>NW_024870826.1:1145000-1740000 GCF_019054845.1 Dipodomys spectabilis | reverse complement strand
GTTTTGGGGTTGAACACAGGGCCTGGTTGCTGAACATGAGCACAGTGCAGAAACCCAGTGCTCTACCATTTGGTGTCACAGCTTCACTTCTAGTCTGTGTGTGTGTGTGTGTGTGTGTGTGTGTGTGTGTGTGTCCGTGTGCATGCATGCATACACCAGTCCTGGAGATTGAACTTAGGACCTAAGCAGTGTACCTAGTTTCTCTTGTACAAGGATATCTCTCTCCTACTTGAGCCACAGAGACACTTCAGGCTTTTTTCTAGTGAAGTGGTCCTGAGAAATCATGCCCAGGGTTTCATATATGCAAAGCACTCAACCCCTAAGGCCCATTCCCAGCCCTCTACTTCAGGTTTGTTAGTTTCTGTCTTTTTCTTGTTGTTGTTGTTTTCTGTTGTAGCAGTTAAAGTCTGGACCTGGGTGCTGTCCCTGAGTGCCTCAGCTCAAGTCTAGTGCTCTACCACTTGAGCCACAGCACCACATCAGATTTCCTTGTGGTTCATTGGAGTTCAGTGTTTCAAGGACTTTCCTGCCCCAGACTAGCTTTGAACCATGATCCTCAGATCTCATCCTGCTGAGTAGCTAGTATGACAGGCATGAGCCACAAGCACCAAACTTCCACTTCAGGTTTCTTAGTGGTCAATTGCAGATAATAGTCTCATGGGACCTTTTGTGTCTGAGATATTTTGGAACCCAGATCCTCAGATCTCAACTTCCTGAGATGGCAGGATGACAGATCTCAGCTATAGACCCCTAGGCTGTGGCACTCTGCTGCAAGGGGGTCCTTGGCTCCACGTGGTTGAGGGCTATCCATGAAAGAAAAAGTATTTGAATCCTTACGGTGTGGTTCATTTAACCTAAGAGCAACATATCTGACATTTTCTGCTTGTCTCAGGCCTATACTAGTTATTGCAAATAAGGAAAACCATGGGACCTATGTTTCCTTGAGCCTGTCTTACTTCAATTAATATAATTTTTTCCAAGTCTTTCCATTTTCTAACAAATGTGGCAATGTCATTTTTTCTTATGGAGGCATAGAATTCCATAATATATATATATATGTGTGTGTGTGTGTGTGTGTGTGTGTGTGTGTGTGTGTGTGTGTGTGTGTGTATAATACGGAATTCTATATTTATATCACATTTTTTGTCTGCAAAATCATCTCAGTTGTGGAGCTCTTACAAGGACCAGGTGAATGAATGAACCCTGTGAAAGACACAGCACGTGACACTCTTTGCATGACTCAGCACACAGCACCCTGTAAAGGACTCAGCACATAGCACCCTGTGCAAGACTCAGCACAGAACACCCTATGAAGGGCTCAGCACATAGCGCTATTCCACAAATTGTCATTAGAATTAGGGTGGTTTCATCAGTATCACCCTTCATTGAGGAACATTTCACCAACCACACAAGATCACATCTAATGGTTTAGAGGGGTGTTTTTTGTGAGGGGGGTTACCCATGAGGCTTGAACTCAAAGCATGTGCATACTGTTCTAATAACATTTGCTCAGGGTTAGAGCTCTGCCACTAGGAGCCACATTTTAAAGAGTGTCACAGACTTCCTGCCACGGCTGGATTTTAAAGCCCCCAAACAGCTAGGATGATGGGGTTAAGCCAGCCATCAGCATCTGGTTCCGTGCAGCTGGGTTGCAGCGGTATACATATGGCTAAGTCAGGATAGGTGGCAGCTATCAGCGCCAGATTCATAGCTTGCTCTGTGATGATGTATTTGAAGTCTTGTCCTTATATCATTGCAGGTAGAACATTATACCGTTTTTTGGCGGCAGTCCTGGGGCTTGAGTAAGGGCTTAGAAAATGTCCCTAAGGGTTCCGGGAAGATGGCGGAGGAGAAGCTGGAATCTGAACAAGCTCTTGCATAGAAAACAGTTTCAGAGTTCCAGTGAACAGTCCCAAGCCAGAGAATCACACCAAGTGTGCCATCACAGGACAGAGAGTTAGTCAAGAGAGGGGAAGCCAAGCAGACAAATCTGAGCAGCTGCCGCTGCGGCGGCAGGGTCGCAGCGGCGACCACCACCGTGGGGGCATAGCTGAGACACAGTCCGGGACGAAGGAGCCAGACGCAGTGGACGAGCGGATTCTACTCAACACCAGCAAGAACCGACAAGGAGCGGACAACTTCATCCTGCACTTTGCAGACCAGAGACGACCCAGGATCCAAGATTCGGCGTGAGTAGAAGCTCGACTTCCTCACTCCTTCTCAGGGAGCAGAGGAGGGAAGGCCACCCCTCCCCCCCCCAGCACCGGTGATCTCCATCTTGGATACCGACAAAGCTCGGAGGAGCAGCTAGCTCCAGCTCAGGCCTTGGAATAAAACGAGTCATTTAGCAGGTCACAAGAACTTAACGGCGAAGTGACCTCACAGACTCAGTTCCATCCAGGGAAAAGTCACCCAGCTCAGGCGCCAGCCATTGGAGTGGCTCTCCTCACCGGGTAACCAGAGCCAGAGGCTGCCCCGCCCTCTAGCAGCCACCACAATCAATTGAAAAACAGAAACCCTGAGAATGGCTCCAGGCTGGGTGCTGTGAGTTTTTTTCACAAAATAGCCCCAGGGAAAAGCTACTGTTTGTTGAAAGGCCTCAACTCTACCCAGAACCTAGCCTCATCACTGCATCCCCCTCTTGTGTGATTCTCAAAGCAGATCACCCTCCCAGTAAACTAACCTGGGAGGGGGATCTCAAAATCTTGGGTAAAGCAGAGCATTTTTCTGCCTGTTCCAACAAACTGACTTAAGAAACCAATCAAGCCACAGGACCTCAAGCTGCCCAGAGACTCCAATCAGACTCTGGTTACAGACAAAAGGGAGATACAGGACTCTTCCCACCGCTCCCCCCCAAAAAAAATCAAAGAACTTTTTTTTTCTTCTTCTTTTCTTTTTTTCTTTTTTTGTTTTGTTTTTTTTTTCTCGTTTTTTGTTACCTTATATATATAAAAAAATTTTTTTCCTTTTCTAAAACTTTTATTAATCTTTAATTTTTGCCTCTTCTGAAAAAAATAATTGTTTTCCAGTAACTTTTTTTTTCTCATAATTTTTATTTTAGGAATAACGTGAATGTGTGTTTTCCTTTCTTTTCTTGTCTTCTTTCTCTTTGTCTTTCATTCTTAATTATCTTTTTGTTTTTTGTCTAGCTCTACTGAACTTCTGATCTTTTCTTCTCACTTTCCTATACTTTCCACCTTTTCCTCTTTTGTTCTTTTTATGTGAATTAACTCTTGTCCTGCACATCCTCAGATAAACCCGTAGTTAACTAGTAGAACCTACCCCCATTGTGTACACACTTAATCCACAAACTTTTTACTCAATTCAAAACCTCTGAGACTTAAATTCATTAATAGCAGTACTACCTCTTTATACCTATATAATATTTTAAGCATTTTTTTAAAGTTTTTCACATCTCCTTTATGACCCTCCCTTTTTCTCAACATATTCACATTACTCTCTAAATAGATGGTCTTTTAATCTCTATAATAACATTAATTTTTACGTTCCCATTTTTTTTCTGGTCTCTTTTCATTCCCCTTTCCCTTTCTTCTTTTTCTCTCTCTCTCTACTTGCATCCTACCCAACTTATTTCCTGCATTGTGATTAGGACATAGTTAACTCTCCCTGTGTCTCCCCACAATAATCTATTCCTATTTTTTACCCACATCTCTCCCTAACCCTAATAATTTCTGGTTTTCCAAATTCTTCTCTGCGGTTCGAAGTCCTTTAACATATAGTTGTTTGATGTCGAATAGATGTATCTGTTGAACTAGATTGTATCTGTAGACTATTGACTGTACAAATGCAAACTTTGGTTGATGGTTGCCTTAAGATAGTGTTCTAGCACAAAACTGGTGCTATCTTCATCTCAAATGGGCAGAGTAAGCCGGAAAAACACAAGAAAAATGGCAAATTCGGGTATCTCAATTCCCAATCTTGATAATCAGGGGTTAGAACAGATAATGAATAATCCAGAGGAGAGTTCCCAAATAGCTCTACAAACACTGCTGGCAAACATGATAAATGAGAAGTTTGACAACGTACAAAGGACTCTGTATGAGCGTGATAGGGAGAGAGAGGAGGCATCCCAGAAGTTTATACAGGAATATCATAAGCGTGAGGAAGCTACTCAAAAACTGATACAGGATTTGCGTGAACAGCTTGAGAATACTCAAAGAGAAAGGGAGGAATGGCGTGAGCAGGTTGAGAACAGTCAAAGAGATCTGCAGGAATCCCACTAATGGGAGGAAGCTTATCAAAGAGTAATACAGGAATTGAGAGACCAGGTAGAGAACACACAAAGATCACTAAAGGCATTCATGGAATCCATTAACAAAGAGCTGAAGGAAGTCAGGGAGACCACAAAGGGAATGCTGAATGGAACCCAACAGAAGGAATGGGAGCCCAAAGAAACCATAACCAATCAACTAAGTGATTTGAGGACAAACACTGAACACCAAATTAAGGAAGTAAAGAAATTCATACAAGACCTAAAACAGAGCTTCAACAAAGAACTTGAAGCCATCAAAGCTGACCAACTAGAAGGAAAAGAGATAAAAAAACAAAGTAGAGAGTCTTGACAGCAGGTTAGACCATGCAGAAGATTGAATCTCAGGGATTGAAGACAGCCTAGATATTATAGAGAAAGAACATACAGCCATCCAAGACAAGTCCAAGAAATATAATAGATCTATCCAACACCTGGAAGACACCATCAGAAAGCCTAATCTAAGGATAATGGGTGTAGAGGAGCACCTAGAAACAGAAGTTAATGGTCTAGGATATTTGTTTAACAGGATCCTAGCAGAGAACTTCCCAAACATGCAAAAAGATAGGCCTGTCCAGATACAAGAAGCCTTTAGAACCCCAAATAGACCAGACCAGAATAGGACATCCCACCGCCACATTATAATCCACACAGGGTCAACTCAGAACAAGGAAAAGATCCTTAAAGCTGTCAAGGAGAAAAGGGTAATCACCTATAAAGGGAAACCAATTAGAATCACCTCAGATTTCTCAGCAGAGACAATCAAAGCAAGAAGAGCCTGGAATGATGTATGCCATGCCCTAAAAACAAACAACTATCAACCAAGAATACTGTACCCAGCTAAACTCTCCTTCATAACTGAAGGCCAAATAAAAAACTTCCATAGCAAAGAAAAATTGAAACAATACATCTCCACCAAACCAGCCCTACAAAAGTTTCTTAAAGATGTCCTACACATAGAAAACCAACAAGACCGCAATAAAGGCCAAGAAACTGCACACAAACTGAGAATCCAAGAACCATAGGAAGAACCCAGTTTTCGCAGCCCCCAAGAAGGTAGATAACATGGCAGGAACTCCCAAATACCTCTCAGTCCTATCTCTTAATGTTAACGGACTGAACTCTCCAATTAAGCGACATAGACTGTCTAGTTGGATAAAAAACAAGACCCTTCTATCTGCTGCCTGCAGGAGTCACATCTTGCCCGTAAAAACAAACACATTTTCAATGTTAAAGACTGGAACAAAATCTACCAAGCAAATGGACCCCATAAACAGGTGGGAGTTGCAATCCTAATATCAGATAAAATAGACTTCAAATTAAAATTCGTGAGAAGAGATAAAGAAGGTCGCTACATACTAATTAAAGGATCTCTCCTTCAGGAGGATATTACAATTCTAAATATCTATTCGCCAAACAATGGAGCACCCAAATTTATCAAAGAAACACTACTTTCGCTCAAATCCCATATAGATCCAAAGACATTAATTGTTGGGGATTTTAACACCCCACTCTCCCCACTAGATAGATCAACTCGGCAAAAACTCAACAGAGAAACCGCAGAACTAAACAGCTGCATAGATCAACTAGACTTGAGAGACATCTACCGAACATTTCACCCAGCAGCATCAGAATACACGTTTTTCTCAGCAGCACATGGAACGTTTTCTAAAATAGACCACATTTTAGGCCACAAAGCAAACTTGTCTAAATTCAGAAACATTGAAGTTATACCTTGCATTCTCTCTGACCACAAGGGAATAAAATTAGAACTCAACACCAAAAGCCACCAAAGAAAGTCCGGTATCACATGGAGGCTGAACAACACACTGCTGAATCATGAGTGGGTCATGGAAGAGATTAGAAAGGAAATTCAAATGTTCATGCTATTCAACAAAAATGAACACACAAAATACCAGCTCCTCTGGGACACAGCAAAGGCAGTACTCAGAGGCAAGTTTATAGCTCTGAGCTCCTACATCAACAAATTGGAGAGATCTGAAACTAAAAATTTAATGACACATCTAAACCTCCTTGAAAAAGAGCAGCAAGATAAACCCCAATCCAGTAGACGGAAAGAAATAATCAAAATTAAATCAGAATTAAATGAATTAGAATCCAAACAAACTATAGAAAGAATCAACAAAACAAAGAGTTGGTTCTTCGAAAAAATTAACAAAATTGACAGACCCTTAGCAAATCTTATCAGAAAAAGCAGAGAATACACCCAAATTAATAAACTCAGAGATGAGAATGGAAATATCACCACGGAAACAACCAAGATTCAGAACATTATAAGGGAATACTTTTCAAAACTTTATGCTAATAAGTTTGAGAACTTGACAGAAATGGACCTCTTCCTAGCAAATATTGACATGCCAAAACTAAACCAAGATGAGGTAAACTATCTTAACAGGGCCATATCAAGCATTGAAATAGAAACAGCAATAAGAGACCTCCCAGCTAAGAAAAGTCCAGGACCAGATGGTTTTACAGCGGAATTTTACAAGGCCTTCAAAGCAGAGCTCACACCAATTCTCCTCCAACTCTTCAATGAAATTGAAAGAGAAAGCTCACTACCGAACACTTTCTATGAAGCCATCATAACCCTCATCCCAAAACCAGGCAGGGACTCATCAAAGAAAGAGAACTATAGACCCATTTCTTTGATGAACGTTGATGCAAAACTTCTCAACAAAATTTTGGCCAACCGACTTCAACAATTCATCCAAAAAATCATACACCACGATCAAACAGGATTCATTTCAGGGATGCAAATCTGGTTCAATATACGCAAATCAATTAATATTATTCATCACATCAACAGGAGCAAGAATAAGAACCACATGGTTATCTCAATAGACGCAGAAAAAGCATTCGACAAGATCCAACACCCCTTTATGATGAAGGTTTTGGAAAAATTAGGAATCCATGGGACATTCCTCAATACAATAAAGGCGGTATATGACAAACCTACAGCCAGCATTATACTCAATGGTGAAAAACTAAAGCCATTTCCCCTTAACTCAGGAACAAGACAAGGATGCCCAATCTCTCCACTTCTCTTCAATCTAGTATTAGAATGCCTAGCTACAGCAATAAGACAAGATGCAGACATAAAGGGGATCCAAATAGGGAAAGAAGAAATAAAACTCTCCCTCTTTGCAGATGACATGATCTTATATTTAAAGAATCCCATAGACTCCACTCCCAAATTACTCAAGCTGATTCAAAACTTTGTCAAAGTAGCAGGTTATAAAATTAACCCCCAAAAATCAATGGCTTTTCTGTATGCCAACAATGAGAAAAGTGTGGCTGAAATTAGGAAAGCAACTCCATTTGTAATACCCCCACAAAAAATAAAATACCTAGGAATTAACTTAACTAAAGAAGTGAAGGACCTCTATGATGAAAACTTTAAAATCTTGAAAAAGGAAATCAACACAGAACTTAAAAAATGGCAAAACCTCCCATGCTCCTGGATTGGAAAGATTAACATCGTGAAAACGGCAATACTTCCCAAGGCTATCTACAAATTCAGCGCAATACCTATCCAAATTCCAACCTCATTCTTCAAGGAAATAGAAGAGGCAATCCAAAAATTCATATGGAACAATAAAAGACCCCGAATAGCAAAAACGCTCCTCAAGGGAAAGAACACTGCTGGAGGAATATCAATACCAAATTTCACACTCTACTATAAAGACATAGTAATCAAAACAGCTTGGTATTGGCATAAGAACAGACCTCAGGACCAATGGAATAGAATTGAAAACCCAGAAATGAACCTACAGGCCTATAGCCATCTAATCTTCGATAAGGGAGCTAAAATAATAGAATGGAAGACAGACAGCCTCTTCAGTAAATGGTGCTGGCAAAACTGGTTAACTACATGTAGAAAACTAAAGCTAGATCCTTCTATATCACCCTGCACCAGAATCAACTCCAAATGTATCAAAGACCTTGAACTCAAAGCAGACACTCTGAAAACATTACAGGATGGAATAGGAGAAACCCTAGGTCTCCTTGGCTCAGGCCGAAATTTTCTGAATAGAAACCCGGAAACACAACAAATCAAAGAAAGGTTGGCCAAATGGGATTGCATAAGGTTGCAGAGCTTCTGCAGGGCAAATGACATAGCTAGCAAGATCAATAGAAAGCCCACGGATTGGGGAAGATCTTTACTAGCCATACAACGGACAAGGGTCTCATATCTAAAATATTCTTGGAACTCAAAAAATTAAACCACCCAACAACAAATCCTCAAAGAAACAACTGCCCAATAAGTAAGTGGGCGAAAGACTTAAAGAGAAGCTTCTCTGAAGAAGAAAGAAGGATGGCCAATAGACACATGAAGAAATGTTCAACATCCCTAGCCATAAAAGAAATGCAAATCAAAACAACATTGAGATATCACCTCACTCCAGTTAGAACAGCAAAAATCAAGAACTCTAACAACAACAGATGCTGGAGGGGATGTGGACAGAAAGGAACCTTACTTCATTGTTGGTGGGAATGTAAACTTGTTCAACCACTTTGGAAAGCAGTATGGAGGTTCCTCAAAAGACTTCACATAGAACTCCCCTATGACCCAGCAATCCCACTTTTGGGCATTTACCCTAATGTTTACAAAAAAGACCACACTAAAGCTACCAGCACAACTCTGTTTATTGCAGCATTATTTACCATAGCTAAGATATGGAACCAACCCAGATGCCCCTCAGTAGATGAATGGATCAAGAAAATGTGGAATATATACACAATGGAATTCTATGCCTCCATCAGAAAGAATGACATTGCCCCATTTGTTAGGAAATGGAAAGGCTTGGAAAAAATTATATTAAGTGAAGTAAGCCAGGCCCAAAGAAACATAGGTGCCATGGTTTCCCTTATTTGCAATATCTAGTATAGGTATGAGTCAAGCGGAAAAAGTCAGAGAAAGTGATGTTAGGAAAACGAACCCTCAAATATGTATTTTAATGTTTTTGTTTCTTTCATGCATGTGTTTCTAACGAATTTATAAGATTATTTCTTTGTTGCTTTGTATGTCCCTCCCCCACAGTGTAACCCCCGCTTTCACTATATTTGATGTCAGTATAACATGTGGAGGAGATGGGGACAAACAAGTCGTTTAAGGATTCAGGTGGACCCGTTGCAACAATGAGAAGTACAAAATGTCATGTCAAAACCAGCTTTACAATGTCGGAGTGGGGGGGAGGGGGGGTGTGATTGGGTGGGGGGGGAGGGGGGAGGGGGGGAAGGGAGGTGAAGGGTAAACAAAGGAGGAGGCTGCAATGCTTGGTAAGAAATGTATGCATTATCCTGCCCATGTAATTGTAACCCCTCTGTACAGTATGTTCTCAAATAAAATAAAATAAAATTAAAAAAAAATAAGTGAGAGAGGTTATAGAGGAAAGAGAAGAGACAACCATATGCTCAAATACGTTAGGGACATAATGTATAAAAATCTGTTCTGATCACAATGATACACCATTGCCAAAATAAAGTATTCTGATAATATTAAAAAAAAAAGAAAAAAAAAGAAAATGTCCGTAAGTGTTGGTGCTCCAGGCTCGCATTCAGTTGATTGAAAAACAACAGAACTTCTGGATTTTCTGTTTATGTGGCATTGAGAAATGCAACCCAGGGCTTCTTGCTTACTAGGTGAGCACTCAACCATCAAGCCCTAGGAGTGAGCGAGGTATAAATAGATAGAGCTTCCTGTATATACGTATTATATACACAAAAGGAGAGATGTCTGTATATTACTGAATTATAGATAATATTACTACCAATTATTAGGTTTTAAATTATGTCTCCATTTAATGATGTGTCCCAGTTGAACAATTAATAAAGCATTAATTAATAATTACTCAATAACCTGTAATTATTTATCATATATGTACATACATCCATACATGTAATTACATATTTCATAAATGAGACAAATTAAATTATGCATAGTGTGTTACTACGAATTATTAAGTATTTAATTATGTCTCCATATAATTTTTATTCTCTTAATGCTCAATAAAATATTAATTAAACTTAATCCAAGTCCTATAATTATTGTGTCTAATTTTATCCCAGAATGATTCACTACTAATTCAATCTGTTTTTCTTCCACCTATGTCATTTCTTATATTTGTGACATCCTATTTCATAGCATATAGATTTGCAAAAAATTTATACATCCTACCTGTCACCGAACACTTTCAAAGAATAGGAAAACCTGTCTCACTCGGCTTCTCACTCCATGATTACATTTTTGTCAGTGCTGGAATCTAAACTCAGGGCCTAGAGGCTCAGTTCATGAATGGGTGACTGCCAGCACAGGAGCCTCTAGCCAATTCAGCTGCCAGCCAGTTCCCAGGTCCTGAGATCGAGCCCTGTATGTTGACTCCATATTGCACTTAGTGTAGTTATTCATTTTATTTTTTGTTTTATTCATTTATTTACCATTTATTTTATTGACTCTTATTACACATGAAACATTTACTACATGTATTACATAGGATATAGCTTTGCCTATGTATGAAACTTCATACCTAACACCCAGGAATTTCACAGAAAAGGAAAACATGTGTCACCTTAGGCTTCTTACTCCACCATTCAATTTTTGTGAGTGCTGGCATCTGAACTCATAGCCTGCAAGCCCAATTCATGAATGGGTGAGTTGCAGCACACCAGCCTGTGGCATATAGAGCTTACAAGAAGTTCCCAGCACCTGAGATCGAGCCCCTGGGGTTGACAAAATAAGAAGAAATTGACATGCAGATGGTACTACACAAATAAATATAGATCTTTAAAGAGTGCCAGAGATGTCTATACATTCTTCAGTTATATGAACTACATTCCTAGCAATTCTTGGGTATTTATTATGCCTCCATGTAATTAATATTTTCGTTTTTATGCTTAATGAAATATTAATTAAATCAACTGCAGTCTTGAAACTATTGCATCCATGTAATTAATAGTATTCTTTTAATGTGTCAAAAAATATCCATTAAAATCCATTGGCCTCCTAAAATCACTCTGTTTAGTTTTATAGTAGTATCATTCAGGAACAACTAATACAACCTTGACATTCATAACCTTCCATCGGTATTCCTATGCATAGGAACCAGGCTCTTAGGATCTCCCTGCATTGGTAGGGGTTAGGACCGGGCTTCGAACACAGGGCCTATGTGGCTGTGTTGGCGTAGGGCTTTCTTGGTAGCCTGCCAGCCTTCACCAATGCCAGGTTAGAAACACTTTTCAGCCATGTCATTCAGACCCAGTATGGTCACCTTGCAAATAAAACAACGATGTAAAACAGGCAGCCATCTGAAAGTTGCCGATTTGTTTTTTGTTTTTATTTTTATTTTTTCTGTAAAAATACCATACAGAGGGGTTACAATTACAGGGGCAAGATAATGAGTACATTTCTTATCAAACATTGTTGCCTCCTCCTATGTTTCCCCTTCCCATCCCTTTCCATACCCTCCCTGCCCCTCCTACCAGATCCTCCCCCCCACCAATGTTGTAAAGTTCGTTTTTCGACATAATGACTTGTACATCTCATTGTTGCAATAGGTCCACCTGTATCCCTATTTAAACGATTTGATTTTTCCCTTCCCCTCCACGAATTATACCACCATCAAATACAGTGAAAGCACGGGTTATACCATGGGGAAGGGACATATAAAGCAACATAGAAATCATCTTATAAATATGTTAGAAACAATTGAATGAAATAAAAAACCTTTTGAATACTTATCTTTGGGTTCATTTCCCTAACATCAACTTATCTGAACTTTTCTGCTTGACTCAGACATATACTAGTTATTGCAAATAAGGCAAACTTTATCTGTGTCGTTTTATTTATTTTTATTCCTGTCAGTCTTTGAGGCCCAGGAACCCAGGTTTGGCTGTGAGTCCAGTGGCTTCAAACCAGTCTGGAGTGATCAAAGCTGAGACAGAGTTGCCATTATCTGAGTTCAAGCTCTATGCTTGACAAAATAAAAATAAATAAATAAGTACATTAAAATATTTGAAAAATTATGAGGCCCCGTGGCTTGGAATTGACGCCATTTTTTCTGCCAGGCACGGGATTTGAACTCAGGGTCTGGGAACTCTGCAGCTTTGTGGGGGAAGGGGAAGCTTACTATGCTGGAAGACAAGAAAGTCAGGCCTGTTCCCAGGACCTGAATTCAAGTCCTAGCACTTGAAAACAATAATATTTGTATATATTTTAAATACATGATTTATATTTACAGGTTTACTGCATATTGCGGTTCATGTAGTTATTGATTTTATTTTGTATTTTACTTATTTCTTATGTATTTTAGTGAGTATGATTACACATATAATATTTTTTACATCCTATTACATAGAACATAGATTTGCCTATGTATTATCCTTCATTCCTGAGACCCAGGACTTTGCCTATAAGGAAAACAAGTGGGACTATTAGCTTCTTCCACCAGAATTAAGTTTTTGGCATTTCTGTGATTTGAACAAGACCCACTTCATAAATGGGTCAATGTTAGCACACTAGTATGATGCAAGTGAAGTTGGCAGGCAAATTTGAGGACCTGAGATCAAACCCTAGGAGTGGCCAATATATAAATAGATAGATGTGTAGATTGCAGTGTGTGTGTGTATTTACATATGTATATGCATCGATAAATAAATGTATACAGAGACAGATAGACATTTGTGTAGATTCTATTGCATAATTCTATATGTAAAGTGATGTCTATATCTTATTCTTATATATTCTATTGCTACCAATTATTCGGTCTAAAATTATGCGTCCATTAATTAATCACGGTAGAAGACTTAATAAAGTATTAATTCAATTAATCAATGACCTATATTGATTGTGTACAATCTTATACTAGATTGACTAGTTAATTAGTAATTCAATTAGTACATGCCAAACATTCTATTAGTCTTCCTATAGATAGGAATAGATAGGAATGAGTTTCCTAGCATCTTCAGCCATGTGTAGGTGGCAGTCCCAGGATCAAACTCAGGGCCTAGGTGTCTGGGTTGGGCTCAAGCTTCACTGACAGCCCGCAGCCTTCGGCCATGCAAGGTCATGTACAATTTTCAAGCTGAGTCATTGAGACCTAGGATGGTCACAGTGCAAAGGAAACAAAGGTAAAATGGTTGTGTAAAACTTCCTGGTTTTTTCCTCCTCCATTTTTGTTGCTTTGATGGAATTTTGCCAGTGCTAGGAGTTGAACTCGGGTCCTAGGATCCCTGGATCATCTGTGGGTGTAAATGCTGCACCCCAGCCTAGGATAACCATGGTTTAAGACACAATAATGTGCTTCCTTCAGCAAAAGGACCTCAGGGACAATGTTTAGGCTCACAGTTCAAGCCTCAGGAGCGGCCACACAAAAAATGAGCCATTAAGTCTGTGTGTCTGTGTATGTATGCATGTATTTCTATCGGTGAACATCCAGAGTCGCTATGAAGAAAGGCACCCCAATAGGAAATTTGCTTTGAATAGAATGATTTCATAGCACAGAGAGTGATCCCTTCACTGTTTGCAGTGTATCCTGAGGGTTTCTGCACACCCCAGGCTGTTGGGGGAAGTCTGCCTCATTGTTGGAACAGGCAAAAAAAAAAAGCCTCAATCCTGTACAGCTGTGTAACAAACAATTCATGTGGGGCAATTAGTGAGGATGAGTGTGGGCAGGCTCTGAAGGCCAGGAGAAAAAGGCCTCTTTGTACCCAAGCTATCTCTCTCCCCAGTGCTCTGTTTTGACAAGAAGCCTTCATTTGTGCCATCTCCCATGGCAGGCCAAGTTTGCTGCACTCTTTCTGTCTTTGTTAGACTATGTTCCAGTGTTGAAAAAAACTACTACAATTAATTCAAGAGTCCTTCTGGCAGACAACTAGGGAGCTGAACCTAATAAGATTCCTAATTGGCAAAGGTGCCTCCCTAGGTTTCCAGGAGCTTGTTAAATCTAAGCACTTGTGCAAAATTACAATGCTTCCTGTCATCTAGGGCTGGTGAAGCTCATCATGTATTGAAACCTTTGCCCTCTCCGAGTTGGGCCCTGGGTAGGTAGATTTCGGGTTAAACACAGGGCCAGGGTGCTGACCTTGAGCTCAGAGGAGAAGCTCTTTGCTTTACTATTGGGTGTCACTGCTGCATTTCTTGTATCATTGTGTGTGTGTGTGTGTGTGTGTGTGTGTGTGTGTGTGTGTGTGCGCGCACGCGTGTGCGTGCGTGTGTGCGTGTGCATACACCAGCCCTGGAGCTTTTATTCAGGACCTGAGCACTGTACCTTAGTTTCTCCTGCACAAGGACAGCACTCTACCACTTGAGCCACACAACCAATTCAGGCTTTTTTTTCTAGGTATGTGGTACTGAGGATTCAAACCTAGGGTTTCATACATGCAAAGCACTCTACCCCTAAGACACATTCCCAGCACTCCACTTCAGGTTTCTTGATTTCTTTTCTTGTAAGTTGGAGGAGTTGAAGCCTGGGCCTGGGTGCTGTCTCTGAGCAATTCAGCTCAAGTCTAGCACTCTACCACTTGAGCTACAGTGCCCCTTCAGGCTTTCTGGTGTTTCTTTGGAGATAATCATCTCAAGGAATCTCCTGCTGAGGCTGGCTTTGGACCATGATACTCAGCTCTCAGGCTCCTGAATAGCTAGGATGAGAGGTGCGACTCACTGGTGCCCAGCTTCCACTTTAAGTTTCTAAGTGGTGAATAGGAGATAATAGTCTCATGGGCCTTTTTGTTTCTGGGATAGTTTGGAACCCAAATCCTCAGCTTCCTGAGCAGGCAGGATGATAGACCTCAGCTAAAAACACCTAAGCTGTGACACTTTCTGCAAGGGGGTCTTTGGCTCCGCGTGGTAGAGTACAAGCCATGAGCCCAAGAGGAAAGTCAAGCGCCTAGGCTCTGGGTTGAAGGTTCATGATGGAGGAAATGAAACCAAACCAATTGTCAGCAGGAGACAAGTCACTAGAGTTCAGTACATACATAAATTTGGCCCTGCCTTGGGGACATATCTGAGCCTCAACTTTTTCATCTGCACAATCATCTTACTTGTGGAGCTCTAACAAGGACCAGATGAAAGAATACACCCCATGAAGGACTCAGCACATAACACCATAGCACCCCGCACACCAGGAGGGACTCATCACATAGCTCTATCCCACAAGCTGTCATTAGAATTCGGGTGCTTTCATCAGTATCACCATTCTTTCAGAAAAACGTCACAAAACACAAATGTTCACATCTAATGGTTTAAAGGGGTGGTTAATGGAGGGGAAGGTCCTCAGCCTTGGGGATTGCACTCATAGGTTGTGGATACTCTCCTAAGACTTTTTCCTCAAGGCTAGAACTCTACCACTTTGAGCCTGAGCTCACAGTCTCGCAGATTTCTTGCCAGGGCTGAGTATCCAAACCACCAGTTTTAGAACTCATCCCCGAGCAGCTAGGGGTGAGCCAGCAGCGTCTGGTTCCATGTAGTTGGTTTGCAGCTGTTGACCTCTGGCTAAGTCAGGTTAGATGTCAGCCATCAGCTTCAGACTCCTGGCTTGCTCTGTCATGAGGTATTTGAAGCCCTGTCATTCTATAGTTGCAGTCATAACATTCTAACTTGTTTTTGGTGCTTCAGTGACAGCACCACTTTTGGCTTTTTCTCTGCATATGATAGTGTGGAAATGAACCCAGAGCTTCATACATACTAGGCAAACACTCTACCACTGAGCCCCAGTAGTGACAAGTGTAGAAATAGATATGGTTTGTTTTATATATATACATATATATATACACATATAAAACAAGAGAGAGGTGTCTGTATATTATTAAGTTATATATACTATTTTACTACCAATTATCAATAATTAAATTATTTCATCCTTTATTTAGGTACCATGTTTGAATTTATAATAAAGTATTAATTGAAAATTAGGCAATGTACTATGATTACTGTGTATAATTTTATAATATAACCATACACTAAGTACTAATGTAATTGTTACTTTTACAACATTCCATTCATATGGCTGTCTATTGGAATGCATTTTTTAGGATCTCCTGACATTCGTAGGTGGCGGGGATTTGAACTCGGACCTAGTTTGCTGGTTTGGGCTATGGTTTCCCTGATAGCCCATCAAACTTCAGCAGTGCAAGGTCACGTACACTTTCCAGGCCCTGTCATTTAGACACAAGATGGTCACAATTCAAAGGAAAAAACGATGTAAAACCACTTTCTGGAACTCCCCAGTTTTATCCTTCTCCTTCCTTCACCCTCTTATTTTGTCTGAGTCTGTGCACTGTCCCTCAACTCTTCAGCTCAAGGCTATCATTCTACCACTTGAGCCATAGCAACACTTCCGGTTTTTTTCTGCTTATGTGGTGCTGAAGAATTGAACTCAGGACATTATGCATGCAAGGCAAGCACTCTACTACTGATCCACCTTCCCAACACTTCACCTTTTTTTGCCACTCCAAAGATTTGAACTCAGGTCCTAGGACCTCAGGATGGGCTGTGGGTCCAGAGGCTGCACCCCAGCCTAGAGTGATCAAGGCTGAGGCAGAGTTGCCACAAGCTGAGTTCATGGCCCGGGCCTGGCCAAAAAAATTAAGGCCCTGGCTTGGAATTTGCACCATTTTTCTGGAGGGCTGGGATTTGAACTCAGGGTCTGGGGAATTCTGTGGCACTGTAGGGGAGGGGAAGATCACCGTCTTTGAAGACAAGAATTTCAGACCAGTTTCAAGGGCCTGAATTCAAGCCCTATCACTGGAAAAATAATATTCATATATGAGATCTTTTTACATACGTGGGTTTACTCCATATGACATTTATTACCCTTCTTTTTTCATTGTTTATTTTATTTAGCATTATTACATATATAACTTTTTTTCATTTATTATATGTTATCACATGAATATATTTGCATATGGATTATACATCATACTGAGACACAGGACTTTTACAGAGAAGGAAAAAAATATGTCAAAATTGGCTTCTTACTGCACATATAAACTTTTGGCAATGCTGGGATTTGAACTCAGAGGTCACAATGCATAATTTATGAATGGGTCAATTGTAGAACAAAAGCCTTTGGCAAATTGAGCTGCCAGCCAGTTCTGAGGACCTGAGATTAAGCCATAGTAGTGGGCTATATATATATATATATATATATATATATATATATATATATATATATATATATATACATATATATATAAATAAATAGATTGTTAGATATAGGCATAGATATAGACATAGAGAGATAGATAGATAGATAGATATAGATAGATAGATAGATAGATAGATAGATAGATAGATAGATAGGTAGATAGAAAGATAGACAGATAGATAGATAGATAGATGTGTAGTTTGCTACATATATGAGAGAGACAATGTGAGGATATTAAATTATATATATTATGAATTATTAGATACTAAATTAGGTTTCCATTTAATGCAGTATCATGGTTGAATACTTACTAAAGTATTAATGTAAAAAAAGACAGTGCTCTTTAATTAGCAGAACCAAACCAGGGAGTTAGAATGGAAGACATAATCCAATAATTTTTGTGTGGTATTCTATAAAAGAATCATGAACTAACTGTCAATTTAATTGTAACTTTTATAAATTCCATTAAGCATTCCCATGGATAGGAATGATTTGCTCAAGATTTGCTCCATTTGTAGGTGGCGGTCCTGGCATTCCAACTCCAGGCCTGAGTAGTTTACTCGGAAATGCAAACCATTAGAATGACACTGTGAAGATTTCAGATTGTCATGAGAAAAATAGAACAAGAAAAAAAGAAAGCAGAGTGTTAGTGGATCCTCCCTGTAATTCTAGCTCTTCAGGAGTCTGAGAGGTAGAGAATGACAATTTGAATTCAGTCCTGACAGGAAAGCCCAGGACAATCTTATTTCTAAGGGATCACAGGAATTTAAAAAAAAAAAAAAAAAAAAAACATGAGTGGGGCTGTGGCTCAAGGGCATAGCACTACCTTTGAGCAAAAGGAGCTCAGGGACAGTGCCTAGGCTCATAGTATAATCCCCAGACTTGCCAAAAACAAAAAACAGTAACTCCATGTCTACCCATGTATGTATGCATGTATTTCTATCTGTGAAGATCCAGAGTCCCTATGTTGAAAGGCATTCAGCTAGGAAATTTGCTTTGAATAAAATGCTTTCATAGCACAGAGAGTGCTTTCAAGACAGTGCATATTCCGGGGCTCCCCTCATTGTTCCCAGTGTAGCCTGAGTGTTTCTGCGAACCTCAGGCTGCTGGAAGAAGTCTGCCTCATTGTTGGAACAGGCAGACAAAAGGCCTCACTCCTGTACAGCTGTGTAATAAAAAACTCCATCTGGGCCAATTAGTGAGGATGAGTGTGGGCGGGCTCTGAAGGCCAGAAGAAAACGACCTCTTTGTATCCAAAGCTATCTCTTTCCCCAGTGCTCTGTTTGGACAAGAAGCCTTCATTTGTGCCACCTCCTCTGGCAGGCCAAGTTCCTTGTACTTATCCTGTCTTTGTTAGACTATTTCCCAGTGTTGAAACAAACTGCTACAATTAATTCAAGGGTCGTTCTGGCAGACAACTAGTGAGCTGAACCGAATTAAAAGATTCCTAGTTGGCAAAGTTGCCTCCTTAGGTTATCAGAAGCTCACTGAATCTAAGCACATGGGTAATATCACAATGCTTCCTGTCATCTAGGGCTGGTGAAGCTCATCAGGTTTTGAAACCTTTGACCCCTCCTAGTTGAGCCCTGGATGGCTAGCTTTTGGGGTTGAATACAGGGCCTAGGTGCTAACCTTAAGCTTAGAAAACGAAGCTCAGTGCTTTACCACAATTTGGTGTAACAGCTTCAGTTCTGACACCTGTGTGTGTGTGTGTGTGTGTGTGTGTGTGTGTGTGTGTGTGTGTGTGTGTGTTTGTGTGTGTGCATATACTTGTCCTGGAACTTGAGGACCTCAGCACTGTACCTGAGGTTCTCCTGTACAAGGATAGCACTCTACCACTTGAGCCACAGGGCCAATTCAGGCTTTTTTTTAGTGATGCGGTACTGAGGAATCAAACCCAGGGATTCATACATGCAAAGCAGTCTAATGCTTCCTCTTCAGGTTTCTTTCTTTCTCTTCTTGTATGTTGGAGAAGTTGAAGTCTAGGCCTGGGCGCTGTCCTTGAGTTCTTCAGCTAAAGCCAAGTGTGCTACCACTTGAGCTACAGCATTTTTTCAGGCTTTTGTTGGGTCACTGGAGAGTAGAGTCCATCTCAAGAATTTCCTGCCCAGGCTGGCTTTGGACACTGATCCTCAGCTCTCAGGCTCCTGAGTATCTAAGAGGACAGGCGTGAGTTAGTGGTGCCCAGCTTCCACTTCAAGTTTCTATGTGATGAATAGGAGATAATATTCTCATGGGACGCTTTGTGTCTGGGATAGTTTGGCACCCAGATCCTCAGATCTCAGCTTCTTGAGTAGGCAGGGTGACAGACCTCAGCTACAGACGCCTAGATCTAACTCTCTGTTGCAAGAGGGTCCTTGGCTCCACGTGGTAGGGCGTTAGCCATGAGCCAACAGGGAAGGGTCAGTGCCTAGGCCCTGAGTCCAAGGTTCACGACTGAGAAAAATAAATAATTGTCTGCAGGAGACAACTCACTAGATTTCAGTACATACATAATTTTGGTTAGCCTCAAATTTCTCATCTGCACCATCATCTTACTTGTGGAGCTCTTACAAAGATCAGATGAAAGAATGAACCCCATAAAGGACTCAGCACACACCTCATGAAGGACTCATCACATAGTTGTAACCCACACTCAGTCATTAGAAGGAGAGTGCTTTCATCGGTATCACCATTCTTTCAGAAACACATCACAAACCACACAAAATTCACATCTAATGATTTAGAGGGATGGGTCTTTTTGGGAGGGCTGGGTGTCAGCCACAGGCAATGCACTGGAATGTTGGGGGTACTGTTATAAGATCTTTTGCTCAAGACTAGAGCTCTACCACTGTGAGCTACAGCTCAGAGTTTTGGAGACTTCCTTCAAGGGCTGGGTTTTAAACCCACCAGATTTCAGCCCCTGAGTATCTTGGATGACAGAGCTGAGTGAGCCAGCAGCATCTGGCTCCGTGGTGCTGGGTTGCAGTGGTTTACTTCTGGCTAAGTCAGGTTAGATGTCAATTTTCACCACCAGACTCCCGGTTTGCTCTGTGATGAGGTATTTGCAGTCCTATCCTTTTATCGTTGCAGTTAGAACATTCTATTTTCTTTTTTGGGTGCCAGTCCTGGGTCTTGAATAAGGGTCTAGACAAAGTCCCTAAGCTTTTATGCTCAAAGCTAGTGCTCAACTGCTTGATGGACAACATGACTACCAGATTTTTCTGTGTACGCGGTAGTGAGGAATCAAACCCAGGACTTTGTATGTACTAGGCAAGCACCTTACCACTGAGCCCCAGGAGTGACAAAAGTATGAACAGATAAATGTATAGATTGGTTGACAGATAAATGGATGTATATGTATACAACAAGAGAGAGATGTGTCTGTATACAATGTAAATGCATATAGAATATTACTACTGATTATTGGCAATTAAATTCCTTCCTTTTTAAAGTATCATGATTGAATACATAATAAAATATTAATTGAAAATTAGTCAATGTAGTATAATTGTTGTGTATAATTTTATAATAATATAATCATACACTAACTACTAATTTAATTGTTACTTTTATAACATTCCATTCCTATGGATGCATATGGGAATGGGTTTCGTAGAATCTCCCACCATTCATTAGTGGCAGTCCTGGGATTCGACCTCCAGACCTAATTTGCCGGTTTTGGCTATGGCTTCCTTAATAGCCGCCAAACATGAGCAATGCAAGGTCATGTACACTTTCTGCGCCTTGGCATTTAGACCCAGGATGGTTACAATACAAAGGAAATAAAAATGTAAAACTACCTTCTTGAATTTCTCAGTATTATGCTTCTCCTTTTTATTTTTTATATTTTTGCCTGTCCCGAGATTTGAACTCAGGTCCTAGCATCCCAGTGCTGGCAGTGGCAGAGATGCCAAGACTTGACTTCAAGCTCCGTAGTTGGCAATAATAATAATAATAGTAGTAGTAGTAGTAGTAATACCCAGGCTTGGATTTGCACAATTTTTCTGGCAGGTATGGGATTGGAAATCAGAGTCTGGGTAACTCTGTGACACTGTGGGTGAAGAGGAATGGCTCACTGTCCTTGAAGACAAGAAATTCAGACCAGTTCCTAGGGCCTGAATTGAAGCCCCAGCACTGGAAAAAATAATGTTCATATATGAGATCTATTTACATACATGGGTTTACTGTGTTGACATTTATTACCCTTATTTATTTAGCATTATTACACATATAACGTTACTTTTATTATATCATATAACATAGGATATATTTTATACATCATACTGAGACCAAGGACTTTCACAGAGAAGGAAAACAATGTGTCAAAACTGGCTTCTTACTACAAAGAATAAATTTTTGGCCATCGTGGGATTTCAAATCATGGACTAAAATGCCCAATCCATAAATGGTGTCACAGTCTTAGCAGACCGGACTCTGGCAAACTGAGCTGCCAGGAAGATCTGAGTCCCATATATATATATAGTCCTATATATATATATATGGGATTAGTGTGTGTGGCTTGATCATAGGAATAATGATATATGTATATTATATACAAATATACATATATATGTTGATAGATGTGTAGATTGAGATACATATGTATATATACCTATATATATATATAGAGAGAGAGAGAGAGGGTCTGTGAGGATATTAAATTATATATATATATATATTATTACCAACTATTAGTTATTAGTGCTTCCATTTAATGAAGTATCCTGGTTGAATACTTATAAAAGCATTAATTAAAAATTAGTCAGTATCCTCAATCATACCATGATGATAGAACGGAAGATATAAATCCAATAATTATTCTGTGGCATTCTAAAATAGAATCATGAAGCAAATGCACATTTAATTATTACTTTTATAACATTCCCTTAGCATTCATATGAACAGGAATGAGTTTGTCAGGGTATCCCTCCATTTGTGGGTACCAAACCTAGCATTCAAACTCCAAGCCTGAGTAGTTTAATTTGAATGCAAACCATTGCAATGACACCATGAAGATTTCAGATCGTTATGATTTATAAAAAGAACAAGAAGAAAAGAAAGCAAGGTGTCAGTGGCTCCTGCCTGTAATCCTAGCTCCTTAGGAGGCTGAGATGTAAAGAATGCCAATTTGAGTTCAGCCGAGGTGGGAAAGTCCATGATACCCTTCTTTCTAAGAGGTCACATGAAAAAGCAAAACCATGAATGGGTGTGTGGCTCAAGGGCAGAGTGCTACACTTGAGCAAAAGGAGCTTAGGGACAGAGCCTAGGCTCATAGTACAACCACAGACCTGCCAAAAAAAAAAAGAGGAGGCAATAAGTCCTTGTATCTTTGTATGGATGATGAGCATTCAGCAGGTTGCCCATACCCATACATCCAACCTGGGCAAGCTGGGACAAGCCCTCAGAGTGTACTAAGTCTGAGCCGGCAACTTGAACAAAGCATCCTTCTCTGCCATTTAAAGAACTGAAGCATTATGTTCTGGCTGAGGTGTCCCATTGGGACACCTAGAAGCCAGACACTGCCTCCAGGGAGACCACAGTTCTAGGCTACAGAAGTTGTCAAAGGTTCTGACTTCATATTCTCTATCCCTCTGTATGATGTGAGCCTAGACCTCCGGGGCCTAGTGGCTATCACTCATTTATCATTTCTCATTTTCAAGTCACAGGCTGGTCCCAAATATTGGCAAAGATATGAAATAGTCAGTGATTTCTACAACAAAAGGGGTAAGCTAATTAACCTCACCCTCATAACTCCCATTAGAAGTGAGACTTGGGTTGTGTATGTGGCTTAGTGGTAGAGTGCTTACATAACATGCATGCACGAAGCCTTGAGTTCTATTCCTCAGTGCCACAGAAACAGAAAAAGCCAAAAGTGGCACTGGGGCTTCAGTGGTAGAGTGCTAGACTTGAGCAAAAGAAGCTTAGGAACATGCCCAGACCCTGAGTTCAAGCCCCAAGACTGGCAAAAAAAAAAAGTCAGCCTGGTGAGATATATTGTTCTGGGACTCAGAGGAGGCCCGAGGTTATAGGTAAAGGTAGGGTAGAGTGCAGGTGCTGGTGGCTCTCCCCTGTAATCTTAGCTACTTAGGAGGCTGAGATCTGAGGATGACAATTGCAAGCAGGAAAGTCTATATGAGACACTTTTCTCCAATTAAACACCCAAAAAGCCAGAAGTAGAGCTGTGGTTCAAGTAGTAGAGCGCTAGCCTTGAGCACAAAGGCTCAGGGATAGAATAGCATCAAGGCCATGAATTCAAACCCCAGGAATGGCACGCGCGCGCGCACACACACACACACACACACACACACACACATACAACCTCACACACACACACACACACACACACATCAAGATAGAGCATTTGCCACTCAGCCTGCACAAGTTCCATCTCTAGAAACTTAATACTAAAATAAAGAGGGAGATTGGAAGGAAAGACTTGCTCCATGAGATGATATACCCAGTGCCAAAATTCCACAGGAGTTCTAAATTGTGAAAGAGGACAGAGAGCCTCAGGCAGAAGGTCTTGCATGGGCAACGGTCCTGAGGTGTGGTTTAGAGCAGGTGGTGTGGGTGGAATGAAGGTTCTGTGGCTTCAGACAAGTCTGGCAGGACATTCAAGGCTGGGTCAAGGTTTATACTTGAGTCACAGGTAGGGCAGAGGTTGGGGTCCCAGAATGGGGCCCAGGGGGAAGATTATCTTGTCTTTCACCATGGACCCCAGCCATTTCCTGTGGCTGGAAGCCTGTTTGGCATAGCTCCTGACCCTCAGGCCTCCTTTTCATGGAGGAGTCAGGGCAAATGCAGGGAGGAAAGCTTGCTTAAGAAAAGCTTCTAGGGGCTGGGAAGGTGGCTCAGTGGTAGAGCGCTTGCCTTGCATGCCTGAGGCCCTAGGTTCGATTCCTCAGCACCACATAAGCAAAAAAGAAAAAAGCTGGAAATGGTGCTGTGGATCAATTGCTAAAGCGCTCGCCTTGAGCTGAAGAGCTGAGGGACAGCGCCCAGGTCCAGAGTTCAAGCCCCAGGACTGGACACCCCCCCCCCAAAAAGAAAAGCTTCTAGCCTAATGCCACCAGTGGCTCAACCCCTGTAAATCCTAGCTACTCAATAGACTGAGATCAGAGGGATGAAATTACTGAGGCTCTCCTTGCCAATGAACTACCAAAAGCCAGAAATGGAGCTGTGGCTCAGGTGATAGAGTGCCAGCATTGAGGGAAAAAGTTGAGACCAAAGCCCAGATCCCTGAATTCAAGCCCCAGCACTGGCTCCTAAAAAAATAAAAAAAGCTTTCAGGAGCTCCTAGTCCACTGTAGTGACACTCCAGATCAGCCCGGCACGGGTGGCTCACACCTGTCCTCCTAGCTCCTCAGGAGGCTGAGACCTGAGGATCATGGTTCAAAGCCAGCCCGGGCCAGAAAGTCTGGGAGACTCTGAACTCCAGAGAACCTCCAGAAAACTGGAAGAGGCGCGGTGGCTCAAGTGGTAAGCTGAAGAGCTGGGGAACAGCAACTAGGCCCAGAGTTCAAGCCCCATGACCAACAACTGGCCTGCTTGGACGTCACTCTGTGGCAGAATATTTTCCAATGGGCCTCTGATGGACTCCCAATGTCTAGGTGTCCCACCAGTCTTCAGAGCAGCCTCTTTGGATATCTTTCCCTACAGAGTAGGCCACAGTATCAGAGAAGGGTCAAACCTTGGGGCATGGAGGTCATCATTCGAGTCATCAGAATGGCATCTGTCATGGGTGCATTATGGATCTGAGCAGTAAATCTACGTCTCATACCAGGGTTCTGGGCCAGGAGGGGCAGGAGCTGCAAGATGATACAACAGGTAATGCCCACTCACACAAGTATCACAAAAGTGTGAATCTATCAGGCACACCTTTGACGGGTGTTGAGTTGGGCTCATGAAAGACTTGTAGGCTTAGGAATCCACGGGTGGCTGGTTGCTGCTTGTAGCAGTCACTACCCCTGGAGTCCCAGGGTTTGGAGCCTTGCTTTCCTCACCAGTGCTCAGGGGCAGATGAAGGTCTGAAATCGTGGGCCAACTACAAAGAGCATCCATAGTGTCCTTCTCTTGGTCCTGTGGCTCCGTGCATGAATGGAGGGGCAGGTTCCATGGAACTTACTGCCATGAACCAGACCCCTTAGCCCAAGAAGGACTTAGGGAGAAACAACTTGATCTGCCTTGAGAGTTTACTATGATTATGCCTCAAGACTGCCCACAGTTCTACCTGAGCTCATCATTAACACCTCTGTGTGTGTGTGTGTGTGTGTGTGTGTGTGTGTGTGTGTGTGTGTGTGTGCATGCATGTGTGCGTGCACATATTTGTACAGGGGTTTGAACTCAGGGCTCAGGCTCTGTCCCTGAGTTTTTTCATTGAGGGCTAGCACTCTACCACTTGAGCCACAGCTTTTCTTCCAACTTTCTGTGGTTATTTGCAGAAAAGAGTCTCACTGACTTTTCTAGCTGGGCTGCCACGAAAGGCAATGTTCAGATCTCAGGCTCTGAGGAGATAGGAATATGAGAGAATGAGCTATTAGTATCTAACTGGCCACACTTTCCTTCTTGGATAAAACAGAGTACCTCTCTGTCCCAGCTGAGCACCCATGTTCAGCTACTTCTCCAACCCAGGCTTCAGACAAAACATTCCCTCCACTGAGGACAAAGAAATGGGATCAGGTTTGAGCTTAATGTTCTCCACACAGTCAGGGGCTGCTAGGAGCTGATATAGAGATCAGAAATCTAGGCCAGGGCAAGTAGACAGCTGTAGAACAGAAGAGTGTATGAAAAGACATCCTTGCCGCTGGGTGCCAGTGGCTTATGCCTGTAATCCTAGCTACTCAAGGCTGACACCTGAGGATCAATCAAGTTTCAAAGCTAGCCTGGGTAGACTCTTATCTCCAATGAATTATCAAAAAACTGGGAAGGAAAGTTATACTATTTCACACGGTACAGCACCAACCTTGTGCAAACAAGCTAAAGGATAGCACTTAGGCTCTGAGTTCAAGTCCTGGTAAACACACACACACACACACAAACACACACACACACACACACACACACACACACACACACACACTAACATCTTTAGCAGATGCCAATGTCTCAAACCAGCTATCTAGTACTCAATAGGCTGAACTCTTAGGATGGCAGCTTGAAGCCAGCCCAGGCAAGTAAATCCGTGAGACTCTTCTCTCCACTAAACTACTAAAAAAGATGAAAGGTGAGCTGTGATTCAAGTGGTAGAGTGTTAGCTCAGGGACAGTGCCTAGGCCCAGAGTTCCAGTTCTGAGATTTTTTTTGGGGGGGGGGGGGTTCCGGTCATGGGCCCTGAACTCTGGGTCTGGGCACTGTCCCTCAGCTCTTCAGCTCAAGGCTAGCACTCTACCACTTGAGCCACAGCGCCACTTCCGGCTTTTTCCTTTTTGCTTATGTGGTGCTGAGGAATCGAACCCAGGGCCTCAGCCATGCAAGACAAGCGCTCTACCACTGAGCTACCTTCCAAGCCCTCTGAGATTTTTTTAAAAAATAAATACCCTTTGCCATCCCCAACCCCACAGGCCATAAATCCAGATTTTGGTCATCCTAGATCTCACTTCCGTTCCTGCTACTTCCACAGCACTGTCAAAAGTAGCCTGTGTGTGGCTAGCACTGGGTTAAGAATGGAAGTTACACGAGGGGGACATAACCAGGTCAAGGCTCATGCCCCAGAACATTGAAGTACTGGCCATACCTGTCTCTCACCCCCTCTACCCTGACCCTGGAATCTAGTCTGTGCCTCTGTATTATGGTTATCCGGAATTGTTTAGAAGGACCTGAGAGGCCCAGCTGGGCAGCGGGGGGAGGGGCGATAGACTTTCCTGCGATAAGGTACGTTTACATTTCCTAGACACCAATGGGTACTTCGAAGACAACTTTGCCTCACCTTCCATGTAGCCCCAGATCCACTTGTTTGGGCGGCCTTCAGTCAGCTATTAGGCTGAAGTTAGCCAGAGGCATTGGCAACCACCCTTCCCCCACTCCATTGCCAACCTGCTAGGATGGACATGCATCCAGAGGCCCAGTTGAGGAAAAGGAAAGGACATGCATGACTGAGCCCCTCTCCTCCATGGGCAAGGGAGAACCTATGTCAGCTGGCCCTGCTGACCCAGAATCCTCTGGAGGTGGCCAAAGTTATGGACAGCCAGATTTAGGCCCCAACAAAAAGCTAGAATATACAGGTCTCTGGCAATTTAGGACTCATTGTAGACCCAGATAGGGGGCTATAGGCAGGGTGCCATGCCATGGAGGAGGGGCTCCCTCTGAAGTCAGGAAGAGGCAGACAGGTGCCCAGGAAGGGGACAGAGAAAGATGAGGGAAAAATACACACACACACACACACACACACACATATACACACACAGGAGTAGCCCAAGGCCTCAGCAGTCCCTGAGCACCATGAGAACTCTTATCTCTAATTAAAGACCCCCAAATATTGGAAGTGGAGCTATGGCTCAAATGGCAGTGTGCTAGCTTTGAGCATAACACAAGGGATGGGACCCAGGCCCCAGTTACAAACTTTTTCTAGCATAGACCTACCCAAGAAAGGGAAGCAGGTAGGCACACGGAAGCTCAAAGCTCACACGTAATACTCAAGACTCACAGAATAGACCCCATCCTGCTCTGATTCTCTAAATTCTATGTCCTAGATTATGTCAGTCTTAGATGGGACAGACCATGCACCAAGTCAGGACGTTCAAGTACAATCTCATACTGAGGATCCCGTGACCTAATCAAGGCCTCAAGATCCCTCGACACTGGGCTGGCAGTCAGTTGAGGTCTAGTTATCCAGCCACAAGATATGGGATTGAAAGGATTTCTTGGTCAAGGGATGCAGACTGAAGGGCTGTAGGTCCCTCTCTCTTGGGAAGGACAAAAGGCCTATCCATCCCAGGAATGTTCCTGGGTTGTGATTATCCTCAATGAAACAACCCTGCTCAGAGCTCAGTGCCTCTGGTTTTCCCACCACCCCCTACCCAGCCCTGCCCCACCTTCAGTCGGCCCTCTCTGAATCCCAGATCTGCCATCTAGACTAAAGTTTGAGCCAGCAAAGGGACCCACCTCTATCTCTGAGAATGCAGTCACGGGGCTCTACAGTCCCCTAGAGGAAGTCTTGGGGCAACACGGGTCTGATTCCCCCCTCATTCTCTGGATGTCCTGTGCCAGTGGCAGGCTTACCTCTGTCTCTGGTCGAGGAATGAACACTGGGAGTGTCATCTTCAGATTGAGCCAGCAAAAGTCCCAGTCCCCAAGGATGTACCACACAGGCATCCAGCAGTGGATGACAGCCAGCTGGTCAATTGTAAACCCAAAGTGTCAGGACCTTTAACAGCCATGTGGCTGGGTCAAAGTCTCTATCACTGATGGTCTAAGTTGTTAGATGAGGTTATGGCTCCAATGGCCTGACACACCTGACCTGGGATCATCCTCTCTTTTCATCTTCTTGGTTAGCACTTGCCACCCCCCTCTTGACACTCCCTCAGCCTATACCTCCCTATACTTTGGACAATTTCTTCTTATCTGACTAGAAAATAAACTCAGTGGGCCAGGGGAGACAGAAATTTGGTGACACACCCTGAGCCCTAGGGTCCACCCAAGGCTGTTTCCCTCTGCAGTCGGCGACCACACAGCTCCTGGATGTTATGAAATTCCTGAGGGGTCCGTGGCTTCGTCCTACATACTGGCTTTAGGCTCTGAAACTGTCCCCACAGAGATTGTGAGTGGTTGGCTCCCTTGATCCAGGGACTCCAAACCAAGGCTTGCATGTTCCATTCTTCTTTCCTTTCCTCCTTTTCTCCCTCCATCCTTCCCTCCACTTTCTCTTTCCTTTCTTTGTGTCACTCCTGGGCCTTGAACTCAGAGCCTGGGTGCTGTCCCTAAGCCTTTTTACTCAAGGCCAGCAGTCTACAGCTTGAGCCACTCATCCACTTCTGGCGTTTTCTTTTTGGTAATTTGTTGGAGATAAGAGTTTTACGGGCTTTTCTTCCTGGGACTTAAGCCTCAGTCCTCCCATCTCAGCCTCCTAAGTAGCTAGGATGACAGGTGTGAAACACCGGCATCTAGCTCAAACCAAGATTTCTTCATGTGCTGTGGAACCAGCACTAGAATATTTCATTGTCTATGATTCCTGGACCTGGCACTCACTTTAACGGTTTGTTGGATAAATAAATGAGCATCTCTCTATGACAATACTACAGAAAACTCCCATCCAACTCAGGTAAGCATCCTGGGGGTGGAGGGGTTAGTGGGGGAGGTGTTAAAGCCTGAAGTAGCTCTTCCACAGTTCTCCCTAGTCCCACTTCCTGCCCTCCTGGAGCCACCGCACTTAACTCTTTAGGCTCTGAGGATGTGAGCCACGATGTACTTGCTGGATTCTGGGGCTCTTCGATGCCTCTCTTCTCAAAAATCTTTGTCCAGAGGCTAACTCACAGTTTGTCACTCAATTCCACCCTCAGGTGTGAATGAGGCACGTGAGGTGAAAGCTTGGCTCAAGGGGCCTCCTCTCCTCCCCCTGGGGCCAGACATGATGGTCTACCACATCTGGCTCCCAAGTTTCATGTTGCAGAGAAAGAATCTTTGAGGATTCCCAGTTCTCTGAATCTCCCAGATTCCAGTGCAGTGCTGGGAATCGTCTCGGCTCACAGCTGGCAACCTGGGGATTGCGAGGTCACCATCTCTGCTCCCCATGATGTCCTTGACTGTGGTGGTCACCCTAGAGAGAACCAGAGGAGAATCAGCAGCTGCTGGAGGAAGGGAGTCAAAGCAGGATGTTCCTGACAGGAGACGATCTGGCTTGGGAACTCTGCCTATGCCGCCTTGAACATCATTGTTTGGCAGCTGAAATGGTCCATCTAATTTGACCCATAATCCCAATCATTAGTAGTAATTGCCAGCTTAAAGAAAAAATCCTGGAAAAGCCGGCATTTCAGTTGTCCCAATCAAACTTAAAGGCTTCCAAAGTCAGTGGTCCCCTTTTCCTTCTAGACAGCCAACAGCAGGTTACAGAAACTGGCATTCAGCCAGCCCTAGCTAACTGCCATGGCCTGATACCGTGCAGGCTTCATTAGGGGGAACGCACTTGCCTACCACTGCCCAGCTGGAAACAACCGAGGCAGGACACAGATTGGAGTCTACAGGACTCCAGGGAGGACTGCCCACCGGTGCACAGCCCTAGGAGGGAATCCAGGCCACCAGTGGGGGCCTGAAGCCCCCTGCCCAGATGCCCATGGACACCGCCAAACCCTGGGTAAGGTTCCCCTCTCTTCCTTGTTTGTAGTGAACCATCTGTTATGTCACACCATTTGCCACCCACCAGACCCTCCTAGCTTCACATCTGCTGCCCTACTCCCCCCATCACATTCCCTAATTATGTTTGGCAGACACATTCCCAACCCTTGAATTAGCTCCAACTTTACACACCAGAGCAGGTTATCTGGCTGTATGAGTGTGGCTGTGGTCACACTTGCCTCACCAGCCTGAAGACAGAAGGACAGGTGTCCACTCTGGTCTGTGATTCACACAGACCTCCAAGTGGAGACCCACGCAGACCCAGAAGCTACTGTGAGCTACAGGAAAGGGGAAGAGAGAAGTGGAAAGAGGTGGAAAGGAACATCTACTAAAACCTTCCCCAAAGTATTCATGTAACGGTGAAGGAGAAAATAAAAATTGTGGCTGGGAGCATACATGGCATTGATGACAAAAGAACAATACACATACACAAAAATAAAATGCTTTCGCTCTTTTTAGACATGGTGACTTAAATATGTTTCCATTGTTTTCATCTCCCTGCTCTCCCAACATGCACAACATGCATTCGCGCGCACACACACACACACACACACACACACACACACACACACACACACGAACACACAAAATCCAGACCAGTGACAGAAGACTGGTACATGCAGCACCTGAAATTTGCCAACTGATCACTCACCTGAGCACAGTCATGCTGTACAAGTTGAAAGATGATCTCTCTCCCTCCCTCTCTCCCTCCATTTCTCTCTCTCTCTTTCTTTCTCTCTCATACACACACACACACACACACACACACAGACTCAGAACAGTGCCTCTCCTGAGTTTGTCAGTTCCTCATCTGGGACAATGTACAAGCTGGGGCATGGGGTTCCCTTGTCAGAACCAGGGGATCCCACCAAGGGGGAACACCACTCTAATAAAAAAGAACCACTCTGCCTCTCCCTTTCTCCAGGGTCAGAATCTTCCACTTGAGAACAACAAACCTTAACTCCACATAAACCAAAACCCTAGGCCAGGATGCTGGATAGAGTGCTGAGACAGGTGGCTCCTCAGAGCCAGGACAGATAACAAGCAGGGGTTCATGGTTCCCCCAGAGGGGTGTCTGACCTGGGATGGGGGCGGTTTTGGGGAAATGGATGGGCTCCTAAATGTTACATACATGGATGGACTTCCTACTTCCAGCCTAGATGCTTCTGGGTGACTTGGTGCATTCTTGGGGAGGATGAGGAGACCAGATGGACCGGGAGCACCAGCAGATTCTGGCAGAGCTGGGAAATGTGATCACCCTGTGAGAACTGATGACAGCTGGGGTGGGGAGAATAGGCTGGGTGTGGGTGAGAGGGGGTGTGCTTCTCCCAGATATTCATCTTCTATCTGATCCCCAGTGTCCTCACCTCCCTAGTGGGCTTTTCTGGGACCCTCCTCAGGTGAAAGGGTGACCAAGCATAGAGGACAAGGGCTCACACAGCAAGGGGGTCTATCTTCTGTATCCAACACCCCCACCCCCAGAAATAAAGGAAAAGACCTGAGAAGGCAGGTTTGGAGATGCTGCTCCCCACCTCTGACTGAAGCCACCAGGTTCCCACCAAGGTGAGGAAGGGTGCAGATGGGTGGCTGTGTGGCTCCATTACTACAGGCCAGGATCTCTCTGGTGCCCCCTCCTCACCCAACCCTGCATCTTCCCGTTTCCTGGGACACTGGCCACTAGGGACATGAGAGGGATCCTCGGGTTGCCACTCACCCCCACCCCCCACACCTGGGGTGCATTTGGGGCAGAGCCAGGGTGTACTATGGGATGCAGGGGAGGCACAGGTGGGACAGGAGAGGGGAGGCAGGAGGCACGGGTCGGATCTGGGTTCGCAGAATGGGGGAGACCGTGAGGGGGGGTCGAGGGGTTCACTGGGCAATGGGGTCCCAGGGTATGGGCCCACAGGGTGGCCACTCACGTATGCTGCTGGGAGAAGCTGTAGGCAGTGGCTCCAGGTGTGGCAGGCACAGAATCCAAGGACCAGCGACCTGGACCGGGTCACTGAAACAAGCCAGCCAGGGGCACGTTATCTCAGCTGGGCAACTGAGAGAGGCTCGCCGGGTCTAGGCTAGCAGTGCCATTTTTGAAACATGGCACCTTGGGGAGGGTCGGGGAGGGAGGGGCGGGATCTGAGGGCTCATGGTATGGCAAGCATGGCCTCTCTTCCCCCTCAGCTGCAGACAACTCAGCTCCCGCCTCATCCACAGCCAGACCTGTTTCCGCCGATGCCGCCATCACCCCTGCCACTGCTGCCCCCAAGGCTGCCTCTTTAGCTACCTCCTCCTCAGTGGCCTCCTCCTCTGTGGCCACTGCCACCACCATGATAATTGGAACCTTGGACTTGGGACAGCCCATGGCCACCATGCCACCATGGGGCTGCTTGAGGTGATGTTTCTGCTGTGCTAGCTCCTCATGCTCTGCGCTCCCAGTCAGGAACTTCACTTCAATTGAGGCCTCAGCCAGCCACTGAAGCCACTTCCTCTCATGCATGTACTTACTCCTCTCTGCTCTCTCTCTCTCTCTCTGCTTCCACTCCTCTTGCGGGCCACTTCGACCCCTCCACGCATGCCTGCTTGCCACTGAGAGCCCCTGGCCACTGCTACCACCACAGTGAGCCCTCTGAGCCCTGCCTCCTCCTCCCCACTGCCCCACCCCCTCCTCTCCTCAACCCCCCCCTACTCCCCTCATCCCCGCCCTCCACCCTTGCCTACAAGAGCAGCCCCGCCTGGGCCCTAAGGCTTCCAGGCCATGGGAATTGCAGCCTCACCTCAGCTCAGCACTCCCCGCCAACCCTAACACTTGCCCAGGGAATCAAATCTACCCTCAGCCCCACCACTGGAGGAGACTCTCCTCCATTCCTCTCCACTCCACACATCAAGCAGGTACACGGTGACCCCTGTGCGTGTGTATGTAGGTGTCTTTGTGTGTGTGTGTTTGTGTGTGTGTGTGTGAGAGCGAGCGAGCGAGAGAGAGAGAGAGAGAGAGAGAGAGAGAGAGAGAGAGAGAGAGAGAGAGAGATTGTTGGGGATAACTACCTCAGAACAAAGCACCCTTTGGGATGACTCAGCACACAGAACACTTCAAAAAACAGCACAAAGCACCCTGTGTAAAAGACTCAACACAGTGTGCCCTTTGAAGCACTTAGCATATAGTAACCTTTGGGATAACTCAACATACAGCTCCCCTTAAAGGAGGAAGTCCATAGCATGCAGTGTATAGGACTCAGTTCATGGCAAGCTTTGAAAAACTCAGCACGTAGAACACTTTTCCAGGACTCAGCACATAGCACCCTGTGTTAAGGCTCCACACACACCACTCTTTGAAGGGCTGAGTATGTAGCACCCTGTGTAAAACATTCAGTGCACAGCACCCTTTACAAAACTCAGCACATAGCAGAGTTTTGAAGGACTCAGCATATACCACCCTGTGGAAGGGCTCAGCACACAGCACCATTTGAAGGACAGTACAGAGCACCCCGTATAAAGGACTCAGCACATAGCACTTGAAAAACTCACCTCATCCGACTCTTCTCAAGGATGCAGCACATTGCATCCATTGGGATGACTCAGCATACAACCCCCTTCGAAGGACTCAGCAAAAGTACTCTGTGTAAAGGACTCGGCCCACAGCACCCATTGAAAAATTCACCTGTCCCTCCCTTCTCAAGGGCTAAGCACATAGCACCCTTTGGGATGAATTAGCACACTGCACCTTTTGAAGGACTCAGCATAAAGTACATTCTTTAATGGACTCAGCACACAGCACCCTTTGAAAAACCCAGTAAGGCCCACTCTTCTCAAGGACTCATAATATAGCACCCTTTGTGATGACTCAGCACACAAATGCTTTTGGAGGACTCAGCACAAAACCCCCATATGGGAAGGACCCAGAAAATAGCACTCTGTGAAGGACTCAGCACATAGCTGTATGTCACAAGTTCAGCTGTCATTAGAATTAGGGTGCTTTCTTCTGTATCACCATTCTTCAGAAACACTTCACAAATCCTACTAGTTCACCTTTAGTTAACCTGTTTTATGGGGGAGGGTCAGCTGGGGGTCTTGAACTCACAGCGTGGGGGCCCTGTCTCTGAGCTCTTTGATTCAATGTTAGAGCTCAACCACTCTGAGACACGGCTCCAATTTTGTTTTTTTGGGGGGTGGGGGTTGTTCTTTGACAGGCCTTGCAGTGATCAGGAAGGCCAAGTTGTGGTGTCCATGGACAAAGGGTCTTAGCTTGGCCTGGAGCTGACCTCTCCCTTCCTTGTGTCCCTGGAAGCTGGGCCTCCTGGAGCTCTCTTGGCATAAGATGGAACAGATCTGCTCTGGAATCAGCATTTAGGGTGGGCAAAAGTCAGCTGGGCCCTGGTCACTTCCCCCAATTGAACTCTACATGACGATAGTCCCCCACGATGACACGGGGCCACATGTCCCGCATCTGGCTACAAGGGGGCAGGAGTCACCCACCATAGGGATTGTACCTGGAAGTTGTGTTTACTCTTGCTTCCCTGGGCCCCTATCATGCTTCAAAGCCACCCTGGACAGGAATGTACTTGAGAGTCTTACCTACAATTAACCATCAAAAAGCAAGTGGGGCTGTGGCTCAAGTAGAAGAGCACTAGCCTTGAGCAAGAAAACTCTGGAATAGAGCCTAGGCCCTGAGTTCACACACACACACACACACACACACACACACACACACACACACACACACACACCCCACATGCATGCAAAATGAGAGATTTCTACACTGCAATCTTTGGGTATTCTCTACCTTTTCCCCACTAAGCCTGGTGGCTGTTGACCTAGGTATTTGATGCATTCAACACCAGCTGGCATCTTTTATTTTGGGGAACAGAATTGCTAGAATATCAGCCTTCCCACATCCCAGCTCCTTGACTGGGTCAAGGTCTACCCAGGCCCTTTGGGGCTCCTTTTACAGAATAGCCAAGATGCCTTCAAAAGGCATCACATGCTGGGCACTGGTGGCACATGCCTGTCATCCTAGCTACTCTGGAAGTTGAGATCTAGAGGACCTCGGTTCAAAGCCATCTTGGGCAGGAAAGTATGTGAGACTCTTATCCTCGATGAACCATCAGAAAACAAGAAGTGGCACTGTGGCTCAAGTGGTGGAGTGCTAGCCATGAGAAAAAGATCTCAAGGACAGTGGCCAGGCACTGAGTTCAAGCCCCAGGACGGGAAGAACAAATCTATCTTTGTTGGAGGCTTGTTTACCCTTTGAAAACTCTTCATTCTTTGCGATAAACTTAACATGGGCCTCTTCCCTGGCCACGAATGGTCCATTAGATGTCCCTTGAATATGGGCCACCTCCCGGAAGCCTCTGCCCTACCTGACCCTCAGTTTCCCTTCCTATCACCTGGAGATGGAGGCCTGAGAGAAGGCCACCTGGCCACCTACTTGTGGTGGCTGCTGAGGCTTTTAAGAGTCAGTATGTCACATAGAGATTCATCATCTGCATCAGTCTACAGAATAAAGGGAGGGAATACTCCTTGCCTGAGCCTGTGAGCTGTGGGTGATCTGCATCTGTGGCTTCTGCGGCAGGATGTGCCCCATGGGGGAGTCCTCTATGGGGTAGGGTACCCCGACCTGTCCTTTGGCAGTTTCCACACTGCTTTGAAGTGGCAATTCTTCCAAACCTTTCTGCTCCTCCCTCATTTTGACCACCGTGGAGTCTGAGGTGTCTGAAGCGGTGGTGGTGGCGGGGGACTCAGCCTGTGCTGGCATCTGGTGCCTGCTGTCCATGCCTTCCCCTGAGAGGAATCACAGGGGCTCCCACAGCTCTCTCCTCTTCATCTTCTCCTGGGACAGCCAGCACATGTGCTCAGCTTTCTCCTGGCACAGCTCACAGGACGAACATCTGCTATTTACACGCCACGAGGGAGTCCTCGATGATGCAGATGTGTGCCAACAGATGGCTGCATCCATGGTGGTGCCCATCCACTGGATTTCAGAAGTCCACATCAATAGGCAGGTCACGGACAAAGCAGATTTTCTTCTCGGATGCCCACGTGTCCTGCTTCCCATCCTCACGTATGCTGTGGTGCCAGCTCGCAGGGTGGGGGGCCAGTGGCTCCAGTTTCTCTGGCACTGAGCTGCCAAGTGGACTTGGCACCCGCAGTGGGCCTGCAACTCTTGGTGCAGGAATTTCTCCCTGTGGATTTCAGCCATGGAGAGTGCCCCCAGATCCACGTCCCTCTCGGTTTGGGGGATGTCTCCATCCTCTGCGATGGTCATGTCTGGGGGAGTTGCCTCCTCACCTTTTGCTTCTCCAGGGCTCTCAACTTTCCCTTCCCCATGGAAAGCCAGGAAGCTCAGCTGGGCCTGCAGGCTCTCCTCTTGTGGTCTGGTCACTTCCAGGCATTTGAGGGTGTCCTGCCACTTTGGGGGCACCACCTGGTCCCAACAGTTGGTGGGGCCTGCACTTGTTTCAGCTGCTCCAGCAGCTGGTCTGCCTCTCTAGGTGCTGCTGCAGGGCCTCCTTCTCAGAGCTCAGCTGCTCATTGGAGGTGATGTGCAGCTCACAGGTGGCTCTGAGCTCCTGCATCTGGGCCAGGGACTGCTCCTGCCGCTCCTGCAGCTCCCAAGCTGCTTGACTCTCTCTCTCTCAGCCACCTCTTTCCATTCCTCTATCTTCTTCACTGTGTGGTCCAGCTGTTCTCACAGATGTTTCTTCACCTGCTGCTCTGAGTCTAAGATGCTGGCCAGCTTCTCCTTCTCACTGCTCATCATGTGGAGAGAGGCCCTCAGCAGTGCCAGCTGTTCTTCCATCTGTCCGTTGCACACATGCGCATCGTGGGATCTTGCAGATCTCCTGCTGATCCTTGGCCTTCTCCAGTCTCCACAGTTGCTTCTCCTGCTCTGTGTTCTGGAAATGGAGCCTTTGGTTTTCCTGGACCTGGATGTGAAGTTGTTCCTCCAGGTTTTTCAACTCCATCTGCGTGCAATAGGCCTGGGCTTTCATCTGCTGCTTGACCGGAGATGGTCCCGAAGGGGGCCATGTCTCTGCCAGCTTCCTTCTCATTTCCCCCAGCTCCTTCTCTAGGTTAAACACCTGCCTTGCCCCTCGATTCTTCTCCTCTGGCAGTTGGTTCACCCAGTGGGTCAGCCACCGGGCCTCCTCCTTATGCACAGACCTCTCAATGCTCAGGTCTTCTGTGAAGGTGTCTCTCTCTAGATTCGCTGCAATCACCATCCAGCTCAGGTTGTCCAGTAGTCTCTTTAGTACCTCACGCCCTGCCAGCACTTGTTGGAACTTGCCGATTCTGCTCTTCATGTTGCTCCACTGTGTCCAGAGTGCTTCCAGCTTCTCTTGCAACTCAGTGTTCACTTGCTCCAAGTCATTGAAACTTCTGATCTTTTCCTTGAGCTGAAGGGTCACATCATTCAGCTGTTCAAAGAACATTTCGGTCTCATTCTGTGAGCAGTGACCACAGAAGCCACCATCTCCAGCTCTGCCATGTGCTACTCTGCGGTCTGCAGGCAGCTGGTGAGAGCTTCATTGTCCCTTTCTCTATCATTGGTCGCCTGCTGCACGCGGGCTGGTGAACATCGTAAATCACTTTCTTCCCAAACCAACCTCTCTATGGGTGCCTTGTGGATCTCTGGCTCCCTTTTCATTGCTGTGTGCAGTTGGGCTATCTTCTCCTCTCTTACTCCCGTTCATCCTGCAAGTCTGTCTTTTCCTGCTTCAGTGGTTGGATCTTGGCACAGAGCTCCTCTTTTCTTCTTTTGCTGGGATCCAGGGTGGGCACCACATGTCAGTACACCTCTGCAGATCCTTGGTGTTATCGGGACCATTGACACTCTGGACCCTGGTAGCTGTGGCTGTGTCCAAAGGCAGGGGAGGCCCATGGTAGCATCATATTTGGCTGGACTCTCCTTTGAGTCACACTCCCCAGTGGTGTTTGTCTTGGGGATCCTTCACTTTTTCATGTTCTTAGTTTTCTTGAATGTTGCAGATCTGTTGGGAGGATTCTTCTGCCAGTGTTCTAGTGGCAATTTCTTGCCCGCAGCTCTCTCATGGAATCCTGTTGTTTCAGACATCTGAGCGCTGGGAAAGATGGGCTGGCCACTTTCCCAAGGTCTGGAAAATGCTCTATTCACCCACTCACTGTCTAGGACCTCAATTTCCTACTCTACTCCAATGTGGCCTCAAGTATCTTGCTCACCACTCAGCCACCTCTACCTTCCTCAACTGCTAGTAGTGGTGTCAACCAACTGAGGGAATCCAGGTGCTACTGGGCAGCATGGAATTTGGGCGTGTCCACCATTCTTGTTTCCCATTGGTCAGAGAGAAACATAAAAGAATGGGGGTGTGGATGGATTCCTGTGATGCAGGCAGAATGGGCAGAGTCAAGATGACAGCACCCCTTTCATATGAAACTCTGTCCAGTCCAGTTGAGGACAAGAGGGTGACCTGCTTTAGCTGGATGGCTGCAAAGATTGTTGTGTATGTCTGTTTGTTGCCAGTCCCTGACCTTGAACTCAGGATCTGGGCACAGCCCTTGAGCTGCTTTTGCTCAAGGCTAGCCCTCAACTAGTGAAGCCACATGGCTCTACTTCTGGCTTTGTTGGCGCTGAGGTTGGACAGGGGTCTCAAGGACTTTCCTGTCTAGGGTGAATTTGACCATGATCCTCCTATCACAGCCTTGTAAGTATCAAGGAGGACTGCTGAGAGCCATTAGTGCCTGCCTAATCATTGATGTTGCTGATGTTCTTGGACAGACCAGTGATTTCCTTATCCTCAGGTTTAAGTGGTGAGAGTTGGAGCCCACATCCTGGTCCTGCCACCTCCAAATGGCAGGTGATCCTAAAAAACTCAATCCTATCCATATAAATACCAATGGCATGTGATATATGTGATTGAATGGGCAGTTCTTGAATGATTCTAGGATAAAATTATACACAATTATATTATAGGACACTGATCAATTTTAATTAATACTTTATCAAGCATTTAAACAATCACATTCATTAAATGGAGGCAGAATGAAATACCTAAGAATTGGACATCACATAGAACAGTTGCCATTTTTTCTGTCAGGACTGGGATTGGAACGCATGGTCTGGGTCACTCTTTTGCACTGTGTGGAAAAGGGAAGCTCACCTCCTTGAAGTCATGAAATTCAAGTCTGTTCCTTAGACCTGAAATCAATCCCCAGCACTAGAAAATATCCTATTCATGTACATTTTAAATATTTGATTTATATTTATATACATAGGTTGACTCCATATAGCTTTCAGTGTTTTCGTTTTTATTTTTTGTTTTATTCATGTATTGGCCATTTATTTTATTGACTATTATGGCACATAGAACATTAATTCCATAGGATATAGGTCTGCATATATGTTCCACTTCATACCTGACTCCTAGGACTTTCACAAAAAAAGAAAACGTTTGTCACCATCAGTTTCTTACTCCACGATTCATTTATTGGAAGTGCTGGCATCTGAACTATGGCCTACAAGGCCCAATTCATGAATGGGTGAGTGTCAACACGCCATCCTGGGGCAAATCGAGCTGACAGGCAATTCCAAGGACCTTAGATCGAGCCCCAGGGTTTTACAAAATAAGAACAGAGTGACACCCAGAGGTAGTATGCTAATAAATATATATCTTAATAAAGTGCCAGACATGTCTACACAATATTCAATTATGTAGACTACATTTCTACCAAATTCTTGTGTAATTATTATGCCTCTATGTAATTAATGTTATTGTTTTTATCCTTAATAAACTATTAAGTAAATTAGTGTCCTGAAATTATTGCATCCCTGTGAGAAATAGTATTCTTTTAATGCTTCATAAGATAATTAAATAGAATCAATCAGCTGACTGAAATCATGAAGTCTAATTTTATTCAAGTATCATTCATGAACAACCTATTCAACCATGATATTGATAACATTCCATCGTTATTCCTGTGAATGTGAATGAGTCTCTTAGGGTCTCCCACCATCCAGAAGTGGCATGACTGGGATTCGAACTGTAGGCCTATGTTGCCATGCGGGACTATGGCTTCCTCAAAAGCCCACAATTAAAAAAAAAATATTTAGCTCCCTCGTTCGCAATTCGAGCCATTTTTTCTGCCAGGCCAAGGATTTGTACTCAGGTCTGGGTTACCAGATAGTCTGCTAGCCACGGCCAATGCAAAGTGAGGTATCCTTTGTAGCCGTGTAATTTGGACCCAGGTTGGTCACCATGAAAAGGAAGAAAATGTAAAAAATCCATCCTGTGGCTATTTTTCTGTGTGGGTTTTTTTTTTTTTTACTCCTGCAAGGCTTCAGGGCCTAGGATCACAGGGTCGACTATGGGCCGGCCTATGGCAGCCCACCTGCCTAAAGTGATCGAAGCTGAGGCAGGGTTTCCATTGGTTAGCAAAAAAAAAAAAAAAAAAAAAAAAAAACCCAAAAAACAAAAAAACCCTAAAAACTAATAAAGCACTCTAGTTCAGAATTCACACCATTTTTCTGCCACAGCTCAGATTCCAACTCAGGTCTAGGTAACACTATAGCACTGTGGGGGAAGGGGAAGCTTACCATCCTTGAAGACTACAAGGTCAGGCCTGCTCCCAGGGCCTAAATTGAACCCCCAGCACTGGCAAAAATCATATGCCCATCTATTTTAAACATAGGATCTCTATTCACATTCATTCATTCAGTACAATTATTCTTTTTATTGTGTGTCTTAGTCATGGATGCATTTTGTTTATTGAGCATGATGACAGATATAACTGTGCTAGCATGGATGACAATCTATTCCATGTCTATAGAGTTGCTTAAGTCTTCTCCATACTAGCTGAGACCCAGAACTTTCACAGGACAGGAAACAGGTGGAAAGATTGGATTCTCATACCTGCATTCCTCTTTTGGCAGTGTTGGGATTTGAACTCAGAGCCTAGCAGGCCCAATTGGAGAAAGGTTCAAGGTCAGGACACCATGATGTGAGCATCTAAGGAACTAGGCTGTTCCCAGGACCTGAGATTGAGGCCTGAGGATAGGGCAGGTGGAGAGCACAATAGTCATCCATTCATAAGCTGAAGATAGTATGCATATTTGTTTAGAGTAGGAGAGATGCCGACCTGTGATGGAATCCAATCTACCTTGTGACTAATGATTCTTGGATCTTTCCCGATGCCTACATTTCATGACTGTGATGATTATGGTGATGCTTCATCAATTCTTCATTAAAAATAATCGATACCCCAGGAATCTTGCCTATCATTTAATACTCACATCCTGCAGGAACTACTCATTCAAGGATGAGATTGATCACATTCCACGACTCTTCCTAGGTCCGGAAACAAGTATCTCAGGATCTCACGCCAATCCTTCAATGTAGGGGGCTGACTGGGATTCGACCTCTGGGACTCTTTGCCTGGATGGCCTGGGGCTTCCCCAACAGGTGCGGGCCTCAGCCATTCCAGGTAAACTTCACTCTGTAGGTCGCCGGGTTCAGACCCACCATGGTCACGCTACAAAGGAAAATGAATGTAAAAGCACCAGGTGGAACTTCCCACTGCTTTTTTTTCCCTCACAGCTTTCTTTTTTTCCTGCAAGCCCTGGGGTCCTAGGATTTGAGGATGGGCTATAGGCCCAGAGGCCACAGCATAGGATGATCAAAGCTGAGGCAGAGTTGCCACTACTTGAGTTCGAGCACGGGGTCTGGTAAAAAAAAAAAAAAAAAAATATATATATATATATATATATATATATGAAGGAAGGAAGCACCCTAGTGCAGAATTCGCGCCATTATCCTGCCAGAGCTGAGATTTCAGCTCAGGTCTGGGTAACTCTGTTGCACTGTTGGGGAAGGGTAAGCTAAACATCTTTGAAGACTACAAGGTCAGGACGGGTCCCAGGGCCTGAATTGAAGCCCCAGCACTGCCAAAAATCATATGTCCAACTATTTTACACATAGGTTCTCTATTTACATACATATGTGGAATGCATCATGCTTTCAGTGTAGTTATTCTTTTTATTGTGTGTCTTAGCCAGGGATGCATTTTGTATTTTATTGAGTATGATGACAGATATAACTGTGCTGACATGGATGACAACCTATTCCCATGTCCATGGAGTTGCCTATGTCTTCTCCACTCTAGCTGAGACCAAGGACATTCACAGGACATGCAAACAGGTCGACCTATGGGTTCTCACATCAGGATTCTGCTTTTGGCAATGTTGGGATTTGAACTGAGATCCTAGCAGGCCCAATTGGTGAAAGAGTCAAGGTGAGGAAACCAGCATGTGAACAACTGAGGAGCTAGGCCATTCCCAGGACCTGACAATGAGCCCCAGGGAGGGCCAGGATAGGCATAAATTCATACTTGAAACATAGTATCTGTATTGACATATATGTGTAGGCAGCATCTTGTGTTCGGTGCATTTCTTCTCCTTAATTTATGTCTAATTCATGATGGTATTGTGAACTTTACTGAGTATGGTGACAGATATAACTGTACTGACATGGATGATGACCTGTTCCCATGGTTATAAGGTTGCCTATGCATTCATTCTCCATCCTAGCTGAGACCCAGCACTTCCACATTCGAGGAAATCAGGCGCAATGACTGGCTTCTGACATCAGGATGAATCTTTTGTCAGGCCTGGGATTTGAACTCAGGTCTGGGTAACCCCGTTGCACTGGGGGAAGGGGAAGCTCATCATCCCTGAAGACTAGAATGTCAGGCCTGGTCCAGGGTCTTATTCGAAGCCCCAGCAGTGGACAAAATAACAAGCTTACCTTTTTTAAACATAGGATCTCTATTTACATACAGGTGTGGTATGCATCTTGCTTTCAATGTAGTTATTTTTTAAATTTTGAGTCTTATTCATGGATGTATTGTGTATTTTATTGAGTATGGTGACAGGTATATCTGTGCTGCTGTGGATGACAACCTATTCCCATGCCTATAGATTAGCCTATATAGCATTCTCCATCCTCAATGAGGCCCAGGACCTTCACAGGACAGGAAATCATGTGGATCCATTGGTTTCTCACATCAGGATGAATCTTTTGGCTGTCCTGGCGTTTGAACTCAGAGCTTAGTAGGCAGAATTGGGGAATGGGTCAAGGTGAGCACACCAGCATGTGAGCCACTAAGGTGCTAGGCCGTTCACAGGACCTGAACTCATGCCCTGCGGGGGTCAATATACTCATGAAATCATAATTTAAGGAAAGGAGCTATATTTCCATACATGGGTCGGTGGCATCTTGCGTTCAGTGTACTCATTCTCTTGATTTCGTGTCTTATTCATAGATGCAATATGTATTTTACTGAGTGTGATAACAGTTAGAACTATGCTGACATTGCTGGCAAACAATTCCCATGAGTATAGAGTTGCCTATATAGCATATTCCATTCTAGCTGAGACCCAGGACTTTCACATCATAGGAAAACTGGTGCAACTATTGGCTTCTCATATCAGGATGAATCTTTTGGTAGTGCTGGGATTTGAACTCAAGGCCTAGCAGGCTCAAGTGGTGGATGAGGCATGGTGAGCACACCAGCACGTGAGCCACTAAGCATCTAGGTCTTTCCTGGAACCTGAGATCAAGCCCCGGTGGACGCTATAGTAGTCATAAATTCAGAATTTAAACAGATGATCTCTATTTCCATACATGGGTGGGCGGCATCTTGGGTTCAGTGTAGTTATTGTCTTTATCTGGTGTCTTACTCATTGATGTATTGTGTATTTTCTTGAGCATAGGATGACAGATATAACCGTGGAGACCTGGATGACAAGCTATTCCCATGAGTATAGAGTTGCCTATACATTTTGCATCCTAATTGCGACCCAGAACTTGCACAGCACAGAACAGGTGCAACGAATGGTTTCTCACATCAGGGTGAATTTTTGGAAGTGCTGTGATTCGAACTAGGGGCCTAGGAGGCCCATCTGTCCAATGGATCCACATGAGCAAACCAGCCTGTGAGCCACTAAGGAGCTGGGCTGTTCCCAGGAGCTGAGATCAAGCCCCAGGGAGGCCACAAGAGTCCTCAATCCATCATTGAAACATGGGATGTATATTCACTTCAGTGTGTGGACTTCCTCATGCATTGAGTGTAGTTATCTTCTCTATTTTGTATGCTATTCATGGATGTATTATGTATGTTCTTGAGTATATATAACAGGTGTAACGGGGCTGACATGGATGACAACCTTTTCCCATGGCCACAGGGTGGCCCATGCATTCTCCATCCTAGCTGAAACCCAGGACTCACACAGGAAAACAGGTGAAATGTCTGGCTTCTGACAGAATGAATATTTTGGCACTGTTGGGATCTGAACTCAGCACCTAGCAGGCCCAATAGGCGAATGGGTTCACATAAGCACACCAGCCTGTGAGCCACTAAGGAGCTCAGCAGTTCCCAGGACCTGAGATTGAGTCCCAGGGGAAAGGCAGGGGGAGCACAATAGTCATCTATTCATAAGCTGAAGGTAGTAAGCAAATAAGTACATATCTGTATAGAGTAGGAGATATGGAGACCTGTGTTTGAATCCAATCTACCCTGTGACTACCGATTCTTGGATTTTCCCTAATGCCTCCATTTAATGAGTGTGATGATTATGGTCATGCTTCATCAACTCTTCACTAAAAATAATCGATATCCCATGAGTCTTGACTATCATTTCCTACTTGAATCCTCAGGAACTACTCATTCAAGGAAGAGATTTATCGTATTTCATGGCTCTTCTTAGGTCCAGAATTGAGTATCTCAGGAACTCCTGCCATTCCCTCAATGTAGGATGGCTGACCAGGATTCGACCTCGGGGCCTCCATTGCCCGGTCATCCTGTGGCTCCCCCGACAGCCAGCAGGCCTTCAGCCACACCAGGTCACCTTCAATCTGCAGTCCACCGGGTTTGGTCTCACCATGGTCAACATTCAAATGAAAATAAACCTAAAAGCACCAGTTGGAACTTCCCGCCACTTTTTCTCCTCCGGCTTCTTATTTTTTCCTACAAACACTGGGGTCCTAGGATCCGAGGATGGGCTGTGGTTCCAGAGGCTGCAGCTTAGGATGATCGGACCTGAGACAGAGTTGCCACAACTTGAGTTCAAGCCCCAGGTCTGGCAAAAAATATTAAAAAATTGAAAAATTATGAATGAAGCACCCTAGCTCAGAATTCGCACCATTTTACTGCCAGAGCTGGAATGTGAAATCAGGTCTAGGTAACTCTTTTGCACTGTGGGGGAAGGAGAAGCTCACTATCATTGAAGACTGCAAGGTCAGGCCTGATCCCAGGGTCTGAATTGAAGCCCAAGCTCAGGCAAAAATCATATGCCCACCTATGTTACACATAGGATCTCTATTTACATACATGTGTGGAATGCATGTTTTCAGTGTAGTTGTTCTTTTTATTGTGTGTCTTAGTCAAGGATGCATTTTATATTTTATTGCATATGATGACAGATATAACTGTGCTGACTTGGATGGCAACCTATGCCCATTTCTATAGAGTTTCCTACTCCTTCTCCATCCTAGCTGAGACTCAGGACATTCTCAGGACAGGAAACCAGGTGGATCAATGGGCTTCTCACATCAGGATCCATGTTTTGGCAGAGTTGGGATTTGAACTGAGAGCCTAGCAGGCCCAATTGGCAAAAGAGTCAAGGTGAGGACACCAGCCTGTGAGCATCTAAGGAGCTAAGTCATTCTCAGGACCTGAGGTTGTGCCCCAGTGAAGGCCAGGATAGGCATAAATTCATAATAGAAACAGGATATGTATTGACATATATGTGTGTATAGCATTTTGCATTCAGTGCATTCCTCCTTATTTTGTGTCTAATACATGGAGGTATTGTGTATTTTACTGAGTATGGTGACAGGTATAACTCTGCTGACATGGATGATGACCTGTTCCCATTGTTATGAGGTTGCCTATGCATTCATTCTCCATCCTAGCTGAGACCCAGGACTTCCATAGGAGAGGAAAACAGGTGTAAAGACTGGCTTCTAACATCAGGATGAATCTTTTGTCAGGCCTGGGATTTGAACTCAGATCTGGGTAACCTTGTTGCACTGTGGGGAAAGGGGAAGCTCATCATCCCTGAAGACTAGACTGTCAGGCCTGGTCCAGGGCCTGATTTGAAGTCCCAGCAGTGGACAAAATAACAAGCTTACCTTTTTTAAACATAGGATCTCTATTTACATACAGGTGTGTTATGCATCTTGCTTTCAATGTAGTTATTTTTAAATTTTGAGTCTTATTCATGGATGTATTTGTATTTTATTGAGTATGGTGGCAGGTATATCTGTGTTGCCATGGATAACAACCTATTCCCATGGCTATAGAGTTGCCTATATTGCATTCTCCATCCTCGATGAAGCCCAGGACTTGCACAAGACAGGAAAAGAGCTGTAAGGATTGGTTTCTCACATCAGGATGAAACTTTTGGCATTGCTGGGAGTTGAACTGTGGGCCTATCAGGCCCAACTTTCTAATGGGTCCATATGAGCACAACAGCTTTTGAGTTCCTAAGGATCTAGGCCCTACCCAGGACCTGAGATTGAGCTCCGGGGTGGGGTTTGTGCACCATATTCATCCATTCATAAGCTGAAGCTAGTATGCTAATAAATACCTATTTGTATAGAGAAGATGTGGCAAGCTGTGTTGGAAACCTATCTACCATGTGACTACCAATTCTTGAATCTTTCCCAATTCCTCGATTTCCTGAATGTAATTATTATGGTCACATTTCGTGAAGTCTTAATTAAAAATAATTGTTGTGCCAGAGGTCTTGCCTAACATTTCCTATGTTAATCATGCATGAACTTCTCAACTCTTCCCTAGGCCTGAATTCAAGCACCAGCCCGAAAAATGTAACATTTATAGGCATTTTAAATATGTGATTTATATTTATATTTATATATTCAGGCTGTATCGTGTTTGTTCGAGTGATTCATTATATATTATTATTGATTGACTGAATTAACATTTATTTTATGGACTGTGAGTGCACCTATATCATTTATTACATTTATTCCAATCTATTCAGTAGCATGTAGCTTTGCACACATATTATGTACATCATACCTGACACCCAGCACTTGCACAGAAATGGAAAACAGGTGTCTCACTTGGAATCTTACTCCAAGATGAAATTTTTGGCAATGCTGGTACCTGAACTGAGGGCCTAGAAGTCCCAGTTCATGAATGGGTGAGTGTCAGCATGGCAGCCTCTAGGATATTCAGCTACAAAGTGGGTCCCAGGACCTAGGATGGAGCCACAGGTTTGGCCAAAATAGCAGTACCTTTCTATCTGGTATATATAACATATATATATATATATATATATATATATGTATGTATTTATCTGGTATACAGATAAATATATATTTAGATATTTTGATACTGCCAGTGATGTCTATGTGGAATTAAATGGCACATACTACGTTCTTACAGATTCTCAGGTCTTTAGTGAGGACTCCATTTAATGAAAAGTATTCTTTTAATGCATAATAAACTATGAATTAAAGTAAATCTGTGTTCTGTGATTATTGGGTCTAAATTTATACTAGACTGATTGATGAACTACTCATCCAACCATGACATTGATCATATTTCTCTGGCGTTCCTATGGACAAGCAATAGATTCTTAGGCTCTCCAGCCCTTTGTAAGTAGCATAACTGGGATTCAAACTCAGGACCTAGGTGTCCTGGTTGGCCTATGGCTTCGCTGACAGCCTGTCAGCCTTCAGCAATGCCAGGTGACCTACAGGTTGCAGCAGTGTTATTTGGACACGGGATGGTCACCATGCAAGGATGGAAAACCAAGAAACTGCCATCCATAGGTGGTTCCTGGCTTTTTTTTTTTTTTTTGGTGCTGTTTTCATTTTTGTTTTCCTGTCAGCCCCCAAGGCCTAGTATCCCAGGATGGTCTGTGGGTCCAGAGGCTGCACCATCCCTGCCTAGGTTGATGTTAGCTGAGGCAGAGTTGCCACGATATGAGTTCAAGCCCCGTGCTGGGCAAAAAAATAAAAAAATAAAAATAAATAAATATTTTAAAAAATATTAAAAATAGCCTGGTGGCAGTTATGGTTCATGCCTGTAATCTTAGCTACTCAGGATGCTGAGATCTGAACATCACGGTTAAAAGTCAGCCAGGTCAGGAAGTCTGTGAGACACTTATCTCCAATAAACCACTAGAAAACCAGAAGTGGTGCTGTGTCTCAAGTATTATAGCACTCGCCTTGAGCTGAAGAGCACAAGGACAGCTCCCAAGGCCAGAGTTCAAGTCCCATGATATATATACATATATATATGTATGTATGTATGTATGCATATACATACATACATACATACATACATATATACAAACATACAATACTAATGAAGCTCCCTGGCTTGGAATTCATGTCCTTTTTTTCTGCCAGGCCTGGGAATTGAACTCAGAGTCTGGATAACTCTAATTCACTGGGGGGATGGGGAAACTCACCCTATTGGAAGACAAGCAATTCAGGCCTGTTCCCTCGGCCGGAATTCAATCCCCAGGCCTGTTAATGTAATATTCATCCACATTTGAAATAATGATTAATATCTACATACTTATGTTTATTGCAATTTTCTTTGAGTGTATTTATTTTATGTTTTGTATTATTCATTCATTATTTTATTGACTATTATTACACTTATAACATGTATTAAATTGATTACATCTTTTGAGAAATATACAGATTTGCATATGTATTATATATATTATTTCAGACCCAGGACATTCATTGAAATTTTTGAGTAGATCATCCCATGCTTAGAAAAACAGAAAGAATACATCAACCAAATTAATTTATCCCTAGGCACCCCAGTGGCTCACATCTGTAATCCCAGCTACTCAGGAGGTGAGAACTGGAAGATGAAGTTTCAAAGCAAATCCAGGCAGCAAAGCCTGAGAGATATCATCTCCAATTAACTAGCAAAAAGCCAGTCTATAGGTATGGCTGAAGTGGTAGAAAATCAGCTACGAACAACCAAGCCAAGAAAGAGCAAGCTGAGTTCAAGTGCGGGGAGAGGGGGGTAGGGGGATAAAGGGGAGGGAAATCCTCCAAAAACAGAGAACAAAAAAAACAGTACACAAATCCCACTTAATTTATGGTACCAACAAACTGAAAGAAAATCAATCTTGTGCATTTGTATAATTTTACATGAGCCCATATGTTCTTAGGTACACTTCAAAGCTATGTTTTTAATAATATTTGTATATATAAATTAATAATGTATATATATATAAATAAACTAAGAAACCAGCCAATGAAAAAATACTTCTAAATTAGTGCCTTAACCATGGCATTATAAATTATTTGTACAAAAAGTATGTTCGAAGTTTCTTTCTTTAGAATCAATCTTAAAATGTTTGTTCATGTATCAGGCATCAGTGGCTCACACCTATAATCCTAGTTACTCAGGAGGCTGAGAGCTGAGGATGGCAGTTCAAGGCAAGCCCCGGGAGACTCTTTCCTCCAATAAACCAGTAGAAAACAGGAAGTGGCAATGTGACTAAAGCTGTAGAGTGCTTGCAAAGAGCTGAAGAGCACAGGGATAATGTCCAATCCTTGAGTTCAAGCCCCACCACCGACAAAAAAAAAAGGAAAGAAGTTTGTTCATACAAAACCCTAACATTCTGAGCCTTAGGAAACTTTTCTTCCAGGATCTTATGCTCTTTAGGCAACTATTCCACAACTGAGCTACATCTTAGTACCAATGTTTTTGTTTTTCATTTTAGAATCCATTCATTCCCAAAATGCTTACAAGTAACTACTGTCCTCACAGAAGTGAGTGTTTATTCAGAAACTCAACCTTTGGTGGTATGAGGACTCCCCTAGTCTATTTCGTGGTAGGCACTGAGGAAAACTCACAGGACACAATTGCAGACATTTTATAATTACAAAAATTACTCTAAATAGAAATAACATCAACTGCCGGGCACAGGTGGCTTATGCCTATAATCCTAGCTACTCAGGAGGTTGAGATTTGAGGAAGGCGACTCAAGGCTAGCCAGGGAGAAAAGACTGTGAGACTCTTATCTCCAATAAACCTCTAGAAAATTGGAAGTGGTGCTGTGGCTCAAGTGCTTGAGCGTTTGCCTTGAGCACAGGGACAGCAACCAAGCCCAGAGTTCAATCCCCACAACCGACAAATTAAAAAAAAAAATAGAAAAAATAAGAAATAACATCAACTGTCCCGAACTTCTAGGTAGAAATGATATCCTCATTTTCATTCTCACTCTTCATGGCAGATGGTCAAAAACACCAATGTGCTATGCTGAAATGTAAAAATTTCAACGCGTTTTTTGAAAAAATCTCATGTTATAAAATCAAAATGTTTCAAATAAAGGCAAAGTGAACTTTAAAAAAATATTAAAAATACTAATGAAACTCCTTGGCTTGGAATGTGTGATTTTTATCTGCAAGGCCTGGGATTTGAACTTAGGGACTGTGTAACTATGTTGCACTGTGGGGGAAGGGGAAGCTCACTGTGCTTGAAGACCAGAAATTCAGGCCTGTTCCATAGGCCTGAATTCATGCCCCAGTCATACTCCTTATATATGTTTTAAAGTTAGGATTGAACTTCCATATACATGTTCAGTCTATATCATGTTTGGTGTGGTTATTCATTGTATTTGTTGTTTTATTCATTTATTTACCATTTATTTTACCGATTGTAAGAACACGTAAACATATGTGACATTGTTTACATACTATCAAATTGCATCTAGATTTGTAAACTTGTTCTCCATCATGCCTGACACCCAGCACTCTCCCAGAAAAGGAAAACAGGTGTCACACTTGACTTCTTACTCGAGGTTGAAATTCTTGGCAGGCACTGAGATCAAGCCCTAGAGGTAGCCAAAATAGCCATACATGGATAGGCAGGTGGTACTATGGCAATAAATGCATATTAGTAGAGAGTGCCAAAGCCGTGTATCTAGTATTCAATGGTATCTACTATGTTCCTACGAAGTCTTAGGCATTTAGACAGCCAAGATATTATGGAGAAAGAACATATAACCGTCCAAGAAAAGTCCAAGAAATATGATAGATCTTTTCAACAGTTGGAAAACACCATCAGAAGGCTTAATCAGAGGATAATGTGTGTAGAGAAGCACCTAGAAACAGAAGTTAATGGTCTAGGAAATTTGTTTAACAGGATCCTAGCAGAGAACTTCCCAAACATGCAAAAAGATAGGCCTATTCAGATACAAGAAGCCTTTAGAACCCCAAATAGACCAGACCAGAATAGGACAACCCAGCATCACATTATAATCTTCACAGGATCAAATCAGACCAAGGAAAAGAACCATAAAGCTGTCAAGGAGAAAAGATCAATCACCTATAAAGGGAAACCAGTTAGGATCACCTCAGATTTCTCAGCAGTGACAATCAAAGCAAGAAGAGCCTGGAATGATGTATGCCATACCGTAAAGACAAACAACAATCAACCAAGAAAACTGTACTCAGCTAAACTCTCCTTCATAAACGAAGGTCAAATAAAAACCTTCCATAGCAAAGAAAAAAATGAAACAATATATCTCCACAAAACCAGCCCTACCAAAGATTCTTAAAGATGTCCTACACATAGAAAACCAACAAGACCACAAAAAGGCCAAGAAACCGCAGCCAAACTGAGAATCCAAGAACCACAGAATGAACCCAGTTGCCACAGTCCCCAAGAAGGTGGATAAAATGGCAGAAACTCCCAAATACTTCTCAGTTCTATCTCTCAACATTAACGGACTTAACTCTCCAATTAAGAGACAGACTGTCTAGTTGGATTAAAAAGCAAGAACCTTCTATCTGCTGCCTTCAGGAGTCACATCTTGCCCATAAAAACAAACACATTTTCAATGTTAAAGGCTGGACTAAATTCTACCAAGCAAACGGCCTCCATAAAAAGGCATGAGTTGCAATCCTAATATCAGATAAAATAGAATTCAATTTAAAATAAGTGAGAAGAGTTAAAGAAGGTTGCTACATACTAATTAATGTATCTCTCCTTCAGGAGGATATTACAATTCTAAATATCTATTCACCAAACGGAGCACCCAAATTTATCCAAGAAACCCAACTTTCCCTCAAATCCCACATAGATCCAAAGACATTAATTGTTTGGGATTTTAACACACCACTATCCCCACTAGATAGATCAACTTGGCAAAAACTCAACAAAGAACGTGCATATCTAAACAATTGCACAGATCAACTAGATTTAACAGACATCTTCCGAAGATTTCACCCAGCAGCACGAGAATACCCATTTTTCTCAGCAGTATATGGAACATTTTCCAAAATAGACCACATTTTAGGCCACATAGCAAACTTGTCCAAATTCAGAAACATTGAAGTTATACCTTGCATTCTCTCAGACCACAAGGGATTAAAAGTAGGACTCCACACCAAAAGCCACTAAAGAAAGTCCTGTAACACATGGAGGCTGAACAACACTCTGCTGATAATCATGAGTGCATCATGGAAGATATTAGAAATGAAATTCAAGTATTCATGATATTCAACAAAAATGAGCACACAAATTCCCAACTCCTCTGGGACACAGCACAGGTAATACTCAGAGGCAAGTTTATAGCTCTGAGTTCCTACATCAACATATTGGAGAGATCTGAAACCAACAATTTAATGAGACATCTGAGCCTCCTTCAGAAAGAGCAGCAGAATAAACCCCAACCCAATGGACAGAGAGAAATTATTGAAATTAAATCAGAATTGAATGAATTAGAATCCAAAAGAGCCATATAAAGAATCAACAAAACAAACAGTTGGTTCTTCGAAAAAATTAACAAAATTGACAGACCCTTAGCAAATCTTATCAGAAAAAGAAAAGAACATACCCAAATAAATGAACTCAGAGATGAGAATAGAAACATCACCAGAGAAACCACCAAGATTCAGAACATTATAAGGAAATATTTCTCAAAACTTTATGCTAATAAGTTTGATAACTTGGCAGAAATGGACCTTTTCCTAGCAAATACTGACATGCCAAAACTAAACCAAGATGAGTTAAATCACCTTAAGAGACCCATATCAAGCACTGAAATATAAACAGTAATAAGAGATCTCTCATCTTAGAAAAGTCCAGGTCCAGATGGTTTCACAGCGGAATTCTACAAGGTCTTCAAGGCAGAGCTCACATTAATACCCCTCGAAATCTTCAATGAAAGTGAAAGACGAAGTTCACTACGGAACTCATTCTATGAAGCCATCATAACCCTCATCAAATCCAGGCAGGGTCTTATCAAAGAAAGGGAACCATAGACCCATTTCTAGGATGAACATTCATGAAAAACTTCTCAACAGAATTTTGGCCAATCGACTTCAACAATTCATCCGAAAAATCATACACCAAGATCAAACAGGATTCATTTCAGGGATGCAAAGCTGGTTCAATATATGCAAATCAATTAGTATAATTCATCACATCAACAGGAGCAGGGATAAGAACCACATGGTTATATCATTAGATGCAGAAAAAGCATTTGACAAGGTCCAACACCCCTTTATGATGAAGGTTCTGGAAAAATTAGGAATCCATGGAACATTCCTCAATACAATAAAGGCTGTATATGACAAACTTACAGCCAGCATTACAGTTAATGGTGAAAAACTAAAGCTATTTCCTCTTACCTCAGGAAAGAGACAAGGATGTCCACTCTCTCCACTTCTCTTCAATCTAGTATTAGAATGCCTAGCTACAAATAAGACGAGATGCAAACATAAAGGGGATCCAAATAGGGAAAGAAGAAGTAAAACTCTCCTTCTTTGCAGATGACATGATCTTGTGTTTAAAGAATCCCACAGACCCCACTCCCAAATTACTCAAGCTGTTTCAAAACTTTGGCAAAGTAGCAGGGTATAAAATTAACCCTCAAAAATCAATGGCTTTTCTGCATGCCAACAAAGAAATAGTGAGGCTGAAATTAGGAAAGCAACTCCATTCGTAATAGCCCCACAAAAATAAAATACCAAGGAATTAACTTAACCAAAGAAGTGAAGGATATCTATGAAGAAAACTTTGAAAACGTGAAAAAGGAAATCAAAACAGAACTTAGAAAGTGGCAAAAACTCCTATGCTGCTGGATTTGAAAGATCAAGATCGGGAAAATGGCCATGCTTCCGAAGGCTATCTCCAAATTCAATGCAATACCTATCAATATTCCAACCTCATTCTTCAAGGAATTAGAAGAGGCAATCCAAAAATACATATGGTACAGTAAAAGACCCCGAATAGCCAAAACAATCCTCAACAGAAAGAGCAGGGCTGGAAGAATATCAATACCAAATTTCAAACTCTACTACAAAGCCATATTAATCAAAACCGCATTGTACCTGCATAAGAACAGACCTCAGGACCAATGGAACAGAATTGAAAACCCAGAAATGAACACACAGACCTATAGCCAACTAATCTTCGATAACGGAGCTCAAAAAATAGAATGGAAGAAAGACACCTTCTTCAGTAAATGGTGCTTTCTAAATTGGTTAACTACTTGTAGAAAATGAAAGCTAGATTCTTATATATCATTCTGCACCAGAATCAACTCCAAATGGATCAAAGACCTCAGAGTCAAAGCAGACAATCTGAAAACATTACAGGTTGGTATAGGAGAAACCCTTGGCACAGGCCGAAATTTTCTTAATAGAGACTTAGAAACACAACAAATCAAAGAAAGTTTGAACAAATGGGATTGCACAAAAGTGCAGAGCTTCTGCATGGCCAAGCGCATAGCTAGCAAGATCAATAGAAAGCCCACAGATTGGGAGAAGATCTTCACTAGGCATACAACTGACAAGGGTCTCATATCTAAAATATACCCGGAACTCAAAAAATTAAATCCCCACATAACAAATCTCCAAAGAAACAGCTGCCCAATAAATAAGTGGGCTAAAGACTTACAGAGAAACTTCTCTGAAGAGGAAAGAAGGATTGCCAATAGACACATGAAGAAATGCTCAGCCTCTCTAGCCATAAAAGAAATGCAAATCAAACCATAGAGATATAACCTCACCCCAGTTAGAATGACAATAATCAAGAACTCTAATAACAACAGATGCTTGAGGGGATGCGGAGAGAAGTGAACATTACTACATTGTTGGTGGGAGTGTAAACTTGTTCAACCACTTTGGAAAGCAATATGGAGGTTCCTCAAAATACTCCACATAGAGCTCCCCTATTTCCCAGCAATCCCACTTTTGGGCATTTACCCAATTGATCACAAATAAGACCACACTAAAGCTACCAGCACGACTATGTTAATTATTGCAGCATTATTTACCATAAGTAAGATATGGAACCAACCCTGATGCCTCTCAGTAGATGAATGGATCAAGAAAACGTATGTATATATACACAATGGAATTCTATGCCTCCATGAAAAGTAATGACATTGCTCCATTTGTTAAGAAATGAAAAGGCTTGGAAAAAAATATATTAAGTGTATTTGTTAGATTGGAAGTTAAACAAATGATATTATTGTTAATATTAATTTTATTGCAATTTCAGGGAACTCTCCTGTCTCTGAACTCCTAACACTTGTATTTTGGGATTTGTCCCTGAAATCTAGGATTCAGCAGGACTCAAAATAAGCCAAGATCTTGCCCATGTAGTTGTAACTCCTTTGTGTAGTATTCTCACAATTAAAAAAATAAGCCAAGTGTATATGAATTCTACTACTAAGGTTTAATGAAAGATCTCTACTGATCTTTCTCTTAAGTGTGTTGTAGAAACCAAAGCTGAAATTAACTTGGACTTTTGTGGTGGATGTAAATGTCTTAACTACCATCTCTGGTAGTTGGTACCATTAAATTTCAATTAGCCATCACAGGCTCAAGCTTGTAATCCTAGCTACTCAGGAGGCTGAGATCTGAGGATCGTTATTCAAAGCCAGCTCGGATAGGAAAATCCATGGGACTCTTACTCCAATTGACTGCCAAAAAGACTAGAGGTGGAGATGTGTCTCAAGTGGTAGAGTGCTAGCCTTGAGGGACAAAGCACAGGTTATGAGTTCAAGCCTAGATACTGACCATCAATTAAAAAATTCAGAGTTTCCACTGTGAGTGCTATATTCTTTTAGAGACTGAAGTAGTTTTTTTGCATAGTCTTTCAAACATCAGCATCTCTAATGGTGAATCATTCTAGATCCTTCTTTTCCACTTGATTAATTGTTAGTCTCCAGGTGTAGATTGGCCAAGAGGCTTGCAGATCAAGAACTCGGATATTAAATTGGCTAAAAAGAGATAAAATTAAAATTTATTCTTTGGTTGCAAATACCACATTTTTGGTATGTGTTTACTAGCCCTGGCACTTGAACTGAAGGCCTGGGTGCTGTTCCTGAGCTTTTGTGTCCAAGACTATTGCTCTACCACTTGAACCACAACCCTACTTTGGGCTTATTGGGGGTTATTGGAGATAAAAGTCTCACAGACATTCTGGACCTGGGTGGCTTCAAACTAGAATGCTGAGTAGCCAGGATTACAGGTATATGCCACCAGCATCTGGCTCAAATACCACCTATAACGTTAAAAGTCAAGGATATCTGTTAACATCTATCTCTGACAGATGTACAATATTTTACTCCTCACTGAATGAATGTTCCTTTGAACAGTATTGCATCAAATGTAGTGGACTCAAGTTAGGTCTTGAACACCAACAATCTGGTTTGGTGGAAGTGGCCTTGTTTTTCTACACTTATTTGCCATTGGTGTGGATTGTAGAAAAAAAGACAATTCAGTAAAAACAAATTCAAAGAGTCTGAGACACTTACACAAGTTCTGGACATCACTTCCTCATGGGCTGCTGTTGTGCAGGCCTAATATTTCATCTGAAGAGAAACTTGGAATTACAAAAGTTAAAACCCAAAGTCTAGTAACCTCTAAAATGCCTGTGTAACTCCTTGGTTCTCTACCTGATACTAAATATTGCAGACTTCTCCCTTAGTGTTATCAACTTCATTCCTGGTTCCAGCACAGACTTGGCTCAGGTCTGTGAACCTGACTGTAGACGTTTGAATCTTCATAGTGTGAATGGAAATTTGGCCTCCTACTAAGATAGCAGTTTGAGGGACTTGGATAGCTGTGGGCAAGTCTCTTTTTAATAGGCTGTTCTTTGTACACATTTGGTTTAGATGCAGGGATTCATAACTAACTAGTCGCAGTGGTCACCTCGGGTAGAGCAAGAGAGACAGAGTAGAGGGAAAGTGATCAAGCTCTCGCCATCTGCCATTTTATGCTGCTTTAATTGACATGTTCTTCATGTATTTTAATAATTCAAGAATAAAAATTAACATTACATATAGATTTTTTAATTGCTTCTTTGTTTCTGACAAAAATTAAAAGTAAATATGAATTTAAATAGAAAGGCAGTATGATAAGAGCAGGGAAAAGGAATGGAACAATGATCATGGGCAGCTCCTGAAGTCCAACCTAGAGGTTTTATTTACCAACATTGGGGAATAAAATGAAACTATGTAACAAGACAGGCCTGCCTGCTTTTTCTCAGCAACAAGGCAGCCCTGTCTGCTTTCCTTAGCAACACAACAGCCCTGCCTGTGTTCTCTCATTTATGCCAGAGTCAAAGGGGTCAATAGACCATGACTAAGAGAGGAAATTAGAGCTGTCATTGAAAGATCAAAAAGAACAAGCCCTGGATATGTCTGGAAACCTATAAAGCATCTGAAGCCTTAAACACTTAGGCCTTTCAGAGAGAAAGCCAAGATGTGCTCTGAAGTCTGTAGATTCCCTTACTCAGAGAACACACAGACCTCCCAATGACAGAATCATCCCTGCCAACAATAGAAACTTCCTAGTGAGGCTCAGGGATAAAAGACACATTAAACTTTTCTCACTGCCAGAAACCATCACACACTCAGAGGGCACCAGGACAATACAAGAGGGAGGGCTCAGCCTTATTACAAACAATGGATGAAGCTCAGATGCCCACACATAATCTCATGATGTACTCAGACCTCCTAAAGGTTCAACGGCTTCCAGATGATGTCCTCAGCCCTTCAGAAAGATCAATCTGTGATGCCCAGCTCTAAAGCCCACCCTGTGTTTAGGGGCCCCCTGAGCTCAGCTTCTGCTCCTGAACCTGTCCATGTATTCTGTAAAGATCCCAGAGGAACCCTTGGCATTTGTTGTGCCTCAGAATTCAGGCCACAGTGAGGCTTCTGCAGCCCCCACCCTTGCTCCAAGCATAACCACCAACAAGGGAACACCCCCAGGTTCCACCGCAGACCTCTAATTTTAATAAAAAGAGGCTGTGCTTGGGCTGACACAGTCACCAGTCAGCAGTCCAGGCAAAGGGGCATCTGCTAAGGCCACCTCAAGTATCTGTGGAGTTCTGACATCAAGAGAGAGGCAGGCAGGTGCACCCATAGAGGCTGCCTTTGAGAAGCTCCTCTTCCAAGTGCAGGCCTGCCTGGTGGCCTTTGAAGCAGAGTATGACACTGCAAAATTTCACAGCACACTAGAAGGACCAGACAAGCAATGGCCCTGTGCTCAGAGACCTAACCAAGGCAGGAAATGAGAGAGAGAGAGAGAGAGAGAGAGAGAGAGAGCGGCTATCTGTGCTTAATACCTATTTCAATATCCTTGGCGAGTAATGCATATTTTTATCAAGAAATAAAGAGGAAAACTTCAAACTCTAACTGATGGAGTAGTTAGGATCAGTCTAAACTTCCTACCATAAACAATCACAAAAGTGGAAGCTATATAAAACTATATATGTATATAACTGTATATATAATATAAACATGTAGGCATATATATGTATATTCACGTATACAATGTGAATATATAATGTATTATATATATATATATATATATATATATATATATATATATGTATACAGAGGGAAAAATAGAAATACATAGTATTTGAAGGAATAAAAACAAATACCTTCCCAATTTTAATTGAAAGCATGAACCTTCCATGCAGGAATCTATCAGCTCAAAAATGTCAATTAACATAATTACACAGGTCCACATTAAGACACATTCTAATTAAACAAAAACAGAAAACTTCCCAAAGCACAAAGACAAAATTCATCATACACAAATAATCTTCAATGATATTAAGACTAATTTCTCATCAGAAACTAGATACACTATTAGACAGCAAGGGCAACAAATTTAAAGTGTTAAAAGTACACATCTAAAAACCACCTTTCTAACAAATATACTTCCTCCAAATGTAAGAGATGAGCTAAGTACCTACCGATGGCTCAGGCATATAATCCTAACTACTCAGGAAGGTGAATTGTGAGGGTGGTGGCTCAAAGCCACTCTGGAACTTGTCCCCTCAGGAGGAAGTTGTAGGACACAGCTGTCCTTGAGAAGGACGGAGGCCTTTGTGCAGTGCTATTGCTGGAAAAAGACATTGGATAAGGTGGCCATCAAGAATGGAGGCTATTAACTAGTGTCTACAGAGAAGCAATTTATAAGATTCAGTAGTCCTCTAGAAAATCAGAGGATTTTGACCACTGTCCTAGTAGTTTCAGAAATGCCACGAGAATGACCAAAGCAACCTAAAGCCACATGGATTCCTTAGCAACAGTCTTTGAGGTCCAAGAGCTAGAGTGTCAATGCTGAAAGGCTGTGATTGGTCCACTATTTCTCTGACCTCACTGGGCCAGACTCTGATTGGTCTATTTCTTCTATGACATCACTATGCCTGGTTGTGATTTCTCCATTGTGTGAGGTCATGAAGGATATATAGGAAACCACTGTGCTCCAACCTATGTTAGTTAACAGAGCTTGGAGCTCTTGCTTAATGACCCACTGGACTGAATCAAATTTAAATGATTTTTTTGGTAGTGGGGACGGGCTGTTATTTGGATTTTGGTATTTCTTTTTACTCTTTCTGGGTTTTCCTTTATTTTATTTAATTTATTTAGGTAGACTAGCTACTTGCTATTGTAGCAGAAGGATGGAAGTACAGAATCAATCTCAAGCTCCTTGAAGGAGGAGATCATCAAACAATACCAGAAGAAAGAGCTCTTCCACACAGGTACCATTGAAAAGTGAAGCTGGCTCATTCCCTCCTCACAGACAAGGACGTGGAATTTAAAATACTCTGGAAGTGAGAGTCCTCATCATTGGATAAAGAATGAGATGGACATTTTTAAGAATATATGGCACAAACACATCATCAGGTTGTACCAGGTAATGGAGAAGGAAGAGTATGTGTATCTCATCATGGAACTGGCCACTAGGGGATACCACCTGGGGTGGATTTGAAAATTCGGCCGCCTATATGAGGATGAAGCCAGGAGGCTTGTCACACATGTAAGTGCAGTTCACTACTTACACCAAACAAAATCATACACGAAAACCTTAAGACCAACAATATCCTTTTGGACACCAAAGACAGTATCAAGGTCAGTGGATTTGGTCTGAGCTTCTGGCTCACCCTGGGGCAGTTGCTAATGAATGTATGTAGTACTTCTATTCCATCCCCCTGACATGTTCTTGGAAGAAATGATGGCCTGGTGCAGGTGTCTCTGTAATCCTAGCTATTCAGGAGACTGAGATCTGAGGATCATGGTTCAAAGCCAATCCGTATGACTCTACCCTCTGAGCAGACTCAAACTGATTCCAAAGACTAATTTGAGTAGGAATGGCAGAGGATAGAGGTGGCTAGCAAAATAGCTACCATTCTTCTCAGAACAAGCTGCTGAATGTGGGCCCAGATGAATTGGTTTATAAAATGTGAGGTGTGCATAAATTATGACTCATCCACAAAAGGCTGCAATTAATATATGTCGGTCATGGATGGACACAAAATAATCTATGTGAAATATATTGACTAAAGTTCATAAGGGAAAAAAGATTAAAAGTTTCTGGGGCTGGGGGACAGTGGCTGACACCTGTAATCCTAACTACTCAGGAGGCTGAGATCTGAGGATCACAGTTGAAAGCCAGCCCGGGCAGGAAAGTATGTGAGACTATTATCTCCAATAAAACACTAGAAAACCGGAAGTGGCGCTGTAGCTCAAGCGGTGGAGAACTCGCCTGGAGCTGAAGAGCACAGAGACAGTGCCCAACCGAGAGGTCAAGACCCATGACAGACCAAAAACCAAACCAAACAAAACAAAAGTTTCTGGTGCAGGTCATTGTGTGGATTCCATCAGTATTGAAAAGAAAGTTCACAAGCAGAGGTAATGGTTAAAAAGTAGTGTGGATATAATTAATGTCACTGAATTTTATACTTAGCAAGCATGAGGCCCTGTGTTCAAACCCCTGCACTTCAAAAAAATGCTAAATCTTCTTTCTGTTACCTACCTTAAGTGGTAGGTGCTCTTCTACTGTTATGATTGTATTGCTCAGAGCTTCTCTGGTGGATGTTTATTCATGCTTTTACATATAATCCATTATTTGAATATTGATATTGAGTTTTAAAGTTTGAATATTGATGTTGAGTTTCAAATACAGGCAAAGCCTGTATTTCTAACTCAATAGGCTAAAGCAGGAAGATGCCTATTCAGTCAAGGCTGCATAGAGAAGTCTTTCCTAAATTCTGATGCTAGAGCTGAAACTGGAGGGACAATTGTTTGTAAGCAATTACAAGTGAGAGATAAGTTTCTGATCATATTAGGTTTTGGTCATGTCAGTTTGGATATAATATTTACATGAATTTTAAAAATTTTCACTTTCCCCTTACTCTCAGTATGTCATTTTGAAACTTTGTAGTACGTTTTTGTTTGCTGCACTTAAAAAAAAAACAGTTTTCCTTTGTATCATATTAAACATGATTTTTTCTGTATTACAATTTATTATTTATTTTTGAAATTTTTTATGTTTTTTTTTCTCCATCTAGGGACTGGCCACTGTCTCAGAGATTTTGCTCAGTTCTGCCAATTGAGCCACAGCTCAACTTCCGGCTTCTTTCTTTTTGAAGAGTCTCATACGAACCCCAGCACTACTAAGGAGGCTGAAATCTGAGGATCTTGGTTTGAAGCCAGTCTGAGCAGCAAAGTCTGAGGGTTTTTTTTTATTATTATTTTGCCATTGGTTATGGGCCTGAAAACTAGTCTTTGGCACTGTCCATCAGCGTTCCAGCTTAAGGTTAGTGCTCTATCAACTGAGCTGCAGCAACATTTTCGGCTTTTCCTGCTTATGTGGTTCTGAGGAATCAAACCCAGGTCCTCATGCATGCAAGGCTAGCACCCTACCACTGAGCCAACTTCCCAGATGAAGTCTGAGATTCTTTTTCTTTTTTTATTTTATTTTATTTTTTATTTTTTTTAAATTTAATTTTATTTTATTTGTGAACATACTGTACAGAGGGGTTACAATTACATGGGCAGGATATTGCGTACATTTCTTACCAAGCATTGCAGCCTCCTTTGTTTACCCTTCACATCCCTTCCCAGCCTCCCCCCTCCCCCGCCCAATCCCAATCCTTCTCCTTCCCCCCCTTCCTCTCCCCCCCCCCCCCCCCGCACCGATGTTGTAAAGCTCGTTTTGGACATGACAACTTTTACTTCTCATTGTTGCAACAGGTCCACCTGTATCCTTAAACAACTGGTTTTTCCCCATCTCCTCCACAAGTTATACTGACATCAAATATAGTGAAAGCAGGGGTTATACTGTGGGGGAGGGACATACAAAGCAACAAAGAGATAATCTTATAAATGCGTTAGAAACACATGCATGAAAGAAAAAAACATTAAAATACATATCTAAGGGTTCATTTTCTTAACATCACATTATCTGACCTTTTCCGCTTGACTCATACATATACTAGATATTGCAAATGTTCATAGTTCAGTTAAATGGAGTGAACAAAAGAAACCTCGATTCATGTCTCTTACAGTAGGACCATGTATCTGATGTTCATGACAGATCACTTCTTCTTCTTTCCTTTCCCCTTTTTACTTCCCTCTCCTTGTTGAAGACTTGGGTCACCACCTCCTGTTTTTTGTGTCCTTGTTTTTAATTTAGGTATCATTTCTGCTGCATACAACATTACTGACTTACGTAAGTGGCCTATGTTTTAGCCTCTTGAGGAAACAGAATTACAGTTATGAGCCACCAGTAATGGGCTGATTGGCTCATTGCAGCCTCAGTTATTGGTTCTTCTTTTTCTTCTAGTCTTCTTTGCATTTCATTCTTTGTGAATGTGCTAGTGCTGGAGCCAGAACTCATGCAAGGCCTGGCCTGTTTCAGAATGCTGAAATCTGACCATCATGGTTCAAAGCCAGGCTGAGCAGGAAAGTGTCAGATCCTTACCTCCAATTAACTGCCAAAAATCTGGGAGTACTACAGTTCTAGCCCCAGGATGGCCCACAAGCAACTGTCTTGTGGACTTTCCTGCTAGAATTGGCCTTTACACTGGATACCCATATTTCTGCCTCCTGGAGAATTACAGGCATGAGTCACAAGCCCCAGGTTCTCTTCTTATTTACATTTTTGTGATCCTGAGGCTGGATCTCTTAGCAAGGGCACTGTTTCATAGCTTTCTCACTCAAGCCTGGTGCTTTACAACTCCATCACGATTCACTACTGTTTTCTTGTTTACATGTTTGCTGGTGATTTGAAGATTAGAGACCATAGCCCTCAGATTTAATCTATCTTAGTATTTAGGATTACACACAAAAGAAGTGGCACTGTAGCTCATGTGGTAGAGCACTAGCATTGAAATGAAGAGCTGAGGGACAGTGCTCAGGCCCAGATTTCAAGCCTTACAACCGACCAAAAAAAGAGGATTATACACAAAAACCAAAATCTCATCACTCATTAAAAAAATTAATTGAATTTTCTTATACATTTTTTAATTTCTACTTTTTATTTCCATATGTATGCTGGGCTTGGAGCTATAAATCAGTGCCTAGGTATTGTTCCAGTTCCTTTTTTTTTGCCTGTCATGGAGCCTGAACTCTGGGCCTGGGCGCTGTCCCTCAGCTCTTCAGCTTGAGGCTAGAGCCGTACCACTTGTGCTACTGAGCCACTTCTGATTTTTCCTGCTTATGTGTTGGTGAGGAATTGAGCCCAGGGCCTCATGCATGCAAGGCAAGCACTTTCCCACTGAGTCACTTCCCAGTCCCCTCCCAGTACATTTTTAAAACTAGCCCTCTAATATGTGAGACACAGCACAATTCGGAGCTTCTAAAAAAAAAAACTGTAATTGGCTAATTAGCGTAGAGTTCATGGACTCCCCTGCCTTAGCTGGCCTTGAGTACTGATCCTCAGATCTGAGACCCTTGAGTAAGTACAGTAACAAGTGTAAGCTAACTCAATTTTGCTCATTTTAACCTCTGAAATCGGCTCTCCCTTTTCTTCTTCCAACTTTCTTTTCATTTATTTATTTTATTCTTGTGTGTGCTGGTCCTGGAGCTTGATCTCAAGGTGTGGGTATTGTCCCAGGAATCATTGTCTCATTTCTGCCATTGGGGCCACATCTCAACCCCAGGTGTTTCTTGTTTTTTTGTTTTTCTTCTTTTTGGTGGCTCATTGGAGATAAGTGTCTCATGCAAAGCACAGAATGTCTCAGGAAGCCGAAATCTGATTATCAGTTTGAAGTCAGCCTGCACAGAGAATTCCATGAGACTCTTTACCTCTAATTAGCTGGTAGTCATCCCACCGATTAGCTGAGAGTAATAGAACACCAGCCTTGAATAAAGTAGAACAAATTCAACCCCCATGACTGGCACACACAGAAAAAAATGTTCCATGTACTTTCCTGCCTGGAATTGCCTTTAAATGGTTTTTTTTTGATGAGTTCTGGGAAGATGGTGGAGGAGAAGCTGGAGGCTAAACAAGCTCTTGCATAGAAAGCAATTTTAGTGTTCCAATAAACAGTCCTAAGCCAGAGAATCACACCAAGTGTGCCATCACAGGACAGAGAGTTAGCCCAGAGAGGGAAAATCCAGGCAAGGAGACAGATATAAGCACTTGCCAGTGGCCACGGATGTGGCGGCAGCGGAGGCAGCCATAGCCACCGTACCTGCAACAAAGAGAGTCTGGGACTTAAGCATCAGATGCGGCAAGAGAGCGGTTTCTACTCAACACCAGCAAGAACTGACAAGGGGCACACATCTTCATCCTGAAGTTCGCAGACCAGAGATGAGCCAGGAACCAAGACTCTGGCGTGAGTAGAAGCCTCACATCCTCACTCCTTCTCAGGGAGGAGAGGAGGGAAGGCCAACCCTCCCCCACCCCATTACCAGAGATTTCCGTCTTGGATACTGAAGAAGCCTGGCTGTTCAGCTAGCTCCAACTCAGGCCTTGGAAGAAAACAAGAGTCATTTAGCAGGTCACAGGAACCTAACCTGACCTGCCAGGCTCAGCTCCTCCCTGGGAAAATCACCCAGCTTGAGCAGCCAGCCCCAAGAGTGGCTTTCTTCACTGGGTAAAGAGAGCCAGAGGCTGCCCCTCCTTACAGGAGCCTTGACAATCAATTGAAATTCAGTAAACATAAACCCTGAGAATGGCTCCAGGCTGGGCTCTGTGAGTTTCTCAGAAGCTAACTCCTCAGGGAAAAGCTGCTGTTTGCTGAAAGGCCTCAACTTTACCCAGAACCTAGCCTCATCACAGCATCTCCAAACTAGAGGAAAGAGCCATCTCCCTCTTTTGTGAAAGTCAAAGTAGATCTCTGTCCCATTGAACTAGTCTGGGAGTAGGATCACAAAATCCTTGGTAAAGCAGAGCATTTTTCTGCCTGCTCAAACAAATTGACTAAAGAAACCATCCAAAGCACAGGAAAACCAAACACCACAAGGAGACCAGTTAATCCAACAAGAGACTGGTTATGGACACAAGGGAGATACATGAACCTTCCATCCCCCCAAAAAATCAAAGATCTTTTTTTTGTACCTTTTATAATTTTTTTTCTAAACCTTGTTTTAGATTTTTAACTTTAAAAATTTTTGTTTTCTATTAACATTTTTTTCTTCCTCATAAATTTTGTTTTGGGGTTATATGTCTGTGTGGTTTTTTTTCTTTTTTAGAAATTATTTTCGTTTTTTTTTCTTTTTTTATGCGAACATACTGTACAGAGGGGTTACAATTAAATGGGAAGATAATGAGTACATTTCCTATCAAGCATAGTAGCCTCCTCCTTTGTTTACCCTTCACATCCCTTCCCAGCCTCCCGATGTCGATGTCCTCCCACCCAATCCTCCCCCCACCCCACCAAAGTTGTAAAGTTCGTTTTCGACATGACAACTTGCACTTCTCATTGCTGCAACGGGTCCACCTGTGCCCTTATTTGAACGACTTATTTTGCCCCTTCCCCTCCACAAATTATACTGACATCAAATAGAGTGAAAGCAGGGGTTATACTGTGGGGGAGGGACATACAAAGCAACCAAGAAATAATCTTATAAATGCTTTAGAAACAAATGCTTGAAAGAAAAAAAAAACATTTAAATACATATCTTAGGGTTCATTTTCCTAACTTCACCTTATCTGACCTTTTCTGCTGGACTCATACATGTACTAGATATTGAAAATAAGGGAAACCATGGGACCTATGTTTCTTTGGGCTTGGCTTACTAAACAATATAATTTTTTCCAAGACTTTGAATTTCCTAACAATGGGGCAATGTCATTCTTTCTGATGGAGGCATAGAATTCGATTGTGTATATATACCACATTTTCTTGATCCATTCGTCTACTGAGGGGCATCTGGATTGGTTCCAGATCTTAGCTAAGGCAAATAATGCTGCAATAAACATAGTTGTGCTGGTAGTTTTAGTGTGGTTTTGTTTGTAAAAATTTGGGTAAATGACCAAAAGTGGGACTGCTGGGTCATAGAGGAGCTCTATGTGGAGTCTTTTGAGGAAACTCCATACTACTTTCCAATGTGGTTGAACAAGTTTACACTCCCACCAACAATGAAGTAAGGTTCTCTTCTGTCCACATCCCCTCCAGCATGTGTAGTTGTTAGAGTTCTTGATTTTTGACATTCTAAATGGGGTATCTCAATGTTGTTTTGTTTTGCATTTCTTTTATGGCTAAGGAGGTTGAGCATTTTTTCATGTGTCTATTGGCCATCCTTCCTTCTTCTTCAGAGAAGTTTCTCTTTAAGTCTTTAGCCCACTGATTTATTGGGGAGTTGTTTCTTTGAGGATTTGTTTTTGGGGGATTTAATTTTTGACTTCCATGTATATTTTAGATATGAGTCCTTTGTCCGGTGTATGGCTAGTGAAGATCTTCTCCCAATCTGTAGGCTTTCTATTGAGCTTGCTAGCTATGTCCTTTGCCATGCAGAAGCTCTGCAACTTCATGCAATCCCATTTGTCCAACCTTTCTTTGATTTGTTGGGTTTCAGGGTCTCTATTCAGAAAATTTCGACCTGCGCCAAGGAGACCTAGAGTTTCTCCTATTCCATCTTGCAATGCTTTCAGAGTGTCTGCTTTGACTCCGAGGTCTTTGATCCATTTGGAGTTGATTCTGGTGCAAGGTGATAGATAAGCGTCTAGTTTTAGTTTTCTACAAGTATTTAAACAATTTTGCCAGCACCATTTACTGAAGAGGCTTTCTTTCTTCCATTCTATTGTTTGAGCTCCCTTATCGAAGATTAGACGGCTATAAGTCTGTAGATTCATTTCTGGGTTTTCAATTCTATTCCATTGGTCCTGAGGTCTGTTCTTGTGCCAGTGCCAAGCTGTTTTGATTACTATGGATTTATAGTAGAGTTTGAAATTTGGTATTGATATTCCTCCAGCAGTGTTCTTTCCATTGAGGAGCGTTTTTGCTATTCGGGGTCGTTTATTGTTCCATATGAATTTTTGGATTGCCTCTTCTATTTCCTTGAAGAATGAGGTTGGAATTTTGATAAGTATCACATTGAATTTGTAGATAGCCTTGGGAAGTATTGCAATTTTCACAAGATTAATCTTTCCAATTCAGGAGCATGGGAGGTTTTGCCATTTTCTAAGTTCTGTTTTGATTTACTTTTTCAAGTTTTTAAAGTTTTCATCATAGAGGTCCTTCACTTCTTTGGTTAAGTTAATTCCTATTATTTTACTTTTTGTGGGGCTATTGCAAATGGAGTGGCATTCTGAATTTCAGACACACTTTTCACATTGTTGGCATACAGAAAAGCCAATAATTTTGGGGGGTTAATTTTATACCCTGCTACTTTGCCAAAGTTTTGAATCAGCTTGAGTTATTTGGGAGCCAATTCTATGGGATTCTTTAAATGCAAGATCATGTCATCTGCAAAGAGGGAGAGTTTCATTTCTTCTTTCCCTATATGGACCACCTTTATGTTTGCATCTTTTCTTATTGCTGTAGCTAGGCTTTCTAATACTAGATTGAAGAGAAGTGGAGAGAGTGGACATCCTTGTCTTGTTCCTGAGTTAAGAGGAAATGGGTTTAATTTTCACTATTAAGTATAATGCTGGCTGTAGGTTTGTCATATAAAGCCTTTATTTTATTGAGGAATATCCCATGGATTCTTAATTTTTCCAAAACCTTCATCATAAAGGGGTGTTGGATCTTGTCTAATGCTTTTTCTGCATCTATTGAGATAACCATGTGGTTCTTATCCTTGCTCCTGATGATGTGATGAATAAAATTAATTGATATGCGTATATTGAACCAGATTTGCATCCCTGAAATGAATCCTGTTTGATTTTGTTGTGTGATTTTTTGGATGAATTGTTGACTTGGATTGGCCAAAATTTTGTTGAGAAGTTTTGTATCAATGTTCATCAAAACATGGGTCTATAGTTCTCTTTCTTTGATGAGTCCCTTCCTGGTTTGGGGATGAGAGTTATGAGTGTTATGATGGCTTCATAGAATGTGTTTGGTAGTGAACTTTGTCTGCTTTAAAACCGTCTGGTCCTTGACTTTTCTTAGCTGAGAGGTCCCTTATTGCTGTTTCTATTTCAATGCTTGATATAGACCTGTTAAGATGGTTTAACTCATATTGGTTTAGTTTTGACATGTCAATATTTGCTAGGAAAAGGTCCATTTCTGCCAAGTTCTCAAACTTACTAGCATAAAGTTTTGAGAAGTATTCACTTATAATATTCTGAATCATGGTTGTTTCCGTGGTGATGTTTCCATTCTCATCTCTGAGTTTATTTATTTGGGTGTGTTCTCTTCTTTTTCTGATAAGATTTGCTAAGGGTCTGTCAATTTTGTTAATTTTTTCAAAGAACCAACTCTTTGTTTTGTTGATTCTTTCTATAGAGATTTTGGATTTTAATTCATTTAATTCTGATTTAATTTTAATTATTTTTTTCTGTCTACTGGATTGGGGTTTATTTGCTGCTCTCTTTCAAGGAGGTTCAGATGTCTCATTAAATTGTTGGTTTCAGATCTCTTCAATATGTTGATGTAGGAACCAAGAGCTATAAACTTGCCTCTGCTCACTGCCTTTGCTGTGTCCTAGAGTTGCTGGTAATTTGTGTGCTCATTTTTGTTGAATAGCATGAATATTTGAATTTCCTTTCTAATCTCTTCCATGACCCACTCATGATTCAGCAGAGTGTTGTTCAACTTCCCTGTGTTACCAGACTTTCTTTGGTGGCTTTTGGTGTTGAGTTCTAATTTTATTCCCTTGTGGTCTGAAAGAATGCAAGAAATAACTTCAATGTTTCTGAATTTGGACAAGTTTGCTTTGTGGCCTAAAATGTGGTCTATCTTAGAAAATGTTCCATGTGCTGCTGAGAAAATCGTGTATTCTGATGCTGCTGGGTGAAATGTTCGGTAGATGTCTGTTAAATCTAGTTGATCTATGCAGCTGTTTAGATCTGTAGTTTCTCTGTTGAGTTTTTGCCGAGTTGATCTATCTAGTGGGGAGAGTTGTGTGTTAAAATCCCCAACAATTAATGTCTTTGGATCTATGTGGAATTTGAGGGAAAGTAGTGTTTCTTGGATAAATTTGGGAGCTCCGTTGTTTGGTGAATAGATATTTAGACTTGTAATATCCTCCTGAAGGAGAGATCTGTTAATAAGTATGTAGCGACCTTCTTTATCTCTTCTAACTAATTTTAATTTGAAGTCTACTTTATCTAATATTAGGATTGCAACTCCAGCTTGTATATGGAGGCCATTTGCTAGGTAGATTTTGTTCTAATCTTTCACATTGAAAATGTGTTTGTTTTTATGGGCTAAATTCCTGAAGGCAGCAGAAAGTATGATCGTGTTCTTTAATCCAGCTAGACAGTCTATGTAGCTTAATTGGAGAGTTAAGTCCGTTAATGTTCAGAAATAGGAGAGAGAGGTATTTGGGAGTTCCTGCCATTTTATCCACATTTTTGGGGGCTGTGGCAACTGTGTTCTTCCTATGGTTCTTGGATTCTCAGTTTGGGTGCAGTTTCTTGGCCTCTATTCTGGTCTTGTTGGTTTTCTTTGTGTAGGACATCTTTAAGAATCTTTTGTAGGGCTGGTTTGGTGGAGATGTATTGTTTCAATATTTCTTTGCTATGGAAGGTTTTTATTTGGCTTTTAGTTATGAAGGAGAGTTTAGATGGGTACAGTATTCTTGGAGGATAGTTGTTTGTTTTTAGGGCATGGCATACATCATTCCAGGCTCTTCTTGCTTTGATTGAATCTGCTGAGAAATCTGAGGAGATTCTAATTGGTTTCCATTTATAGGTGATTGATCTTTTCTCCTTGACAGCTTTAAGGATCTTTTTATTTTTTTATTTATTTTTTTATTATTATTGTTTTTAACCCTAACCCTAACCCTAACCCTAACCCTAACCCTAACCCTAACCCTAACCCTAACCCTAACCCTAACCCTAAGGATCTTTTCCTTGGTCTGAGTTGATCCTGTGTGGATTATAATGTGACTGTGGGATGTCCTATTCTGGTCTGGTCTATTTGGAGTTCTAAAAGCTTCTTGTATCTGAATAGGACTATCTTTTTACATGTTTGGGAAGTTCTCTGCTAGGATCCTTTTAAACAAATTTCCTAGGCCATTAACTTCTGTTTCTAGTTGCTCCTGTACACCCATTATCCTTAGATTAGGCCTTCTGATGGTGTCTTCCAAGTGTTGGATAGATCTATCATATTTCTTGGACTTGGATAGTTGTATGTACTTTATCTATAATATCTAGGCTGTCTTCAATTCCCAAGATTCGATCTTCTACATGGTCTAACCTGCTGTCAAGACTTTCTACTTTGGTTTTTATTTCTTTTCCTTCTAATTGGTCAGTTTTGATAGCTTCAAATTCTTTGTGGAAGCTTTGTTTTAGACCTTGAATGGACTTCTTAACTTCCTTAATTTGGTGTTCAGTGTTTATTCTCAAATCACTTAGTTGATTGGTTATGGTTTCCTTGGACTCCCATTCCTTCTGTTGGGTTCCATTCAGCATTCCCTTTGTGGTCTCTGTGACCTCCTTCAGCTCTTTGTTAATGGATCCCATGAATGCCTTTAGTGATCTTTGTGTAGTCTCATCCTGCTCTCTCAATTCCTGTATTACTTTTTGCTTAGCTTCCTTCTGTTCATGCCATTCCTGTAGTTCTCTTTGAGTGTTCTCAGCCTGTTCAAGCCATTCCTGCCTTTCTCTTTGAGTATTCTCAAGCTGCTCACGCAAATCCTGTATCAGTTTTTGAGTAGCTTCCTCACGCTCATGATATTCCTGTATAAACCTTTGGATTGCCTCCTCTCTCTCCCTCTCACTCTCATGCAGAGTCCCTTGTAGGTTTTCAATCCTTTCCTGCCTTGACCTATTGTTTGCCTCCTCTCTCTCCCTATCACGCTCATACAGAGTCCTTTGTCGGTTTTCAATCTTTCATTTATCATGTTTTCCTGCAGTGTTTATTAGAGCTTTTTGGGAATTCTCCTCTGGATTATTCATTATCCGTTATGTCCCCTGAGTATCATGAGTGGGAGTTGAGATTCCCAGACTTGCCATTTTTCTTGTGTTTTTCCAGCTTACTCTGCCCATTTGGGATGAAAATAACACCAGTTTTCTGCTAGAACACTAACTTAAGTCAAGCATCAACCAAAGTCTGCATTTGCACAGTCCATAGTCTGCAGATAAAATCTAGTTCAACAGATACATCTATTAAACATCAAACAACTATATATTAATGGGCTACGAACCGCAAAGAAGAATTTGGAAAATCAGAAATTATTAGGGGTAGGGAGAGATGTGGGTAAAACATAGGAATAGAGAGATGTGGGAAGAGACAAGGAGAGCTAACTAAGTCCTAATCACAAAGCAGGAAATAGGTTGGGTAGTATGAAAGTAGAGAAAGAGAAAAAAAGAAGAAAGAGAAAGGGAAAAAAGAGACCAGAAAAAATAGAAAAGAAAAATTTAAAATATTATGCAGAATCGAAAACAAACTATCCAGAGAAGAACGTGAATATAATGAGAGAAACAGAGGGATATAAATGAGATGAGAAAATCTTAGAAATTATAATACTTAAAATATTATATAGGTATAAAGAGGTAGTACTGCTATTAAGGAATTTAAGTCTCAGAGGTTTTGAATTGAGTAATAAATTTGTGGATTAAGTGTGTTCACAATTGGGGATAGGATCTAATAGCAAACTACGGGTTTATCTGAGGATGTGCAGAACAACAATTAAGTCACATAAAGAAGAATGGAAGAGAAGAAAAGGTGAAAAGGGTAAGAGAGAAAGAAAAAAAGATCAGAAGTTCAGTAGAGGTAAACAAAAAGAATTTTTTTAAAAAAAAAAAACAAAGAAAAAAAAGAAAGAAAAACGCACACACACATGTACTCCTATAATAAAAATTATAAGAGGAAAAAAAGTTACTAGAAAACAATTTTTTTCAAAAAATTTAAAAATTAAAAATTTTTAGAAAAGAAAAAAAGTTTTTTATAAAAGGTACAAAAAAAATGAAGAAGAGAAAAAATAGTTATTTCGTTTTTCTGGGAGGGTTGGGAAAAATCCTGCATATCCCTTGTGTCCGTAACCAGCCTCTTGTTGGAGTCTCTGGTCTGCTTGTGGTTCTGTGGCCTGGTTGGTTTCTTAAGTCAGTTTGTTTGAACAGGCAGAGAAATGCTCTGCTTTACCCAGGATTTTGCGATCTTCCTTCCAGTTTAGTTCAATGGGAGGGAGATCTGCTTTGAGTATCACAAAAGAGGGAGATGGCTTTTTCCTCAAATTTGAAGAAGCTGTGATGAGGCTAGGTTCTGGGTAGAGTTGAGGCCTTTCAGCAATCAGTAGCTTTTCCGGGGGGCTAATTTGTAAGAAACTCACAGAGCCCAGCCTGGAGCCATTCTAAGGGTTTATGTTTACTGAATTTCAATTGTCAAGGCTGCTAAAGGGAGGAGCAATCTCTGGCTCTGATTACCCAGCGAAGAAAGCCACTCCTAGGGCTGGCTCCCAAGCATTCTGACTTTTCCCTGGGTGGAGCTGAGTCAGGCAGCTCAGCTTAGGTTCTTGTGACCTGCTAAATGACTCTAGTTTTCTTCCAAGGCCTGAGTTGGAGCTAGCAGCTCCGCTGAGCTTTGTCGCTATCCAAGATGGAGATCTCCAGTACTGGGGGGGAAGGGTGGCCTTCCCTCCTCTGCACCCTGAGAAGGAGTGAGGACATCAGAGTTCTACTCACGCCAAGTCTTGCTTCCTGGGTTGTCTCTGGTCTGCGAACTGCAGGGGGAACAATTCCACTCCTTGTTGGTTCTTGCTGGTGTTGAGTAGAATCCGCTTGCCCACTGTGTCTGGATCCTTCGTCCCAGACTCTCTGTGATTCAGGTATGGCGAGTTCGGCCACCGCCACCACCGCTGCTACTGCAGCAGCAGCAGCAGCTGGCAAGATCTCAGATCTGTCTCCTTGTCTGGATTTTCCCTCTCTGTCCTAACTCTCTGTCCTGTGATGACACACTTGGTGTGATTCTCTGGCTGAGGACTGTTCACTGGAACTTTAAAACTGCTTTCTATGTGAATGATTGCTTTACCTCCAGATTCTCCTCTGCCATCTTCCCAGAACTCTCTCTTTTTATCTTTTAAAATAATTTTTTTTATTTAGCTCTAGTGACCATTTGATCCTTTTCTTTTTCCTTCTTGTTCTTTTCACGTTTTCTTCTCTTTCATGCTTTGCATGACTTAATTGCTGTTCTCATCCTCATATATACCCGTAGTTGATTATTTGACTTTAGCCACATTGTGCACACACTTAATCCAGAAATTTATTACTCAGTTTAAAGATGCTTAGACTTAACTTGCTTAATAGCAGTACTACCTCTTAATAACTATATAATATTTTTAGCATTTTTATTTTTAAGTTTTCCACATCTCCTTTCCATCCCTCCTGTTCTCTTATTCTATCCACATTCTTCTCTGAATATTATGTCTTCAATTTGCATAATTTTTAAGTGTTGCACTTCTTAATTTTTAATGTTTGTTTTCCTGTTTTTTCTTGTCTTTTTTCTTTCTCTTTCTTCTTTTTTTCTCTCTCTACTATCATTCTATCCAAGCTATTTCCCGTTTTGAGTTTAGGATTTGTTGTGTTAACTCTCCCACTGCCTTTCCACATCACTCTATGCCTATTTTTTACCACATCTCTCCCTAAACCTAATAATTTCTGTTTGCCAACTTATTCTTTGCAGTTCGTAGCCCAATTATACTTAGTTGTTTGAAGTTGAATAGATATATCTATTGAATTATATTGTATCTGCAGACTTTTGACTGTGCAACTACTGACTTTGGTTGATGCTTGCCTTAAAATAGTGTGCTAGCACAAAGCTGGTTTATTTTCATCCCAAATGGGTAGAGCAATCTGGAAAACACAAGAAAAATGGCAAGTTCAGTTATCTCAACTCCCACTCATAATAATCAGGGGACAAAAAAGATAACGAATAATCCATAGAAGTGTTCCCAAAAAGGTCTACAAATACTACTGGTAAACATAGTAAATGAAAAGATTGAAAACCTGTGAAGGACTCTGTATGAGCGTGATAGGGAGAGAGAGGAGGCAAAACAAAGAATATCATGAGTGTGAGGAAGCTACTCAAAGTTTGATACAGGAATTGCGAGAGTAGCTTGAGAACACTTAAAGAGAAATAAAGGAATTGCACGAGCAGGCTGGGATCAGTCAAAGAGAAAGTCATGAATGGCGTGAGCAGGCTGAAAACACTCAAAAAGAACTACAGGAACTGCGTGAATATGAATAAGCTAATCAAAGAGTAATAGAGGAATTGAGAGTGGGGGGATGAGAATACAGAAAGATCACTAAAGGCATTCAAGGAATCCATAAACAGAGAGCTCAAACAAATCAGGGAGACCACAAAAAGAAATGCTGAACGTAACCCAACAGAAGGAATGGGAGTCCTAGGAAACCATAACTAATCAACTAAGTGATTTGTGAATAAATACTGACACCAAATTAAGGAAGTAAAGAAGTCCATACAAGATCTAAAACAAAACTCCAACAAGGAATCTGAAGCCATCAAAGGCGACCAACTAGAAGGAAAAGAAATAAAAAACAAAGTAGAAAGACTTGATAGTAGGTTAGACCATCCTGAAGATCGAATTTCAGGGATTGAAGTCAGCCTAGTTATTATAGAGAAAGAACATACAACCATCCAAGACAAATCCAAGAAATATAATAAAGCTATTCAACAATTGGAAGACACCATCAGAAGGCCTAATCTGAGGCTAATGGGTGTAGAGATAGAAGTTAATGGTCTAGGAAATTTGTTTAACAGGATTCTAGCAGAGAACTTTCCAAACATGCAAAAAGATAGGTCTATTCAGACACAAGAAGCTTTTAGATCACCAAATAGATGAGACCAGGATAGGGCATACCACCATCACATTATAAACTACACACGTTCAATTCAGACCAAAGAAAAGTTCCTTAAAGCTGTCAAGGAGAAAAGCTCAATCAGCGGTAAAGGGAAACCAATTAGAGTCACCTCAGATTCCTCAGAAGAAACAATGCCAGAAGAGCCTAGAATGATGTATGCCATGCCCTAAAGACAAACAAATATCAACCAAGAATACTGTACCCAGATAAACTCTCCTTCATATGCAACTAGATCACAAAAAAAGGTCAAGCAACAGTACCCAAACTGAGAATCCAAGAGCCATAGGAAGAACCAAGTTGCCGCAGCCACAAGAAGGTGGATAAAATGGCAGCAGCTCCCAAATACCTCAGTCGTATCTCTCAACATTAACGGACTTAACTCTTCAATTAAACGACATAGACTGTCTACTTGGATTAAAAAGCATCATCCTTCTATCTGCTTCTTTCAGGAGTCACATCTTGCCTGTAAAAACACACATTTTCAATGTGAAAGGTTGAAACAAAATCTACCAAGCAAATGGCCCCCATAACCAGGCAGGAGTTGCAATCCTAATACCAGATAAAATAGACTTCAAATTAAAATAAGAGAGAAAAGATTAAGAAGGTCTCCACATACTCATTAAGAGATCTCTCCTTCAGGAGGATATTACAATTCTAAATATCTACTCGCCAAAAAATGGAGCTCCCAAATTTATCCAAGAAACACTACTTTCGCTCAAATCCCACATAGATCCAAAGACACAGGCTGAAATTTTCTTAATAGAGACCCAGAAGCACAACAAATCTAAGAAGGGTTGAACAAATGGGATTGCATAGCTTCTGCATGGCAAAGGACATAGCTAGCAAGATCAATAGAAAGCCCACCGATTGGGAGATGGTCTTCACTAGCCATACAACAGACAAGGGTTTCATATCTAAAATATACCTGTAACTCAAAAAATTAAACCCCCCAACAGCAAACCTTCAAAGAAAAAACTGCCCAATAAATAAGTGGGCTAAAGACTTAAAGAGAAACTTCTTTGAAGAGGAAAGAAGGATGGCCAATAGATACATGAAGAAATGCTCAACCTCCCTAGCAATAAAAGAAATGCAAATCAAAACAGCATTTAGATACCACTTCACCCCAGTCAGAATGGCTAGAATCAAGGACTATAATAACAACAGATGCTGGAGGGCATGTGGACAGAAGGGAACCTTAATGCATTGTTGGTGGGAGTATAAACTTTTACAACCACTTTGGAAAGTAGTATGGAGTTTCCTCAAAAGACTCCACATAGGGCTCCCCTATGATCCAGCAATCCCACTTTGGGGCATTTAACCAAATGTTCACAAGCAAAACTATAAGAAAGTTACCAGCACAACTATGTTTATTGCAGACTTATTTACCATAGCTAAGATCTGGAACCCACCCAGATGCCCTCAGTAGATGAATGGATCAAGAAAATGTGGTATATATACACAATGGAATTCTATGCCTCCATCAGAAAAAATGACATTGCCCCATTTGTTAGAAAATGGAAAGATTTGGGAAAAATTGTATTAAGTGAAGTAAGACAGGCCCAAAGAAACATAGGTCCCATAGCTTCCCCTATTTGTAATAACTAGTATCAGTCTGAATCAAGCCGAAAAGGTCAGATAAGTCGATTTTAGGGAAATGAACCCTAAGATATTTATTCAAATGTTTTTTTTTCTTTCATGCAATTGTTTCTAAAACAATTATAAGATCATATCTTTGTTGCTTTGTATGTGCCTGCACAACTTTAGAACCCCTGTTTTCACTGTATTTGATGTTGTTATCATTTGTGGAGGGGAAGGGAAAAAACAAATCATTTAAATAGGCATACAGGTGGACCCATTGCAACGAGATGTACAAGTCATTATGTCAAAAACGAACTTTACAACTTTGGTGGGGGATTGAGGGTTGGGTGGTGGGACGGGGGGAGAATGGGATGGGAAGGGGAAACAAAGGAGGAGGCTACAATGCTTTATGAGAAATGTACTCATTGTCTTGCCCATGTAATTGCAACCCCTCTGTACAGTATTTTCACAATAAAATAAGTGGTTTATTTTGGAAAATGTTCCATGTAGTGATGAGAAAAAAGTGTATTCTGATGCTGCTGGGTGAAATATTCAGTAGTTGTCTGTTAAATGTAGCTGATCTAGGCAGTTCTTTAGATCTGCATTTTCTTTATTGAGTTTTTTCGAGTTGATCTATCTAATGTGGATAGTGGTCTGTTAAAGCCCCCAACAATTCTTATCTTTGGATCAATTTGAGATTTTGGGGAAAGTAGTATTTGTTGGATAAATTTCCGTGATCCATTGTTTGGCGAATAGTATTTATTATTGTAATATCCTCCTGAAAGAAAGATCCCTTAATTCGTATGTAGTGACCTTCTTTATCTCTTCTCACTAATTTTAATTTGAAGTCTATTTTATCTGATATTACGACTGCAATTCCTGTCTGTTTATGGGGGCCATTTGCTTGGTAGATTTTGTTCCAGACTTTCACGTTCAAAGTGTGTTTGTTTTTATGAGCAAGGTGTGATTCCTGAAGGCAGGAGATAAAAGGATGTTGCTTTTTAATCCATCTAGACAGTGTCTGTCGCTTAATTGGAGAGTTAAGTCCGTTAATGTTGAGAGAAAGGACTGAGAAGTGTTTGGAAGTTTCTGCCATTTTATCCACCTTCTTGGGTGCTGTGGCAACTTGGTTCTTCCTATGGTTTTTGGATTCTCAGTTTGGATGCCGTTTCTTTGCCTTTATTGTGGTATTGTCAGTTCTGTCTGTGTAGGACATCTTTAAGTATCTTTTGTAGGACCAGTTTGGTGGAGATAATTTTTTTTCAGTTTTTCTTTGCTATGGAAGGTTTTTATTTCACCTTTGGTTATGAAGGAGAATTTAGCTGTTTACACTATTCGTGGTTCATCCTTCGTCTTTAGGTCATGGCATGCATCATCCCAGGCTCTTCTTGCTTTAATTTTCTCTGCTGAAAAAAATGAAGTTATTCTAATTGTTTCCCCTTCATAGATGATAGATCTTTTTTCCTTGACAGCTTTAAGGATCTTTTCCTTGGTCTGAATTGATCTTGTGCATATTATAATGTGATGGTGGGATGTCCTGCTCTTGTCTGGTCTATTTGGGGTTCTAAACGTTTCTTGTATCTGAATAGGCCTATCCTTTTGCATGTTTGGGAATTTCCTCTGCTAGGATCCTGTTAAACAAATTTCCTAGATCATTATCTTCTCTCTCTAGGTGCTCCTCTACACCAATTATTCTCAGATTAGGCTTTCTGATGGTGTCTTCCAATTGCTGAATATATCTATCATATTTCTGGATTTGTCTTGGATAGTTGTACATTCTTTCTGTATAATATCTAGGCTGTCATCATTCACTGAAATTCGATCTTCTGCATGGTCTAACCTACTGTCAAGGCTTTATTCTTTGTTTTTCATTCATTTTCCTTCTAATTGTTTAGTTTTGATGACTTCAAATTCTTTTTGGGAGCTTTGTTTCAGATCTTGTATGGACTTCTTTACTTCCTTAATTTGGTGTTCAGTTCTTATTCTCAAATCACTTAGTTGTTTGGTTATGGTTTCCTTATACTCCCATTCCTTCTCTCGGGTTCCAATCAGCATTCCCTTTGTGGTCTCCCTGAATTCTTTCAGCTGTCTGTTTATGGATTCCATGAATGCCTCTATTGATCTTTGTTTATTCTCGTCCCTCCCTTGCAATTCCTGTATTACTCTTTAATTAGCTTCCTCATGTTCATGCAATTCCTGTAGTTCTCTTTGACTGTTCTCAGCCTGTTCACGCAATTCCTGACATTCTCTTTGTCTCTTTTCAGCCTGCTCATGCAATTCCTGTATTTCTCTGACAGTTCTCAGCCTGTTCACACAATTCCTTTATTTCTCTTTGAGTGTTCTCAACCTGTTCACACATTTCTGTATCAACCTTTGAGTAGCTTCCTCATGCTCATGAGATTATTGTATTGATCTTTGGTTTGCTTCTGCTCTCTCCCTATCATGATCACACTGAGTCCTTTGCAGGTTTTCTATCTGTTCATTCACCATGTTTCCCAGTAATATTTATTGAGCTATTGGAGAACTCTCCTCTGGAATACTGGTTATCATGAGTGGGAGTTGAGATACCAGGACTTGGATTTTTCTTGTATTTCTCTGGCTTGTTCTGTCCATTTGATATGAAAGTAACACCAATTTTCTGGTAGAATATTTTTTCAAAGGCATGCATCAACCAATGTCCTGTAGTTGCACAGGCAAAAGGACTCAGATATAATCTAGTTCAACAGATACAATCTATTCAACATCAAACAACTATGGATTAATGGGCTAACAACAGCATGGATGAATTTGGCAAACCAGAAATTATTATATTTAGGGACAAATATGAGGAAAAATAGGATTAGAAGAATGTGGAGAGGTAAAAAGAGAGTGAATTTAACCGAGTTCTAATCTCAAAGAGGGAAATGGATTGGACAGAATAGTAGGAGAGAGAAAAAAACAGACAAGAAAAAAATGGGAAAAACAAATATTAAATTTATGAAATGAATTTTTAAAATTATCTAAGTTTAAGGTGGTATTGAGAGAAGAAAAAGATACGATGAGAGGAGGGGAAGGATAGAAAGGAGACATGAAAAACTAAAAACTAAAAATTCTCAAAAATTATATAGCCTAAAGAGATAATACTGCTATTACATTATTTAAGGCTAAGAAGTTTTGAATTGAGTAATAAAATTCTTGATTAAGTGTGTATACAATGGGGGTAAGGTCTAATATTTGACGACGGGCATATATCTGAGGATGAGCAGAATAGCAAATAAGTCACACAAAAAACAAGGAAACAGAAGAAAAAATGAAAAGAATGAAAAAAAAAGAAAAAAGGACCAAAAGGTCATTAGTGATTTAAACAAAGCACTCACACACACATACACCTAAAATAAAAATTAGGAGAGAAGAAAAAAAGATTAATAGAAAACAATTTTTTTAAACTAAAAATTAGAAAAGGTACAAAAAAGAGTTCTTTTTTTGGGGGGGTGAGGGGAGAAGTAGATGGGAAGATCCTGTATCTCCCTGTGTCTGTAACCAGTCTCTTGGTGGAGTCTCTAGTCTGCTTGTGGTGTTTGGTTTCCCTGTGGCATGATTGGTTTCTTAAGTCAATTTGTTTTAGCAGGCAGAAATATGCTCAGGATTTTGTGATCCTCCTCCCAGGCTAGTTCAATGAGAGGGAGATCTGCTTTGAGTTTCACAAAAGAGGGAGATGGCTGTTTCCTCTAATTTGAAGATGCTGTGATGAGGCTAGGTTCTGGGTAGAGTTGAGGCCTTTCAGCAAATTGTAGCTTTTCCCTGAGGGGTAGCTTCTGAGACACTCAGGGAGCCCAGCCTGGAGCCATTCTCAGGGTTTATGTTCACTGAATTTCACTTGATTGTTTAGGCTGCTGTAGGGAGGGGCAGCCTCTGGCTCTGTTTACCCAGTGAAGAAAGTCACTCCCCTCGGGGCAGAGCTTTGTCTGCCTGGGCTGGGTGACTTTTCCTAAGGAGGAGCTGAGCCTGGCAGTTCAAGTCAGGTGCCTGTGACCTCATAAATGACTCTTTTGTTTTTTTTCCCAAGGCAAGGCCTGAGTTGGAACTAGCTGCTCAGCTGGGCCTTTTCAATATCAAATATGGAGATCTCCAGGGGTGAGGGCGGGAAGGGTGGCCTTCCCTCCTCTGTTCCCTGAGAAAGAGTGAGTATGTCAGGATTCTACTCACGCTGGAGTCTTGGTTCCTGGGTTGTCTCTGGTCTGTGATCTGCAGGATGAAGATATCTGCTACTTGTCAGTTCTTTCTGGTTTGAAGTAGAATCCCGTCACCTGCTGTGTCTGGCACCATTGTCCCAGACTCTGTGTTGTTCTTTTGGCGGCTCGGCTGCTGCGGTTGCCACCACCACCGCAGCTGCAGCTAATGGCAAGTGCTCAGATCTGTTTCCTTGACTGGATTTTCCCTCTCTGGCCAAACTCTCTGTACTGTGATGGCACACTTCGTAATTCTCTGGCTAGGACTCTTTACTGGAACACTACAACTATTTTCTATGTGAGAGCTTCTTTAGCCTCTAGCTTCTCCTCCTCCATCCTCCCCTAAAGTAATCTGTTGTTGCTTTTTAAAAAACTGGTGCCAGTGTATCATGCCTATAATCATAACAACTCAGGTGGCTGAGATCTGATAATCGAGGATTAATAACAGTCTGGGTAAGAAGGTCTGTGAGACTATTATCTCATTAACTGGTTACCAAGAGACTAAAAGGAGCACTGTGGGCCAAACTAGTAGAGTGATAGCCTTGAGCACAAGAGAACAGCGATTTCAACCAGGCCCTAAGTTCAAGCTTCTCATATTAAAAAAACGTTAAAAACAATTTGCCATCATTTGTAATTTCAGCCAATTTGTAATTTAAACCAATTTGCATCTCAGTTTGCACGTATATCGGTGGGGGAACTAAACTTATCTAACAGTTAAAAGGAAAAAAAAAATGAGCACAAGTGTACAGGTGGCTCACGCCTGTAATCCTATCTTCTCAGGAGGCTGAGAAATGAGGATGGTGGTTCAAAGCCAGCCCTGGGCAGAAATGTTCCCATGAGACTGATATTTCCAATTAACCACTAAAAAACAAGAATGGCACTATGGTTTAAACTTGTATGGTAGAGTACTAACCTTGAGCAAAGAAGCTCTGGGACAGCACCCATGCCCTGTATTCAAGCCCCATGTCTGAAGGAAAAAATAAAGATTTCAGGGCTGGGAATGTGGCTAAGTGGTAGAGTGCTTGCCTTGCAAGTATGAGCCTTTGGGTTCGATTTCTAAGTACCACATAAGCAGAAAAGCCAGAAGTGGCACTGTGGTTCAAGTGGTAGAGTGATATCTTTGAGGTGAAGAGCTAATGGACAATGCCCAGGCCCAGAGTTCAGGACCCATGATGGACAAAAAACAAACAAAAAAAGAGTTTAAACAAACGATGTGCACAATAGACTATACACTAAAGATGAAAGATTAAATTAATAAATTAATAATTAAAATGATGAACATTGTTTCAATTTTGTAGGTGATGAATGTAGCAGAAAAAGTGATAAGAAATGATTCATTTCTAACAACTCTTCCATTTTTTAACCTCATTTACTACTTTTAAACTAAAGAGGCATGTATCACTTTACAGAAAAACAAAATTGTACATGTATTTTAGCCTGAATTCCACATTCTATAATTTGCCTTTTAGTAAACGATCAGTATCTTTTCATATAAAATAGCTGTGATACCTTTATTTAATACTTCACATCTTTCCAGTATTTGGTTATATCAAAATTCCTCCTTTCCTTCTTTTCTTCTTTCCATTCCTTCATATCCTTTCCTCCTTTCAATCCTAGCAATTAAACTCAGGGTTTCAGGCATTTTAGGTAGGTGCTCTACAAAGTGAGCCATACACCTGCTCTTTTCGCTTTAGTCACTTTTGTTTTTGTTGGTCATGTGGTTTGAACTCTGCACCTGGACACTGTCCCTGCACTCTTCAGCTCAAGGCGAGTGCTCTACTGTTTCAGCCACAGTGCCGCTTCTAGTTTTCTTGTGGATTATTGAGCTAGGAGTCTCACACACTTTCCTGCCTAGATTTGCTTTGAACTGGGATCTTCAAATCTCAGCCTCCTGAATAGCTAAGATTAAAAGCATGAGCCACCTGCGCTCAGTGCTGCTTTAGCCATTTTTATGACAGGATTTTCTGTTTATGACCAGCCCAGCATGGATCACAATCCCTTGATGACAGGGAGGGTTGTGTGTAGCAAGTCAGATACAGTGGGGAAACAATTTTCTCTGCCCATCACAGGGAGAATTTTGGAGTATTGTATTAGAAATTTCTAGAAGTGGGTTGTGAGGAGCATTCTGCTCCCAGGAGTCTCTTCCCCCTTCCCAACATTCTAGTCCTGCCAGAAAAGGTCTATAGTAGAAGGCTCAGGATGGAGATAGCAGACTCTCATTTTCCTTGTCACCAATATGCCCACAGCATCGATTGTTCCATCTTAACTATTTGGATGGACATCTACCCTGATGATTTTTATGAGCACAAGAAACTTGACATCCTGAAAAATCTTACACAGTATGACAAGCTCAACATGCCCTCTTCAGACTTGCTGTTCTGCTTACATATTCTTCTGGACCAGCTGGAGCAACACATGGCCTGTGAGACCAAGAAAAAGAGTAAATAATCCTTGTTTAGTTGCCTTAGAGCTTGTGAGTAGGGATAGATCCTAGGTCTCAAGGGATGGGCCTGCTTGGCCAAAAGCCCTTTGTACTACACAGCTTGGCAAAATGTCCTATTATGGATGTTCTATACCGGGTAATGTCTGTTCCCTTTTTAAAAGAACTTGGACATAACCACTCATTAGAAACACCCTACCTTCTCATCAGTGTTCAGTCCAAACTCAAGTTCTACAGCTTCTCCTACTAAATCCTCATAGAAGTTTAGTCACACTTTAACTTCTAGAGTGTACTCTAAGACTCCTGTACCTGTTTCCACTCTTATGTTTGTGTCACTATAGAGAACTTCCTGCTGAACTCCAGATAAAGAACCCATCAGTGATGTCGCCTATGGTGACTGATGGAGATTGGAAGCCAACACTGGACTCCAGAAAGCATGTGAACATAGAGGCTTTTTTCAATGTGTAGAAAGACCCAACTAGGTTTTGAGTCCTGTGGACATCCCACTGGTTCTGAACTCCACATGTTATGTAGGTGTACCTGCACATACCACCAAGGAAGAAGATGATCCAGAATGTCTTCCATTGACGTTCACAATTCACCTAGATCACATCCAAACCAGTAAAAAATGTTTTGGTCTTGGAGTGCAGGGTAAATATGTGCTAATGGAAAATGACCCCAGTCTATGTTCAGGAAAACCAATAAGTTAGGTCCAAAGTCTAGATTCAGTTGAGGAAAGGGAATCTGTTCTGACAGAATATCCAGACCAATCTGTCCTTCTGCTGGGGATCCAATTTCCAGTTGAGAAATAAGATCTGTCCCTCCCTAGACTCAGGAAGAAAATACTGCCTTTAATGAGGAAGTAGATCATTTTGAGGACTCTGAGGCAGAATTTGTGTCTGAAGGCAACTTAGAAGACAATCCAGATTTAGAGATTGCTTCCCCCCTTATTTAGAAAATCTTTATATTTCTTTTTGGTCCTGATTGTTGTAAAATGATCATTCTAGTTATTTTTCTAACGTTATTAAAATGTCAATGTTTATGTTATGTTATACAATTCATGAGCCTTAAATGTGATTTTTTTTCAACCTACAACGTAAAGCACCATGCACATGTGTTTTGTGTGTGGGAAAAAAGAGTGACAGGGGGATGAACAAGAGAGCCTACTGGATATAAAGGGAATGGTTAAATGCACAGGGAGTTGCAAGGAAGCCAGGCCATGCCTGCATGTGGTGATAAGGTGGCTACAACAGATCTAGGACATACCAGATCAGATGACCTAGAAAGCTGTTCTGTCAATTGGGACATATGCTACAATACTCATACTGGTATGTGGGACTTTCTTCCAACAGTGAGCTCAAGTCTGTATACATATTCATTGTGCTTTGGGAAATATTGAAGAAAAAATTGGCTCCATTAACATAAAAATTCTACTTAGGGCTGAATATATTTGACAAAATACATAAGAAATATTGACACTGGAAAGTATAAGCCATCATCAATAGAAGAAAGAAGGTTTACATAGATGGACAAACAAAATCAGGAAGCAATTAAATCAGTTATATGGAAATACATGTTATATTCATTACATTTTATATAGTATATTATATGATATATAAGATCGAATATGATTTTTCATACTACAAGGGCTTTTAACTTTTTCAATCTTAAGTATTTTTTTCACATAATATTAGTGTAAAACATTATTGGGGAAAGCGGTAATATAACTTTGATTATAATTATATGAATACATATTTTTGTGTTTCTAGATATAACACTGATTATAAATAGATGAATAAATATAAACATATATTTGTATATCTGTCTATGAGGTGAATATAATGAAATAGGCTACACGATGTATAAAAAGGCGGTTATGAGTTAGTATATGAGACTCAGGCCTGTAATCCTAGTGATGTGGGAAGCTGAGTTCTGAGTTTTAGTTTCTCTTACTCCCATGCCATTAGATTTTCAGAGGAGACCTGGTCCCTCGAGTGTAGCCAAGTGACACGTATGCAGTTGGATCACACTCTGTGTGCTATGACACTCTTATGCTATGACAGTCTACTCAGTTCCTGTGCCAAGATGGACATCTGTAGAACATCAGATGGAAAGTTGGCATTCCCTCCCAAAATGTTTTTGACTATCCTGAATTAAACCTTATTTCCCTTCCCAAGCTGCAAACACATAGAAATATGTCAAGGGCTCAAGAGAGATGGACAAAGACTTACAAATACATAAAATTATATACTTTTGGGGGGTGCCCAGTTGTCAGCTTGAACTCTGGGCCTGAGTGCTATCCCTCAACTCTTCAGCTCAAGGCTAGTGCTCTACCACTTGAGCTACAGGGCCACTTCTAGCTTATTTTCTTTTTCCTTATGTGGTTCTGAGGAATCGAACCCAGAGCCTCATGCATGCAAGGCAAGCACTCTACCACTGAGCCACCTTTCCAGCCCCCAAATTATATACTTTGTTTCAGTAATTCAATGACAAATCATGAAAGGCATATCTTGATTTTTCTTTTTTTAATGGAAATGGGAATATACACTGAGTGCATTAGGGAGTAGGTGATAGTTTGGATGCTGAGTTGTGGAATGCACTCCTGGGCATGGGAGACACTTGCCTTTGAGAACTTGTGTGGGGATGCGTCTCCGCACACAGCTTCACAAAACAATGCCCATAACTTGTATGGTGTCATAGCCATCTTTCCATAACAGCAAATAGGTGTCAGGCACTGATCTTTCTCTGAAGTGGACTCAGCAACACAGAAAGGCACAAAGAATGAGAGGGAATGACTGCTAGCCACCAGATATCAGCTTCAAGAGCTGTCCTGACCAGAATCTAGGATAAATTGAGCTGGAGAAGGCTGATCCCCATGCAAGGCTCCTGAGCACTAAGGACCAGGCACTATTATAGGTGTTGGAGAAACAAGTGAATGTGGCTCTCTCCTCATCAATTTCATGCTGAAAAGAAAACCAGAAATCATAATGATAATTTTTGTAAATCAGAGACATGACATTGGTAGTTTTGTGGCAACAATTTCACAGCGGGTATGTGAGGAGATATCCCTGAGGAGGAGATAGCTAACCTGAGAGCCATCATCCATGCAATTAACTAGAAGCAGGGACTCCAGGCAGTAAGAGCAGCAACTACATCCCTCAGTGATGGGAAAGGACGTAACTTGCTTCAGAAAAGGAAAACATCACTGACGTGCTTGCTTGTGAAGTAAGAAAAAAAAGGTACAACGAAGAAAAAAAGATCAGACATGAAGATCAGAATAAATTATATAGACATTGGATGCTGCGAGTTACAAGGAGAAAAATTCTGATGTTATTCTAAATCTGACATGACCCACTGGAACCAAAGTGCTCAAATAGTACCTAGACACATCTGATTCACCTATATACTTTTAAAATGTGATTCTAGCCAGGCTCTGGTGGCTCACAACTGGAATGCTAGCTACTCGGGAGGCTGATACCTGAGGATCAGGTTTGAAGCAAGCCCAAAGAGGAAATTTGGAAAGACTGATCTCCAATTAAACACCAAAATTATGGACATGAAGCTGTGTTAAACTGGTAGAGCACTAGCCTTGATAAAAAATTAAGGGACAGCACCCAGGCTCTAGGTTCAAATCCCTGGACTTCACAAAACAAAGAAGTCAACAAATAAAATTTGGTGCTCAGTCGATCAGCACTTAGCATTCTACTTCAATGTATTTAGTATGAGCCTAGGAAGTTACATCCTTAGCAAACGCTCTCCCCTCATATTCTGCTTCATTACCAGTATTCAAATGCCTGGCATTAACAAAGTCTCCTCCCAGTTAGCATAGCAATCTACCACTGGGAATTAATAGATATATTTTGATTAATCATGATCTATCCACACACATCAAATGAGTGGTAGCCACATTCCACTATTCTGAATGATTTTGCTCCCTCTTTGAGTTAATAAGGCTTACCATTAAAAGCTATAGAATACTTATCAAATTAAGTCAACAATCATCATTCTTCGACCCAATCTTGTAACCTATGTTATGTTTTTTTTTTTTTTTTTTTTGATGTCGATGCCCTGTATCTTGTATATACATTTCTCTAGCTTTGGGGGGAGAAGGGAAAAAACAAATGCTTAACTAGGGATACAGTTTGACCCATTTTAACAATGAGATCAAGACACTATGTTCAAAAACGTACTTTACAATTTATGCAGGGAGTGGGGAGGTGGGATGGAAAGGAGTAGTTGTGGAGGTGGAAGGGTAGGGATGGTAGGGGAAAAACAAAGGAGGAAGTAACAATGCTTGAGAGGAAATGAACTCATTACCTACTTTATGTAACTGTAATTCTTTGTACATTATTTTTACAATAAAAAACGTATTAGAAAAGATGAAAAGACCCAGAAACAAAACTACATACTTACAATCATCTGATATTCGACAAAAGAGCGAAAGATGTAATGTGGAAAAAACATAGCCTTGCTGGGTGCCTGTGGCTCATGCCTTTAATCTAGCTACTCAGAAGGCTGAGATCTGAGGATGGTTGTTGAAAGCCAGCAGGGCCAGGGAAGTCCATGAGACTCTTAGCTCCAATAAACCTCAAGAAAATGGGAAGTGGAACTGTGGTTCAAATACTAGCCTGGAGATGAAATGCAAAGGGGTAGCTCCGAGGCCCAGAGTTCAAGCCCCACGACCAACACACACAGACACACAGACACACAGACACACAGACACAGACACACACACACACACACACACACACAGAGACACACACACACACACATACACACACATCATAGCCTCTTCAACTATTGGTGTTGGGAAAACTGGACATCCACAGGCAGAAAACTAGAAGTGGATCTCTGCTTGCACTAACATCAACTCAAAATAGATTAACTATATTAAAATCAGCCAAACTACTATAACACAGAAAAAGGGTGATATTAGAACTTATAGGTATTGAGGTGCGAGCTGGGCAGCTGCACGCCGAGCACCAGTAGTTGCACTCCAGATCCTGCAATCTCACACCGCCTGCCTAGACCCAGTAACCGCTTACTCCAGTTGGCCCCTGCGACAGGCGCCACGCATCGAGCGGCGCCCAGCACTCTGCGCAGCTCTGCTCACCGCCCTGGCTCTGTTCCTCAGGCCGCCGGTGACGAGGGTCCCATCTTACGCTTAGAGCCCTGTGATGCCAACGCGCTGGCTCAGTGCAGGGGTGTGCCAATCTGGTGCCTGAGCCAGGCTATGCCTGCTGCCTGACATGTACTCTGCCCTAGGGCCAGCCGTGCGGTGTCTACACCGAACGCTGCAGCTGCAGCTAGGGGCTCAGCTGCCAGCTGCCACTGGGCAAGCCGTGCCCACTGCAGGCGCTACTGGACGGCTGCAGGTTCTCCCCCAATGCCAGCATCCTGGCCAGCTGAGGCTTACCTGCTGCTGGTGCCCTCCGCCTCAGGAAATACTAGTGAGTCGGAGAAGGACCGAGGCACAGGGAGCGTGGAGAGCCATGCCCTGCCCAGCACACATAGGGTGCCTGACTCCAAGTTCCATTCCATTCACACAAAGCTGGACACCATCAAGAAAGGTCACGCGAAGGACAACCAGCGCTATAAAGTTGACTATGAGTCCCAGAGCATGGACACCCAGACCTTCTCCTCGGAGTCCAAACGGGAGACAGAATATGGTCCCTGCCTTAGAGAGATGGAAGACACCCTGAATCACCTGAAGTTCCTCAATGTGCTGAGTCCCAGGGGTGTGCACATCCCAACTGGGACAAGAAAGGATTTTATAAGAAGAAGCAGTGTAGCCACTCCAAAGGCAGAAAGCGGGACTTCTGCTGGTGCGTGGACAAGTATGGTCAGCCCCTCTCAGGCTTCAAGAGCAAGGGCACCGATGACGTGCACTGCCTCGGCATGCAGAGGCAGTAAACCCCACTGCATCAGTTAAATTGGAGCTCCAATACGCCTTACTTTGCACAAAAGACTGCCACGGACAGAACAGCACCTGCCTACAGCCTCAACTTATATTTCTTTTTGTGATGACTTGGTTTTGTGTGTGTGTGTTTTTTTTTAAGAAAACCAAAGTTTAGACAGAAATTTTTGAAATGTCTATTGTTCCTTTAAATGGTAAACTTGAGCATCTTTCCACTTTTCAGTAGTCAGAAAAGAAAATTAATTTCTCTGTTGCTTTCTGTAAAAATAACTGATACTCCTGCCCAAAACATCGGATTTGATCCCCTTCTAGAATCCTCTCCACATCTGCCCATTGGAACAGCTGACCTTCTGCCTCCCTCACTTCAGTGGCTATTGTAGAAGACACCTCTTTGCCCTCCGCCCTGCTCAGGCCTCATGGAGAACAGGAAAGTCAGAAACTCCAGTCACCTGGACAGGACATCTCTACCATACATGAGACCCCTGGCCCTCCTGGAACTATCTGATTCCAAGGCATGGACCCCTGGGCCACAAAGCTTCTTCATTATCTGCAAGTGACTTGATCTGCTTGGAAAATACTGGAGACATTGAGGTGGAATATAACTGACCAAGAAAGTTCTATAAAACTGACCAAAAAAGTTCTAGCACATTTTGGGAAACTTTTAAATGCAGATCTTTCTGACTTCCCTCCATTAGGCAGCTTTTCAAGGATGGAGCCTAGTGGAAGGCCCAGGGTGGCCTTGGCTGTGGTCCAGCAGGGCATGGAGGAGGCTGGGAGTATACCCCACACTTCACCAGTAATGGAGTAATCGCTCTGGAGACAACAACAACAACAACAAAATGTTTTCTAATTTAACTCCTAGTTTGGGGTTGAGGATAATAAACTATTTAAAGGCAAAGGTTTATTTTCACCCCTCATCTTTATTCTTGACCTAACAAAACAATGGTGTTTAATGTTATCTAAACAGGAAAGATGAACAGCTTGTTGAGAAGCCTCATAGGGACACTGGGAGCACATAGAGAATAACTTGTGTTTGTTGAACTTGGAGTCCAACTTATACTTTACAATTCACACATATATGCAGAGAGAGTTATATGTTCTCAATAGTTAACATTGTATACAGCATAGCCCAACTATAATAGGATCCATACTAGATAATCCTAGACAGTGTTAGATACTGGAAGGTGTCACTATGGCCGTGACCTGGAGAGGACACTCAGTCCAGGCTGGGCTTTTCTCTCCCCAAGGCCAAACCCATGGCAGCGTTGGGTGTGTGGCGATTTTCCTGTCCTACACTGCAGAGAGCTCTCCTTAAGAACAAAAAGAGGCCTCAAGACAGTCTGCCTACTTATTACGAGCTTTCCTTTATTTTTCAAATTTTTTGGGGGGGAAAGTATTTTTTGAAAAGTTTTGTCTTGCGATGTATTTATAAAAGTAAATAAAGTTTTTACCATTAAAATAATAATTAAAAAAAGAACTTATAGGTACTGGCAGGAACTTCCTGAATAGAATCCCAGGGGCATAATAGATAGGAAAGAGACCCAACAAATGGGACTACACCAAAGAAAAAACCTACACAGGCTAGAGACATAGCCACTAAATTAAAAAGACAGCCAACAAATTGGGAAAAGATATTTACCTGCAATACATCAGACAAAGGGCTAATTTTCAATGTATACATGGATCTCAAGGAACAACTCCTCCGAAAACTAATAAACCAATCACCAAATGGGCAGAGGAGCTAAGGAGAGACTTCTCATAAGAAGAGGTAAGAATAGCAAAGAAACATATCAGGAAAAGGTTCATCATCCCTGGCCATAAAGAAAATATAAATCAAAGTAATCCTGAGATACCATCTTATCCAAATATCTTGAATTAGACAACAAATGTTGGTGGGGAAGTGGAGAAATTAGAAAATGGCAAGGACATTTGTACAACCATGTTCCTTGCTGCTCAATTCACAGTGACAAGAAATGTATACAACCCAGATGCCCCACAATAAATGAATGGAACCAATAATTATGCCATCTATATACAATGAAATTTTACAGAGCCATTAGAAAGGATAAAATAATGTCATTTGCAGGGAAATGGAGACACTAGAATAAATCATGTTAAGAAAGTTAAGAGAACATCAAATTGACAAATGGTACCTGTTCCCCTGATATGTGGAAGAAAGGTTTAAAACACAATGGGATATGACATACTGTACAGGACTCTAGGCATCATTTACAGTAAGAACAGAAGAGGAAGCATTTGGAGAAAATCACAAAGTTGTAATACCCAAGCACCTTTTCTATATAATACTATATATATATATATATATATATATATATATATATATATATAGAGAGAGAGAGAGAGAGAGAGAGAGAGAGAGAGAGAGAGAGAGAGAATTGAATTGCAATGATAAGGAAACAAAGGAACTTTTCTTAATTTGTCTTTTCATTTTCTGATGAATCTGTATTCTTCACCTAATATACAGGGAAGATGGGGGAAGGGCACAGAATTAGTGGGAAGTGGGTGCAAAAAATGCAGCACCAGAGCCCTCTGGCTGTACTGGACATTGATGAAAGTGAACCATGCAAGTCGAGGGTCAAGATGGGAGGGAGGGTAGGGAAGAGATTGTGGGAACAGAAAGGTAACCCTGCTCTATATCACCGCTAAAACAATTTTTTTTTAAAAAAGAGGGTTCCCAAATGAGAACATATGAGAATAAGAAAATACAGAGCAGATAATTCTTTTTTTATGTCCTTGGTATCTGATAGTTTCAATCAATATCTATTGTCCTACCAACTGAGTCATACCTCTAAACCCAAAAGTCCTTACAATATTCAAATTTTTCATTGATTTCTTCATATTTTCTATTTACTTTTTGGTTTGTGTGTGTGTGTGTGTGTGTGTGTGTGTGTGTGTAAGAAATGGAGTTTGATCGCAGGATCTAGGTGCTATCCCTGAGCTTCTTTTTTATTCAAGAGTACACTCTACCACTTGAGCCAAAGCTTCACTTCGGGATCTTCTTGAACAGTTTATGGGAGATAAAAGATTCACAGAGACGTTTTTGCACCGCTAGATTCAAATCATCATCTTCAGATCTCAGCCTCTGGAGTAGGTAGTATTATAGGCATGAGTCAAGGCTTCTGACTTATGAGTTGTTGTCCCTTTTTAAAAAAGCTGGTGCCAGTGGTTCATGCCTGTAATCGTAGCACCACAGGAGGCTGAGATATGATAATTGAGTTTTAAAAACAACCTGGGTAAGAAAGTCTGTGAGACCATTATCTCATAATCTGGTTAGCAAGAAACCAGAAGGGGCACTGGCTCAAACTGGTAGAGTGATAGCCTTGAGCACAAAAGAACAGGGACTGCCCCAGGCCCTGAGTTCAAGCCCCACATATAAAAAAATGTAAAAAATTTGCAATCACTTGTAATCTCAATATCCTCAATTGGTGGTGTATCTAAAGTTAATTTGCATCTCACTTCGTCTGTATTTGAGGGGGAACTAAACATATAACATTTTTTTTAAAAAAAAAGAGCAGTTGGGTTCAGGTGGCTCATGCCTGTAATCCTACCTTTTCAGGAGGCTGAGAAATGAATATGGTGGTTTAAAGACAACCTGGGCAGAAAAGTTCCCATGAGACTGCTATTTCCAATTAACCACTAAAAAACAAGAAATGACACTGTGGTTTAAACTGGTAGGGTAGAGTACTAGCATTGAGCAAAGGAGTTCTGGGACAATACCCATGCCCTGTGTTCAAGTCCCATGTCTGAAGGAAAAATAGAAATCAGGGCTGGGATGTTGGCTCAGTGCTAGAGTGCTTGCCTTGCATGTTGAACCTTTGGGTTCAATTACTCAGTACCACATAAGCAGAAAAAGCCAGAAGTGGCATTGTTCCTCAAGTGGTAGCTGCTAGCCTTGAGGTGAAGAACTAAGGGACAATGCCCAGGCCAGAGTTTCAGATCCATGATGGATAAAAACAAACAAAAATAGTTCAAACATTTAAATGATGTGCACAATAGACTATATACTAAAGATGAAAGATTACATTAATGAATTAATAATTAAAGTCATCAACATTGTTTCGATTTTGTAAGTGGTGAATATAGCAGAAAAAGTAATAAGAAATAATGATTCAGTTCTAACCACTCATATTGTTTTAAACTTATTTCTACTTTTAAACTAAAGGGGCACATAAGTATCATTTTACAAAAAAACACAAATTGTACATGTATTTCAGCCTGAATTCCACATTTTATAATTTTCCTTTTAGTAAACAATCAGTATATTTTCATATAAAATACTTGTAATGCCTTTATTTAATACTTACATTCTAGTATTTGATTATATCATAATTCCTCCCTTACTTCTTTTCTTCATAGCCTTTCCTCCTTTCTATACTAGCAGTTAAATTAAGGGATTCATGCACTTAAGGTAGGTCCTCTAAAAATGAGCCACATGCCTGCTCTTTTTGCTTTAGTCACTTTTGATTTATTGGTCATGTGGCTTGAACTCTGGGCCTGGAGACTGTCATTGCACTCTTCAGCTCATGGCAAGTGATCTACTGTTTGAGCCACAGTGCCACTTCTGATTTTCTGGTGGTTTAATGGAAATAAGAGTCTCACAGACTTTTCTGCCTAGACTGGCATTGAACTGTCATCTTCAGATCTCAACCTCCTGAGTAGCTAAGATTACAGGCATGAGCCACCTGCACCCAGCTCTGCTTTAGCCTTATTTTTTTGGGGGGGGGGCTCAACTCTGGGCCTGGACACTGTCCCTCAGCTCTTCAGCTCAAGTATAGCACTCTACCACTTGAGCCAAAGTTCCACTTCCAGTATTTTTTTATTCTGCTTATGTGATGCTGAGGAATGGAACACAGGGCTTCATGCATGCAAGGCAAGCGCTCTACCACTGAGCCACCTTCCCAACCCTGCTTTATCCATTTTTATGACAGGGTTTTCTGTTTATGACCTGGCCAGCATGGTCCACTATCCTTCTTTTTACCTTTTCTGAGTAGATAAAATATAAAGCACAATGCATTGGGTTCAGATATTGATTGAGATCCAATATTGTGAATGTTTCCTTGGGCTAGCTTCAAATCATAATTCTCTCTGTATCAGTCAAGACCTAATAGCTAACATTACAACTATGAGCTCTCATGCGTGGCTCAAATTTCTGACCACTAAAACATATGAACAAAGTTTTAATAATTTTAAATGTTCAATTTGAGGACAATGAGTGCTTTTAATTGCCTAGTTTCAAATTTCACCAAAAAACACAAATATTAACTTTTGATTTCCTAGATTAAATAAGCAGATAAACTTTAAAAAGCAATTAACTATTTAAAGAAAAAAGCTAGGGCTGGAAAGGTGGCTCAGTGGTAGGGCGCTTGCCTTGCTTATATCTGACTTGCTTTGGAAACAGGATTATTCTTCCATTCTACTTTCTACAAAGTTGCATGATTAGCAAACATGATTTAGAATGAGAATGGCCTCATACTTCATGTTCCACGTAGGAGTCTTCCTTTCTGTATATCACTCCCATAAATCTACATACTGGACTTGGCTTTATTGTTTCAATGTTGTCTTATTTGTAGTCTTCTATACTGTATTGAACCCTTATACTTAAACTCAGAACTTCTCTTTCTCCTATTATTGCTATTGTTTCCCTTACTGTTAGCTCATGTACACTTGGGAAATTATGAACAGCACGTACACTCACAAAAAGAATGTTCTGAAAGCCTTCTTCCCATTTAAAATTCCCTTAATTCACAGAGAACTTACAAAGTTTGAGCTCAATGTACTCATGTATGATGTATTTATAAGCAATATAAATTTCACATATTCTCTTTATTAAATTGTCTCTGAAACATGTGTTACCTCAGGTCCAAAGTGTCCTAGTGTTATTTCAGTGAAGCCAGAAAACATTCATTATACCTCAAGCAGCACAATCGATTGTTACTGGAAGTAACTGTTACTGGATGTGGAAACTGACCCCAAGAGAGGAATGGAACATAGAGGAATAACAAAGTTCAAATTATCTTGTGCTTTCCTTTGTACAGGAAAAGTATCCCAAGGCTTGAAGGAAACTCTATCCCTGGCTTTTCAGAGTGTGTTCTTTACTCATATAAAAGTTTTCTGTAAACTTCTAGTTGAGAGAATTACAAAAGGAAATAATGAACCATTTGAAGGCCAGCATAGAACAAAAGGAAATAATGTTGTTTTAAAAGTGTTCTCCTGCAAAGGAACAAAGACATGGAGGTTTTAAAGTGTCTTATGGATGGATATTTCACCCCTGAGATGATTCTCTTGATGCAGAAGTCAGTTATCAATTCCTTTGTTCTGGTCCTGAGTTCTCCAGAGCAATGAGGATTCCAAAAAAGCAGGATCCAGTGAATATGATCAACAAAAGGACCCTCTTCTCTGAACAGTACACCTTTAAGATATTTCCCAAAGAAATATCTGGGATTTTTGTTTGCTTGTTTGTTTAGTTTGTGCTGGTTCTGGGGATTTAATCCAGAGGCTGGATCCTGTCCCTGAACAGTTGTCTTTCCTGCCCACCTGCCCCCAAAGCTAGTACTCTACTGCTTGAGCCAAAACTCCACTTCTGTTTTTTTTGGTGTTCAATTTTTAATAAAAGTTTGACAGACTCAACTGCCTGGTTTGGCTTTGAATTAAGATAGTAAGAAAGCTAAGTGACATCAATTGCCTAGACTTCTCTTTTGAAACAAGAAATATTAGATGAAGTTTATTGTAAAGCTAATATTTGACAATTTTCAAAGGAAGAGAATATGTCTAGCAAAGAAGCCATAACTTAAATAACTCAGCAAAAGTAGGTGCACTGAATCATTTTGAAATTATTTTTTCTGCTTGAGAAGATTATTGATCTTGTCCTTCCTTTTGGGGAAACTTAAGGTAATATTTGCACTTTTTGTTGGTTGTCAGGCTTGATCCTAGGCGCATTCCCTCAGCTCTTCAGCTCAAGTTGAGCACTCTACCTCTTAAGCTACAGCACCACTTCCGGGTTTCTGGTGGTTAATTGAAGATAAGGGTCTCATGAACATTCCTGACCAGGCTGGCCTTGAACCACAATCCTCTGGTCTCAACCTCCTGATTAGCTAGGATTACAGGCATGAACCACCAGCACCCACCTCATATTTGCCCTTATGTGCACTGAATGACACTATGTAGACAAATAATGGAAATTTGAATCAAATGATGGCATTACAGCTTTTCAGAAAATTTGAGGTAGCAATAAATATGTCCTCCTTTCCATGTTGTTTCATTAATGACTCATGAGCTATGGGACCCTTACATTTGCATCCTCTGCCATCTGTGTAGGTGTATTTAGTATCAGGAAATGTTCATAGAGAAATACAGAAAGACAGATTTTTAGAAAGCAAAGAAGATAAGATATGAAAGAACAGCACAGAAGGAGATACATTTATTACACGGAAATTAAGAAGTAGTCTAAGAAATTTAGAATGCTAAAGGCATTGAGGAATAAGACTAGTTGATAACTATTTGTTCAATAACCAAAAATGGTTCTCTAAAACGATTTCTGGTATACCTTAGTTACTGTCCTTTATTCATTAACTCTGGAATTATGCCTTCTCTTCTGTCACAACTGTTAATTTGCCTCTGCAGTTTTGATGCCATAAATGACCAAAACTATTTCCAAATAGCACTTAGACTACCCTTTTCATTGTGATTAGCAGTGACCATTCAAAAACCTGGAGTCTTTGGGCTGGGAAGGTGGCTCAGTGGTAAAGTGTTTGCTTTGCATGCATGAGGCCCTGGGTTCGATTCCTCAGCACTACATAAGTGAAAAGAAAAAAGCCGGAAGTGGTGCTGTGGCTCAGGTGGTAGAGCGCTAACCTTGAGCTGAAGAGCTGAGGGACAGCGCCCAGGCCCAGAGTTCAGGCCCCACAATCTGACCCTCCCCCCAAAAAAACCTGGAGTCTTTGAATTTCCAGAATGAATCTTCACCTGACATCTAAGCACATTCAAGCCATTAATTGCTGTGACCTAATGAACAAAACTTTTTTTTTCAACGCAATATCCTAATATAAGTAAAGTACATGAATTAGGGACTATTGTCAGGAGTCAGTATGGCAGGAGCAATTATATATTCCGAGTATGGGTTCCTTATTTTGTATTTACTATCTAAATGTTTTTTTGGTTTTGTTTAGTTTTTTGTTTTTGCTAGTCAAGGGGCTTAAACTCAGGGCTAGGGAATAATTCCTGAATTTATTTATTTTTTTTGCTCAAGCCTATCACTCTACCACTTGAGGCACAACACCACTTCCAGTGTTTTTCTGTTTATGTGGTACAGAGGAATTGAACTCAGGGTTTCATGCATGCTAGGCAATCACCGTATCATGAAGCCACATTCCCAGAACCCTAAATGACTTTCTTAATTTGATATTATATTTTCATTCCATAAATATGTACCATAATATTGGCCAGGTGCTAGAAAATGATGTAGAAAAGAATACAATAAAATAAATCCAGTAAGGCTACTTGGACAATGAATAACCCTCACAGTCTAACAAGGGCACAGAGGGCTTACCTCATGGCGATGTATCAACACGCTGAGTGAGACCATTCCTGACCCACAGCCCACTTCCAGAACCAGAATGAGTAGGCCATCTTGGGTTCCAGCAACCTGGGGATGTTGGACCACCTCCTACAGCACCCATTCAATCAGTTCCAGAGAGAGAGAGAGAGAGAGAGAGAGAGACAGAAAGAGAGAGAGAGAGAGAGAGAGAGAAAGTGAACCAGCATTATAGTTAAATCCGGTGCCAGTGGCTTAGAACTCTAATCCTAATTAAACAGGAGGCTGAGATATGAGAATCATGGTTCATAGACAGCCCAGGCAGGAACATCTGTGAGAATATCTCCAAAGAACCACCAGAAAACTAGAAGTGGCAATGTGGGCTCAAGTGATAAAGCGCTAGCCTTGAGCTGAGGAGCTCAGGAACAGTGCCCAATCCTAGAGTTCCAGACCCACGACTGAAAGGAAGTGGACTTCCCACCACAAGAAGTGGACTGAATAGCGCCCATTGTCCTAGGGAGCATGGTAGAGAAGTCAGGCCGAGCTGCCTTTGAACTTGAAGTCATAAGTAGGTCACCTGGCTTCTCTGTGCCTCGATTTCCCCAGCTGCAAAACTGAACAAAGTGAAGGATCCCCTTCCTCATTGGGATAGGGTAATAATGAAAGAGAGCCATGTTTCAGTTCATAATTCCACACCTGTGGTACGATTAATAACAGGCCCCACTTGAGCCCTTTCTGGTATCTTCCTGTCATATGCTCACAGAATTGCCAAAAACATATCTGAAGGTCGCTCCCTCTCTGTCTAGCCATTCTCCAGAGTTCTGTCTGTATAAATCCCTTGTTTCCTCACAACTGTCCTGTGAGGGGAATCAGGTCCAATGGTTGAGGCCATAGCAAGAGCTTCACATGCGGTCAAGAATCGGCTGCTGTTCACTGAGTTTGGGATAATCCATCAAAACCAATGACTGAGCATGGTGCCACATGTCTACCATCCCAACTAGAGAGGACCAGGCCTGGTGGAGCATATCTTTCACAGGAGGACTGCGATCCAGCCCAGCCTGAGCATATATTTATTTTCTATCTCAGAAATGCTCAAGACAGAAAGGTGGCTCATCAGAGCCGGGAGAGGAAACAATCAGGGGAGTCATGGTGCCCCCAGAGGGGTGTTTGACCTGGGTTGGTGTTGGGGCGGCCACTCACCTGTGCTGCTGAGAGAATCTATTGGCAGCTGCTCCAAGTGGGGCAGCAGCGATGGCAGCAGCATTGGGGACACATGCCCCCAGAGCAGATGACTAGGGGCAGAGAACAGGTTGGGGATTTAGGCCTGCTGGCAGCACGCCATTGCCTGAGGTTTGAAACCTGGCACCACATGAAGGAGGGAAAGGGCCATGTGGGGGTGTGAGCATCAATTGGCTACTATACATCAACGTCACCTTGAGTCTCTTCCTCACCACTCAGCCACCTCTACCTTCCTCAACTACTGGTAGTGGTGTAAACTAATAGAGGGAATCCCAGTGCTACCTGGCAGCATGGAATGTGTGCGTGGCCAGCATTCTTGTATCCCATTGGTCAGAAAGAAGCATGAAAGAATGGGGGTGTGGCCAGAATCCTGTGAAGCAAGCAGAATGGGTGAGTGTCAAGAGGCCATCCTGGGGCACTTTGAGCTGCCAGGATGTTCCCAGGACATGAGAACGAGCCCCAGGGGTTAACAAAATAAAAACAGATGGACATGCACATGGCAGTATGCTAATAAATACATATCTTTATAGAGTACCAGAGATGTCTAAACATTATTCAGTTATTTAGACTATATTCCTACCAATTCTTGAGTATTCATTATGCATCCATGTAATTAATGTTACTGTTTAAATCCTTAAAGTATTAATGAAAGCACAGTGTCTGAAATTATTGTGTTCCTGTAAGTAATAATATTCTTTTAATGCTTCATAAATATTAAATAAAATCAACCAGCCTTCTGAAATGATGCTGTTTAATTTTATAAGATCATCATGCACCATGAACTCATTCAACTGTGACATTGAGTAAATTCCAGTGTTATTCCCTTGGATGGGAATAACATCCCATCTTAGTATCTTAGTAGCTCCTGCCATTGGCTGGTGTCAGGACAGGGATTCGAAATGAGAGCCTAGGTTGCCACGTGGGCCTATGGCTTCCCTGATAGTCTGTCAGCCTTCAGCAATGCAAGGTGAAGTACCCTTTGCAACAATGTCATTCAGACCCAGAAGGGTCACTGCAAAGGAAGAAAACATAAAAGGCCACATTTTTTCTGTGCATTGTTTTCCCTGAAAGACCTGGGGTTCTAGGATCACAGGAGCACCTGCGTGTCCAATGGCTTCACCCCATCATAGGGTGATTGAAGCTGAGGTGGACTTGCCAAGACCGGAGTTCAAGCCCCATGGTGAGAAAAAAAAATTAGCTCCCTGGCTTGCAATTCACACAGTTTACTCTTACAGGCTTTGGATTTGATCTCAGAATCTGGGTAAATCTGCAGGAATGTGGATGAAGGGGAAGATCGCCTTACATGAAGATAAAAAAGTCACGCCTGTTCACTAGTCCTGAATTCAAGACCCAGCCCTGGAAAACATGCTATTTATATATATTGTAAAGATAGGATTTATCCTTACCTATAGATGTTCAGTCCATACATGTTTGGTGTCGTTGTTCCTTGTATCTTTTGTTTTATTCATTTATTTATCATTGATTTTACTATGATGAAACCCATTGTGTTTATTACATTGATGACAACCTATCACAGAACATCTAGATTTGTAGAAATGTTCTCCATCATGCCTGACCCCCAGGATTCTCAGAGAAAAGGAAAAAAGTTTCACACTCTCCTTCTTACTCCACGATCCACTTGTTGGTAGTGCTGGGATCTGAACTTAGGGCAGAGCAAAACCAATTGGCCAATCAGTCAAGGTGATCATACAAATCTGTGAGCAAATAAGGAGTTTGGCCATCCCCAGAATCTGACATTGATCCCCAGGGTGGTCCACTATAGTCAGAAATTCATAATTTAAACATAGGATCTAAATTGACATACATGTGTAAACAGCATCTTGTGTTCAGTGCAATAATTTTCGTTATTTTGTCTCTAATTAATGGAGGTATTTTGTATTTTAATAAGCATGGTCACAGGTATAACTGTGCTGACATGGATGACAACCTGTTCTCATGGTTACAGGGTTGCCTATGTATTCTCTCACAGGAGAGGATAAAAGGCACAATGACTGGCTTCTGACATAAGGATGAACCTTTGTCAGTGCTGGGATTTTAGTACAGGTCTGGGTAACTCTGTTGCACTGTGGGAGAAGGGGAAGCTCACCATCTTTGAAGAGTAGAATGTCAGGCCTGATGCAGAGCCTGATTTGAAGCCCCAGCAATGGACAAAATAGCAAGGCCACCTTTTTTAAACATAGGATTTCTCTTTACCTGCAGGTGTGATATGTATCTTGCATTCAGTGTAGTTATTCTATTTTGTGTCTTTTTCAAGGATGTATTGTGTATATTATTGCATATGAGGTGACAGATATAACTGTGCTGACATGAATGACAGCCTATTCCCATGGCCAAGAGTTGCCTATATAGCATTGTCCATCCTCAATGAGACCTAGGACATTCACAGGACAGGAAAACCTGTGCCACCATAGGCTTCTCACATCAGAATGAATCTTTTGGTAGTGCAGGAATTTGAACTCAAAGCCTAGCAGGCCCAATTGGTGAATGGGTCATGGTGAGCACAGCAGGCTACGAGCCACTAAAGAACTAGGCCATTCCTGGGACCTGGGATGGAGCCCTGGTGGGGGCCAATATAGTGATAAATTCATAATTAAATAGAGGATCTATATTTCCAAACATGGGTGGGCGGCATCTTGCGCTTGGTGTAGTCATTCTCATTGTTTTGTGTTTTATTCATTGATGTATTATGTATTTCCTTGAGTATACGATGACAGATATAACTGTGGTGAACTGGATGACAACCTATCCCCATTAGTATAGAGTTGTGTATATTCCCCCACACCACTACCAGCCTACTGGGAGTGGGAAATGCAGCCAGGGGCCTAGCTGTGAAAAAGACAGGACACAGCATGAGTCACCCTGGTTACCAGAGGCAAGAGAGAACATATGCCAACCCGCCCTGAGGACCCAGAATCCCCTGGATGATGCCAAAGATATGGACAGCCAGACTTGGGTCCCAAGGAAAAGCTGGAATATGCAGGTCTCTGGCAATTTAGGATTCATTGTAGACCATGATAGGGGACTAAATACAACGTTGCTATTGAGGAAGGGCACCATCCAAGGTCAGGAAGAGGCAGACAAGCACCCAGGCAGTGGGCAGAGAATGATGAGGGAAAAATACACACACACACACACACACACACACACACACACACACACACGGGTAGCCCAAGGCCTCAGTAGTCCCTGAGCAACTGAACATCCCAAACTCAAAGAAGATGGCACTACCATCCTCAGACAAAATCTTGACAAAACTCAGAGCCTCTCACACATCTGAAATGGCTCATAAAACAGCATGGCATTTCCTACTGTACACACCGCTATGATGAAAACTCAGCCACAGCATTTCGGTTGTCAGTCATGGGGTTTGAACTTTGGGCCTGCGTGCTATCCCTCAGCTCTTCAGCTGAAGGTGTGCACTCTACCAATAGAGCCACAGCACCACTTCCAGTTTCCTGGTGTTTCCCTTGAGATGCAGTCTCACAGACTTTCCTACCCAAGATGGCTTTGAACCATGATCCTCAGATCTCAGCCTCCTGAGTAACTAGGATGACAGTTGTGAGGCACTGGCAGTGCCCGTTTTAAGCCACCTTCTTACAATCAGGGGAAATCCAAATTGTCAGGCCATAAAGCACATGCAACCCTTCACTTTCAGACTTTGACACCAGTATCCAAAGCCATTCTTCCTTGGTTGCAGAGAATATAATCGACACTACCCTCCAACCCTACTCCCATCCGCTCACTCCCTGCCTAAAATAGGCCACAACCTCTGGAGTTCTTGGTAAGACAACGTCCAGCCTGCTGTAACTTTACACTCGGGAAAACTTGGGGAGCTCTTAGAAATGGCTGTACACTGAGGCCAGAACCTGGTGTCCCAACCACAGCAACCACCCTCCTTCACCATCTCTGGCAAGCAAGGGGTGTCTTTCTCTCTTGTTTTTTTTGGATGAGGGGCTTGAACTCAGGGCTTGGGTTCTGTCCCTGATGATAAATTTGCTCAAGGCCAGTGCTCTACCATTTGAGGCATGGCACCACTTCCGGTTGGAGATTGGAGATGAGAATTTCATCGGAATTTCCTCTTTGTGCTGGGAAACATGTCCCTCTGGATCTCAGCCTCCCAGTAACCAGGATGACAGGCGTGAGCCATCAGCACATGGCCAATGGTGTCTCATTCTTTACAATTTCCAACTAGTCTTCCTCTAGACACTACCACCTAGACCCTCCTCTACCTCCCTCAGGGACAGCAAAGGGAGGCTCAGAATCTGGGGAAGGCCATAGGCATTAAAGTGCCCCCTTCACATCACTACCCCTTTCTAAGCTCCCATCTGCTTCCTCTGGATGACCTGGTTTTCTGGGGTATATCAGACCCACTTGGACTTCTTAGGCCTCCCTTGTATCCCCCCGGCACATCCAACTTGTACCTGAAAATTTATGGGGCCAGCTGCTCCATGTCCCAGTGGAAGACATTGGAAGGTTGCTGATAACCGGTTGTAGGGGTGCCCAGGGCAGAAAGACTGACCAGATCCCCTCTGTCAAAGAAGGAGACACAAAGCATGGATGGATCTCTTAAGTGCTACAGGGCACACCATCCACCTGTCACCCAAGTCCCTTGGAGTAAAGTTTTACCTTGACAGAACTGGGGCTTGAACTCAGGGTAAAGGTGCTGTCCCTGAGCTTCTTTTGCTTGATGAGAGCACTCTTCCACCTGAGCCACAGTACCACTTCTGGCTTTTTCTGTGTATGTGGGACCTAGCAATCGAACCCAGGTTTTCCTGTGTGCTAGGTGAGCCCACTACTGTTGAGACAAAATCCCAACATTGGATAGCTGTTCTTCTGTGACCCCTTAGGCCTGACTCAGGACAGTCTTGCACATCTTTACTGAGTATCTAACCAGCAGCCGTGGCTGGAAAAGAACGTAGTCTGCTATGTTGTCCTTTATCTATGGCATCTTTTCTCTCTGTGCTTCCTGTCCTATCCTCCTTGTTAAGCAAGACCCCCTTTCAAGTGCTGCCTCTATGAAGCCTGCTCTAATCACCGTGCCAGAGGGGGATCTTCTCCAGGCTGCTGACCTTGTCATGCTCTGCCTCAATCTGGTGTGGTTGAGAGCCCACAAAGGCGAAGGCCTGGCTTTCACCACCCAATTTCTGAAGGCTCTGATACACTACCCAGGAACCAGTGCAGTATCACACTCTGTGAGAGGGCACTTGAGACCCAGGCAGTCTGGGGGCAACAAATGGGGCCATTTCTTTTGTGGGCTAGAACTGAGGATCTGGGAGCTGTCTTTCTGAGTTTTCATGCTCAAGGCTGCTACTCTACCACTTGAGCCACAGCTCCACATCTGGATTTTTGGTGGTTCCACGCATAGAAGTGTCTTATCAGATTTCCAGCTTCTGGCTGGCTTCAATCTTTGATCCTCAGATATCTGCCTACCGAGGAGCCAGGATGTCAAGTGTGAGCCAGGCTCCAGAACCTTTCCCTTGAGCTTCTGTTTATCTTGTGTCAACTAGCAAGCCCTAGTTAAAATAGTCATTTATAGGGGATCATGTTCCTCTCCTAGGTCAGTTAACCCAAGGAGATAAAGTATCTTTGGAAAAGGCTAGTCAGAATTGGCCTAGGTGAGTGTGTGTATGTGTGTGTGTGTGTGTGGGTGTATGTGTTTGTGTGTCTGTGTGTGTGCATGTTAGTATGAGTTTCAGGGATACCTACCCCCATCTCTCTGGTTTTCCTTTCACCCAGTGGTGAGTACATCCAGGATGCCCACCCCAAGAATGGCGGGTAGGGAAGGGTACTTAAGGTCACATCAAGTGGGATGATCCGAATTCTATCCTGCAACTGAAGCCAGGAGAGATAATAGAGAGAAGGAGATGCTTAGAGGAGCATCAAGGGAAGCCACTTACTTTGGCTACAAGTACCAGAGAGAAGAACGTATCCATCCTTTTTGGTAGTAAGATAACAAGTGCCCACTTTTCATTTCTTCTATTTTTTCTGAGTCCCAGGTCTCAGATTCAGGGACTCGGTTTCATCCCTGAGCTTCTTTTACTCAAGGCTGAGGCTCTATAACTTGAGCCATAGCACCAAAACTAGCTTTTTCAGGGAGGAGGGAGGAGGTAGTTTATGGGAGATAAGAATCTCACAGACCTACCTGCCTGGGCTGGCTCTGAGTCATGACCATCAGAACTCAACCTCCCGAATAGCCAGGATGACAGGCGAGAGCCACTGGCACCTGACCGTCACCATCCATTTATAGTCCCCTAGGGCCAGTGCTGGGCTACCTGCACTGCATCCTCTTTTTTGTGACTGGGAAGCAGACCTGTGAGGGTTTGATACTTCAACAGCCTACTTACCTTTGAGCATTGTTCTGGCTCAGTCTGATGCCAGCTTCCTCCTTATCAACAGCAATGACTTTGCGCTGTCACAGAACAACTGTCCCCCAGGAGGTGTCGGACCTGGGGTCTTTCCTCTGCACACTGACTCTACTCCCTGAAATGACACACTGCAACAACGTGAAGTAGACATAGAGTGAATTCAGTTTCTTATAATCAGGGTCTGGCCAGATAGGTGGCAGTGAGGATCAGAGGCTCGGGATAGTGCTGTGCAGTTGAACAATGCGATGCCTCCTCATCCAATTTCCTTTAACCGTCTTAGCAGAGGGCAGTGGGGAAGGACTCACCAGACAGACTGACAATGAGTAACCATCACGGTCTACCACGGGCACAGAGGAGCTTACCTAAGGGAGCTAGTTCCACAGTCCAAGCGAGAATGATCCTGACACACAGCCTACCTCCAGAACGAGAGGGTCACCTTGGGTCCCAGCCACATGGGGATGCTGAGCCAACTCCTCCAGGACAAATTCAACAAGTTACTGAGAGAGAGACAGAGACTGAGACAGAGACAGAGAGACAGAGAGAGAGAGAGAGAGAGAAAGAGAGAGAGAGAGGGAGGGAGAGAATTACACTTAAGCAGGCTGCCGGTGGCACAAGCCTACAATGGTAACTACAAATTGAGATATGAGGATCATGGTACCTAGACAGCCCAGTCAAGAATGCCTGTGAGACGCTTATCTCCAAAGAATCACCAGAAAACCAGAAGTGGTGTTATGGCTCAAATGATTGAGCCCTACACTTGATCTGAGCAGCTTGTGGACAGTGCCCAGTCCCAGAGTTCAAGCCCCATGACTGACGATAAATGGACTTCCCACCACAAGAAATGGACTGAATAGCACCCATTGTCCTAGGGAGCATGGCAGAGAAGTCAGGCCAAGCTTCCTGTCACCTGGGGTTCATGAGTAGGTCACCCAGCTTTTCCGTGCCTCGTTTTCCCCAGCTGCAAAGCTGAACAGTGAAGGATCCCCTTCCTCATGGGGATAGGGTAAGGCTGAAAAAGAGCCATGTTTTGTTTCATAATCCCATACCTGTGGCATGATAAATAACAGGCCCCTTCTGAGTCCTCTCCAGGTATCTTCTTATTATATGCTAACAGAATTGCCAAGAAACTTATCTGATGACCGTTGCCTCTATGCTGGCCCTGCCCCAGAGTTCCCCGTATTGATCCCTTGTTTCCTCACAACTGTCCTGTGAGGAGACTGAGGACCAATGGTTCTAGGCCGAACCCAGAGCTTCAAATGTGGTCAAAAATCGGTTGCTGTGCACTAAGAGTTTGGGACAGTCATCTAAACCGATGACTGAGCATGGCGCTACATATCTACCATCCCAACTACAGAGGACCAGGCATGGTGACACCTGCCTGTCACAGGAGGACCATGATCCAGCCAAGCCTGAGCATATATGGAGTCTCTATCTCAGAAATGCCCAAGACAGAAAGGCTTGGCTCCCATGGAAGAAGACCTGAATGGAAAGCCTAAGCTCTTGAGTTCAAACCCTAATATACCAAAAAGAATCTGAGGCCCAGTGCCAGAGGCTCATGCCTATAACCCTACCTACTCAGGAGGCTGAGATCTGAAGATTACAGGTCAAGATTTAAAGTAGGGTTGGCCTTGCCCATCAGACTTCATGATGAGATGACCCAGAGTCTGACGCATGCCAATACGATCCATACTAACAGGGCTCACAGCCTTACTAAGTGCTGACCACGCTCTTTGACCCCCTGGGGAGTCAATACCTATGGGCCCCACCCACAGGTCCTCCCGTGCTCCCTCTGCCACCAACCAGGCCCAAGGGAGTAGATAGTTCCACGTCACAAATATCCCTTGCTTTTATAATTTGAAGGTGCTAAGTCCCCTTCAAATGTCTCACCCTTCCATGCCCCCAGACCTCAGCCACAAAGTCCATGCACCTCCAAAATATAGCGGTTAGAAGTTACCAAAGGGTCCAGCACTCCTTGTAACAACTCCTTGTAACAACCAACTTCTACAAACACACACACACACACACACACACACACACACACACACAGAGCCATCACGGGTGGCTCCTGTCTGTCATCCTAGTTATTCAGGAGGCTGAGATCTGAAGATCACTGTTCAAAGCCAGCCACTCAGGAAAGTTTGTGAGGCTCCTATCTACACTGAACCACCAAATAGACACAAGTGGTGCTGTGGCTCAAGTGTCAGAGCTCTAGCTTTGAGCAAGATATCTCAGGGACAGCACCTAGGCCTTGAGTTCAAGGCCCAGTTCTTCTACCTCCAAACACACACAGACACAGACACAGACACAGACACAGACAGTCAGACAGACAGACAGACAGACAGACAGACACACACACACACACACACACACACACACACACACACACACACACAGGATAGCTCAAGGATTCAGCAGTCCCTGAGAACAGAAACATGAACTCCCTCAATTAGGATCAGATCCCACCCCCTAGAAGGTGGCAGTACTGACATCAGACCCACTGTAGACAAAACATTGAGCCTCACACATATCTGGAATGTCTCATAGACCAGCAAGGCATTTCCTATCATACACACTGCTATGTGGAAAACTTAGTCACCTCTTTTTTTGTTGTTGGTCAAGGGGTTTGAACTCTGGGCCAAGGTGCTGTTCCTCAGCAATTCAGCTGAAGGTGAGCACTCTCCAGCTTGAGCCAAACCAACACTTCCTGTTCTGTAGTGGTCTATCATCAAGTCTCCCAGTCTATTTTGCTCAAGCTGACTTGTAATCACGGTCCTCACATCTCAGCCTTCTGAGTAGCCAGGATGAGAGTTGTGAGCCACCGGTGGCTTCCGGCTTCAGCCACCTTCATATACAAAGAGGAAACCCATTTCGTCAGGCCACAAACTGTTTGCAACTCTTCATTTCAGATTTTGATACCCAGCATCCAAATCTATTCTTCAATGTAGAAAATAAAGACAAAACTATCTCACACCTGCACCCCTCCACCCACTCACTGCCTGTCACAAGACACGTCTTCTTGAAGATATGGCTTCAAACTGGGGCAAACATGGGGAGTTCTTACAAATATCTGTACAGTGAGGTAAGCACTTGGTCTCTCAAACATAGCACCCTCTCCACACCCCCACACCTCCACCATCATTTGCAGGCAACGATGTCTTACTTTCTTTCTTTCTTTTTTATGTTGTGGGGCTTGAACTCTGGGCCTGGGTGCTGTCCCTGATCTCTTCAGCTTAAGGCAAGCACTCAATTGCTTGAGCCACAGCACAGCTTCTGGTTTTCTGACAATTCCTTTTAGGTAAGAGTCCCAGGGTCTTTCCTGACCAGGCTAAATTTGACCTGTGATCCTCAAATCTAACCTCCTGAGTACCTAGGATAACAGCTATGAGCTACTGGCACCCAGCCAAACAAACTTTCCCATTCCTGTCATCCTCTACCCCCAGGAGACTGAAATCTGAGGTCTGCATTGGATGTCACTTAGCAGCAAAGCCCGTGAGAACTCTTTATCTCATATTAAACACCCCAAAAAGATGGAAGTGGAGCTGGGATTCAAATGGTAGAGTGCTATCTTGGAGCATAAAAGACAAGATCCACGCCCTAGTTTCAAGGTTTCTCTAGCATAGACCCACCCAAGAAAGGGAAGCAAGTGGGCACACGGGAGCTCAAAGCTAACACATAATACTCAGGACTCCCAGAACAGACCTGATTCTCTAGATTCTATGTCCTACATCATGGCAGTCTTAGATGGGACTGACCATGCACCAAGTTGGGACATTCAAGTACAATCTCATACTGAAGATCCCCTGACCTTTTCAAAGACTCAGGATCTCTTGCTGTCCTGCCTGAACACTGGGCAGTGAGGTAAGGTCTAGTTATCCACCACATGATATGGGAACCAAAGGGATTCCTGGTCAAGGGACGGAGACTGGGGGAATCTAGGTCCCTCTTGGGGAGGTGAAAAGGGTTGCTCTATCCCAGAAATGTTCCTATGTTGTGAGTATTATTGAAGAAACCACCCTGCTCAGAGCCCAGTGCCTCTGTTTTTCCCACCAGCCTCTACCCAGCTCTGCCCCACGTTCATCCTGCCCTCTCTGAGTCCCAGATCTGCTATCTATACTAAAGAGTGAGCCAGCCAAGAGACCCATTTCCTGCCCTCATTCCCAGGCTGTCCTGTGGCAGTGGCATGCTTACCTCAGTCTTTGGTGAAGGAATGAACACCGGGAGTGATATCGTCAGATTGAGCCCTGGAAAATCCTAGTCCCTAAGGATGTACTGCACAGGCATCCTGCAGTGAACGGAACCAGGGTTGTCAATGACGAACCCAAGGTGCCAGGACTTTTAATAGAAGTGTGGCTGGATCAAAGGCTGGTAGTCTAAGTTGTCAGGTGAGGTCATGGCTCCAATGGCCTGACACACTTGACCTAGGATCATTCTCCCTCTTCAAATTCCTACTTATATTTTGACCCCACTTTAAACTCTCTCACCCCATACCTCCCTAGCCTTTGGAAACATTCTTCTTATCTGACCAGAAAATAAACTCGATGAGGCTGGGCATAATTGAAAACTGGTTACCCACTCTGAGCCCTAGGTTCTGTGTGGTCGGTGAACACACAGCTCCTGGATGCCATGAAGTTTTTGAGGGGTCAGTGGCTTGGACCTACATTCTGGCTTTAGGCTCTGAAACTGTCCCCACATAGATTGTGAATACTTGGCTCCCTTTATCCAGGGACTCCAAACCAAGGCTTTCATGTTCTCCCTTCTTCCTTACTTTCCTCTTTTTCTCCCTCTGTCCTTTCCTCCTGTCTCTCTTTACTTATTTTGTGTCAGTTCTGTGCCTTGTACTCGGATCTTAGGTGCTGTCCCTAAGCCTTTGTATTCAAGGCTAGCAGTCTATGGCTTGAGCCACACATCCACTTCTGGCATTTTGTTTTTGGTAGTTAATTCAAGACAAGAGTCTTACAGGCTTTCCTGCCCGGACCAAAAGCCTCAATCCTCTGATCTCAGCCTCCTAAGTAACTAGGATGACGGGCTAGAAGCACTGGCATCCAGATCAATCCAAGGTTTCTTCATGGGCTGTGGAACCATTCCTGGAACTTTTCGTTGTCTATGACCCCCCAGAGCCTGGTGCACACTGTAATGGTTTGTTTCTTAAATAAATGAACATCTGTCTATGACAATACTCCAGAAAATTCCCATCTGATTCAGGTAAGAATCCTCTGTGGGAGGGTGGGGACAAAGCCTGATGTAGCTCTCCCACAGTTGTCCCTCCTCCCTCTTACACACTCCTCGTGCCACAACACTTAACTGTTTTGGCTTTGAAGGTGTGAGCCACTATGTACTCGCTACATTCCAGGGCCTCTGGGATGTCTATCTTCTCTAAGATCTCTTTCCAGCAGCTGACAAGCTCTGTGGCACTCAATTCCCCATGGAGGTGTGAATTAGTTTGCTGTGAGCTGAATGCCTGGCTCAAGGGGACTCCTGTCCTCCCTCTGGGGCCAGCCAAGATCATCTGGCCCCTAAATTTCATGTTGCAGATGAAGGATTCTTGAGGCAGCCTGGGTTCTCTGAATCTCCTAGAGTCCAGTACAGGTGCTGGGAATCATCTCTGCTCATTGCTGGCAAGCTGTGGATGGCGAGATCACAATCTCTGCTTCCCACAATGTCCTCAAGTGGGGTCATCACCCTAGAGGGATACAACAGCTGCCAGAGAAAGACAGTCAAGGCACAACGTTCAAAGCAGGAGACAATCTGGCTTGGTAACTCTGCCTGTGCTGCTTTGAACATCATTGTTTGATGGCTGAAATCATATATCTAATTTGATCCATAATCCCAGGCATTAGTGGAAATTGCCAGCTTAAATAAAAAAAAAAAAAACTGGAAAATGTGGTATTTAATTTGTCCCAATCAAACTTAAAGGTTTCCAAAGTCAGTGGTCCCCTTTTCATTCCAGACAGCCTATAGCAGGTTACAGAAACTGGCATTCAGCGAGCCCTAGATAACTGCCACCTCCTGATACCGAGCTGGCTCCAGCAGTGGGAATGGACTTGCCTACCACTGCCCAGCTGGAAACAGCCCAGGCGGGACACAGATTGGATTCTGCAGGACTCCAGGGAGGATTGACCCTGGGCACTGCCCCAGGAGCGTATCCTCTCCACCAGTGGGGACTCGCAGCCCTGTGCCAGGATTCCCACAGAGACCGTTAATGCCCTAGATATGGTTCCCCTCTCATCCACTGTCTTGGTGACCCATCTGCCATGTAACACCATATGCCAGTCCCCAAAAACCTCATAGCTTCACAGCCCATGCCTTATCATTTCTCTCATCTCGTTCCCTAATTATGTTGGGCCAATACATTCCAAACCCTTGAATTACCTCCCACTAAATACACAAGAGCAAAGTGTCTGGCTGGAAGAATGTGGCTGTGATCTCATTCGCCTCACAAAAATTCTGGCTGGGGATAGAAGGACAGGAGTCCACTCCAGTCCAGGGTTCACACAGTTCTTCTGGGGGAGGCCCACTCAGGCCCAGCAGTTACTGTGGGCTACATGAAATGGGGAAGAGAGAGGTGGAAAGGGGATGAAAGTAATGTCTACTGAAATCTTCCATAAAGGAGCCATGAAACTGTGAAGGAGAAAACAAAAATTGTGGCTGGGCTTGTACTTGGTATTGATGAAGCAAAACAACAACAAATACACACAGAGAGAGAGAGAGAGAAATAAAATGCTTTTGCTGTTTTTAGACATGGTGATTTAAATATATTTTCATTGTTCTCATCTCCCTGCTTTCCCAACACACACACACAAACACACACACACACACACACACACACACACACACACACACACACACACACACACACAACTCCAGAATGGTGACAGATGACTCTTCCATGCAGCACCTGCAATTTGCCAACTGATCACTCACCTGAGGACAGTCAGGCTGTACAAGGAGAAAGATTTTCTCTCTCTCTCTCTCTCACTGCTTTCTCTCTCTCTCTCTCTCTCTCTCTCTCTCTCTCTCTCTCTTTCACACACACACACACACACACACACACACACACATGCAGACTCAGAGTAGTACCTCTCCTAAGTTTGTTGGCTCCTCATTGGATCACATGGGTTCCCATTCTCCGTTCCCTTGTCAGAACCAAGGGCTTCCACACAAGGGGAGCACCACTCTAATGACACAGCAGGACCCCGGCTCTCCCCTTCTCCAGGGCCAGACCCTTCCCCTTGTGAACAACCAGCCTTAACTCCCCATTCACCAAAGCCCTAGGCCAGGACGCTGGGTGAAGGAATCCCCAGACAGGTGGCTCCCCAGAGCAGGACTGAAACAAGCAGTGGGTCATGGGGTCCCAAGGGGGGTGTCTGACCCAGGGTGGGGGCGGTGTTGAGGAAAGGGATGAGGTCCTAAAGGCTACATACATGGACAGTCTCCTACTTCCAGCCTAGATGCCTCTGGGCAACTGGGCAGATTCTTCGGGAGGACAAGGAGACGAGATGGATAGGGAGCACCAGCAGATGCTGGCAGAGCTGGGAAATGTGATCACCCTGTGAGTACTTTTGACAGTTGGGGTGTGGGGATAGGCAGGGTCTATGTGTGTCTGAGGGTGTGTGTTCCTTCCATACATTCACCTACTATCTGACCCCCAGTGCACTCTTCTCTCTAGTGGGCTTTTCTGGGACCCTCCTCAGATGAAAGGGTGACCAAGCAGAGAAGACAAGTGCTCACACAGCAAGAGAGGCCTATCTTCTGCATCCAACATCCCCCACTCCCAGAAAAAAAGGAAAAGACCCAATAAGGCAGGTGCATTGGTGATATTCCCCACCTCTAACTAAAGCCACCAGGTTCCCACCAGAGAGAGGAAGGGTACAGATGTGGGACTGTGTGGCTCCCACTGCTCCAGCCAGGGGCTCAGTGGTGACCCCTTCTCACCCATTCCTACATCTCCCCATTTCCAGGGATACTGGCCACTAGGGTGGGGGTGAGTTCCCAGAGTCAACACCCACTCCTCAACCCCCCAATTCTGGGTCGCATTTGTGGCAGAGTCAGGGCTGTCCTGCCTGTGCTGGGGAAGCATGGTTGGGACACAAGAGGGAAGGCAGGATTTGCAGGGGAGGGAGTGGTAGTGATAGGGGGAGGTCGCAAGGTGTTGACCTGCGGGCGGCCACTCACTTGTGCTGCTGGGAGAATCTGTAGGCTGTGGTTCTGTGTGCAGCATGCAGCGATTGTGCGAGGGATGTGCCTGATGTGCTGGTTTTCTGTGCCCTGTGCTCCTGGCCCAGACCAATGCTCTTACAGCAGCAGAGTCTTTGAGGCCTCCATCCCTGGTGCATGAGCCTGCTCTTCTCTCTGCTCTCTCTCTGCCCCCACTTCTCTCTGGGGCTGCCCCACCCCCGCTGCACAAGTGCTCCAGCCCCTGTGTGCCCCTGGCTGCAGCAGATATGTGCCCCCTCAGCCACACCCTGTCCTCCCCTGGGTCATGCCTCCTCCCTCCCTCAGCCATGCCCCATCCCTGGCTTTGTGCTGTCCTGACTCTGCCCTAAGGCTACCAGACCATGGCAGAAGCAGCCTCACCTCAGGTCAGGGCTTCCCCCCAACCCCAGCAGCTGCCCCGGGGGGGGATCGAATCTCCCCTCAGCCCAACCGCTGGGGGACTCTTCTCCATCCACCCCACACACCAAGCAGGTGCACGGTGTCCCTCTATGTGTGTGTGTGTGTATGTGTGTGTGTGTGTGTGTGTGTGTGTGTGTGAGAGAGAGAGAGAGAGAGAGAGAGAGAGAGAGAGAGATTGTTGGGGATACCTACTGACAAGGACTCAGAACAATTTTAAAAAATAGCACAAAGAACCCTGTGTAATGGACTTAGCACAATGAGCCTTTTGAAGGACTCAGCACATAGCAACCTTTGGGATCCTCATGGTAATCTAATGACTAAGATAAGACATGCCATTTTAACATCACCAAACTTACATATCATAGTATTATGACATCATATGTCAAGTGACATTATAGATATATTGTGAATGCCTATTCTGTGATTTCATTCTATTTCAAGTGAGCAATATTGGTGGATATCAGAAATCCATTGTGACCTCAAAGCCATTGTGACATGAAAATCCCTTTGTGACATAACAGTGCCATTGTGATAGTAACCTGTTGTGACATCACAAACTGGTCCTGTCCATTGTGACCTCATCACCAAGGTGACATCACAAAGCCATTGTGATATCACATCGCTGTTTTGACATTACAATCACCTTGAGACCTCCCAAACCCATTATCATCTTTAGCAGCTTTGAAAAAGAACACATGGCCTTTGTGACATGACAGTCCTTTTGTGTATCCATATCCTCATTGTGAAATGTCAATTGACATCAGATATGCCAAAGAAATATAACAAAGTATTTACAATATAATCATCGGTGTGACATCACATTGTCATTGTGACAATATCAGTTCATTGTGACATCACAAATCTGTAATGACATCATACCACTATGACATCACATTGTCATTGTGACATCATATATACATTATGAATGCCTATTATGTGATTTCATTACATTTCAAATGTGGCATGTGAGTTCATATCAAAAACACATTTTGACTTCATAGCCATTGTGACATCACAATCCCTTTGTGATGTGACATTGAAGTTGTGATATCTCTAAACAACTGTGACAACTCAAGCATATCCTGTCCTCAAAAGTTTTGTGACATGTTGCCACTGTGTTATGTTAGGCCCATTGATAGCTCAATCTATTTTCGACCTCATATTATTTCAAGAATGACATGAAATATTAGAAATATACTTTGACATCATAAGCATAGTTACATCACACTGATAGATGTAATGACCATTGTGTCATATTGTCACCACAAATCTGTTCTGATGTCATCATATTTGTGCCAACAAATGCTTTGGAATCCTCACAAGCCCGTTCTAAATTTATATACTCATTGTGAGTTAATGACAATTGAGGTCTGGAATGCCATTGTCACATCATCAATCTACTGCGACATCACAAAACAATTTTGAACTCATCACTATTATGGCATCACCAATTAATTAGAATTTGACATCATATTGCAATTGTGATATTACTGTACCATCATGCTTTCACAAACCTATTAGGACCTAATCACATCTTAGAAAATGCATGGCCTTTGGGACATCAAGCTCCTTCTGTGAACTTGTATCATTGTGAAATTGTAGCAATTGAAATTTGAAATAATATGTAATATTACAAACTAGTTTTGACATCGTTAACCCATTTTTATATCATTAACATTTTGACAACCAAAACTTGTTAGGAACTTTAGCACTTTTGACAAAAAAAACATGGCGTTTGTGTCATCACAGTTCATTTGTATATGTCATGGTAACTTCATTCTCATGTCCTCACTGTAAACTAATAGCAATTAAGATCTGACATACCATTGTGCCATCATAAACCATTTGTGCCATCATCACCAGTGTGATATCAATCATTATGACACCATCAGCACATTGTGACATCAACAAGCTACAGTGACCACATAGCATTATGACATCGCATTGCCATTTTGCTGTCTTAGACACATTGTTAATGTATATCCTGTGATTTCGTTCTATTTAAAATGTGGCAAGTCAGTTGATATCAGAAACACCTTGTGACCTCATAACCATTGTAACATTATAAACCCTGTGTGACATCATAACTGGTGTAACATCACATTGTTGTTATGACATCTTTAGCTTATGGTGACATCACAAAATGGCAATGACATTATAACATTTGCCATTATATCATTGTGATATCATAGTCACATTATGAATGCCTAATCTGTGATTACATTGTATTTGAAATGTGGCATGTGAGTTGATATCAGAAACTCATTTTGATTTCACAACCATTGTCACATCAAAATCCCTTTGTGACATCATTTTGGCAACGTGACATCACAATGGCAATGTGATGGAACTAAGCCATCATGATATCAAAATGGTCATGAACACACAATGGGTTTCTGATATCAACTGACATGCCACATTAGAAATAGAATCAATAACATAATAGGCAAACACAACGTGTCTATGACATCACAATAACAATGTGATGTTGCAATGTTATGATGTCATTGTAGTTTTACATGTCAAAATGAGCTGATGGTGTCATAATGGCAACATGATATCACAATTATGATGTCAGAAAGGATTTGTTATGTTTCCTTGTTATGTCTGACGTCAGTTGTCATTAGTTCCCCATGAGGTTATGGATACAAAATAGGTTCTGTGATGTCACAGAAGCCATGTGTGTTTTCAAAGGTGGTTATAAGTCATAATAGTTTTGGAATGGCACAATGTGATCCATAATGTCACAATAGAATGAGATGTCCCTTTGGGTTTTTGATGTCACAGTGGTGATGAGTTCACAATGGCTTTGTGATGTCACAGTTTGTAATATCAGAATGATATATCCAATTTCAATTACTCATATTTCAATATGAGGATACCATTTGATAGAAGAAGCTTCATAGTGTGAGGTTATACTTTGTGACAACCCAACGGGACAGTGATTTCACAATGACAATGTGATGTCCAAACATCATGTTGTAATAATGTTCTGATGTCACAATTGGTGATGCCATACTGATGAGGAGGTCAAAACTAAGTCATAACTTGTGTGATATGCTGCCATTAGGATCTTTTAGGCTTTTAGTAAGCTTATAATTTTTTGAAACTCATAATAATTCAGGTATGACATGATATCAGAAATTGACTCTGACATCATGAACATTGTGACATCATGAACATTGTAACATCACATTGATATATATCAAGACCATGGTGGCACATTATGTACTCACAAATCTGTTAGGACTTCATCATATTTGTGAAACACATGATTTTAGAGACAACACAGTCCCTTTGTGAACTCATATCTTCCTTGTGAATTAATGACATTTGAGATCTGGCATGCCATTGTGACATTTCCAACCAATTGTGACAGCACAAATCTATTATAGTAGAAACACATTGTGATCTAATAGGCATTGTGATAGCACAATCCCTTTGTGACCCGACATTTCCATAGTGATAACACTAAGCCACTGTGAAATTCCAATCCTCTCAAATCCAATCCATGTATGAAATGTGATACTTGAATCCAGTGGGACATCCAGATTATGATGACATCACACTGATAGATGTTATGAGCATTTTGTCACATTCTGACAACACACGCCTGTTAGGACTTCATCACTTTTGTGAAAATACATGCCTTTGGAGACATCAGAGTCCCTTTGTGAACTCATGTACTCATTGTGAGTTAATGAAAATTGAAATCACTTGTGTCATTTTGATATCACCAACCCATTGTGACATCACACACTTCTTGTGAACTCATCAGTGTGGCATCATAAATTATGATATCAAAATATTAAGTCATCCTATTGCAACATCACATTGCCATCATGATATCACTGGCTCATTGTGTTTTCAAAAACCTAGTATGTCTTCATAGCATTTTAGAAAATTCATGGCCATTTATACTTGTCTTCTTCTGTGAACTCATATCCTCATTGGACATGTGAAATTGGACATGTGATTATGAGATGTGACTTCACAAAACTATTTGATATCATCACCAATGTGTCATCACAAAACCATTGTGAGCTTTCATTGCCATTTGACATCACTATCACATTGTGACATCCCAAACCTATTAGGACCTCTTATCACCTTTGAAAAGCCACATGCCCTTTGTGAAAACACAGTTCCTTTGTGGAACTATACCCTCATTATGAATTGACAATTGATATCAGACATGCCAATTTAACATCATGAACCCTTTGTGACATCACCAGAGTGACATAACATTGTCATTATGACAGCATCAACTACTTTTGACATGACAAAACTACAATGAAAAGATAGCATTATGAGATCACATTGGCATTGTGATGTTATAAAGATCGTGAATGCCTGTTTTTAATATTTTTTTTTGTTGGTCGCGGGGCTTGAACTCTGGGCTTGGGTACTGTCCCTGTTCTTCAGCTCTAGGCGAGCGCTCTATCGCTTGAGTCAGAGCCACTTCCGGTTCTCAAATGGTTTTTATTGGTAATAAGATTCGCATAGACTTTCCAGCCTGAGCTGGCTTTGAACTGCGATCCTCAGATCTCAGTGTCTGGAGTAGCAAAGATTACAGGCATGAGGGACCGGCGCCCAGCTTTTCCATTCTATTTCAAATTTGACATGCATGTTAATATCAGAGACATAATGTGACCTCATAACCATTGTAACATCATAAATCAGCAATGACATCAAATTGTCATTATGACACCATCAGCTCATTGTGACATAACCAAACGACAATGGCATCATAGCAATATAAATCACAGTGACATTGTTACATCATAGACTTAACACTGTGAAAGCCTATTCTGTGAATTCATTCTATATCAGAAACCCATTTTGACCATATAACCATTGTGATATCACAATCCTTTGTAACATCCCATTGCCAATGTGATATAATTAACCTGCTGTGCCATCACAAAACAGTCCTGTTCTTATAAGTTTTGTGACACACTGCCATTGCCATATATTAGGCCCTTTGTGAGCTCATAATCCGTTTTCAATCTGATATTTCTGGTATGACAGGTGATATCAGAAATCCCCAGTGACATCAAACTGCCAGTTGTCCTGACTATTTTGTCACATTGTGACCTCACATTTCTAACAAAACATGCCTTTGGAGACATTTCAGTCCCTTTTTGAACTCATATATTCATTGCCAATTAATGACAGTTGAGATCTCCCATGCCACTCTGACACTGTGAACCCATTGTGACATCACAAACTTATTGTGACCTCATCACGAGAATGGCATCAACAACTAATTGTTGTATCAAATCATTATTTTGACATGACATTGTGGATTGCTGTTGTGATATCACTCTCCGATTATGTTTTTACAAACCTGTTATGGCCTCATCAGATCTTAGAAAATTCATGGACTTTGAGACTTCAAGCTCTTTCTGTGAACTCATGTACATATGACCTCTAAGGCGAGGAGACAAACCATCCAGTCACATTTAATATAATAAACCATTTTTTCACTAGAAAGGGGACTGTGATTACCTTATCCTGGACTGGATACCCAGGTTCAAGAGCAGCCATGACCACCTATCCTCAGACCTCCAATGGGCAGCCCCACCCTTTCTTAATTGGTCTGGAAACCACCAACCACAAAATTATGATCTCCAAAGCTCCAAACCTCAATGGGCAAGGTTTTTTCCTTTTCCATTCTTCCCTCCTTCTCTATAGACCTGTCATTCCTTCCTGGTCTTTTCCTTTTTCACTTCCACCATTTCTTTCTTCTCTTCAGGCCTCTCCACTCTCCACAGGTCTGCCTTACTCTGTCCCAGTGACCACTTGCCGACCTTCTGCTCTCCCTCAGCTTCCTCTCTTCTCAGGTTTTTCCTTTCCTGCTGTCTCACCACTTTCTTCCTTCCGGCTAACTCCCATTTTTATCTCCCCTTACAATGCTCTGAAAATGCAACTTAAATATAGGTTGTACCCCTCCTCCCTCCAACGGATTTCCTGCCTAGCAGTTTTCAACCATCACTTCCAAAACTGCCCAATGCTCAATCACTTCTTGACAGCTCACCGTGTGAGGCTTGACACCTCCACCTTTGGCAGCATTCCCCACACTCTCCAGGGGGCCAAGCCAAGAATTTACAATGAATATCAGCTCCCACAGATAATTCTGGCCCCACTGGTTATTATACTATCCTCATAGTGAATTAGAAGAAATTGAAATTGTATATATCATTGTTATATTTCAAACTTGATGAGACATCATTAACTCTTTGTGACCTCATCACCTCGGAGACATCACAAATTCATTGTGTTATTACATTGCCATTGTAATGATCACATTGTGAAATCCCCAAACTATTATCACCTCAGAAGCTTTGAAAGAAAGCATGGCTTTTGTGACATGACAGGCCTTTTGTGTACTCATATCCTCATGTTGAGCTAATGACAACTGAGATCAGGCATGCCAATTTAACACAACTGAGATCAGGCATGCCAATTTAACATCGCAAAACCTTTGTAACATCATCACCAGTGTAATATCACATTGTCATTATGATAACATCAGCCCATTATGACATCATAAAACAACAATGATATCAAATCATATGTAATTGTGATGTCACAGATACTTTGGAATGCTATTCTGTGATCTCATTCTATTGCAAATATTGCTGGTGGGTTGATATCAGAAATACATTGTGACCACATAAGCATTATAATATCACAATACCTTGATGACACCACATTGCCATTATGATATCACTAACCCACTGTGACATCACAAAACAGTCTTATCCTCATACATTTTTTGACATGCTGCCAGTGTGATCTCTTTGGCCTCCCTGAGTTCATAAATTGTTTAACTCATAATACTTCAGGCATGACATGTGATATCAAAAATCCATTGTGATATCATGACCACTGTGATATCACACTGCCAGATTTCTTGACTACTGAGTCACATGAGGATAACACAAACATGTTAAAACTCATTACACTTGTGCCAACATATGCCTTTGGATACATCATTAACACTTGTGAACTTATGTATTCATTGTCAATTAGAGATCTGGCAGGACATTGTGACATCACCATCCCATTGTGAAATCAAAAACCTATGTGACCTCATCACCTGTACGGCATCACCATTTGTAACTTCAAAACAATACTATCTCATGTAATGTAGCATCACATTGCCAGTGGGATATCTCTGTCTCATTGCATTTTCACCAGCCTATTATGTCCTCATAATATTTTACAAAATTCATGGCCTTTCTGACTTCTAGCTCCTTACGTGAACTCGTATCTTCATTGTGATCTAGTAGAATGAAATTGGACATGTATTGGTGATATTACACATTCATTGCAACATCACTATCCAAGAGTGACCTTATCACCACTTGACATCACAAACCCATTGTGACATCATATTGCTACAGTGATATGATCACCGTGTGACATCCCAAAACTGTTGTGACCGCTTAGCACCTTTGAAAAAGCACATGGTGTTGTGATATCATGATCCCTTTGGGTAACCATGTTGTCATTATGAACAAAGATAACTGACATCAGACATGCCAGTGTACCATTACAAATGTGTTGTGACATCATCTCCAGAGTGAGATCACATTGTTGTTATAATACCATCAGCCCATTGTTACATCCCAAAATGACAATGACATCATGGCATTATGACATCACATTTTCATTGTGAGGTCCTAGAGACAATGCGATTGCCTATTCTGTGATTTCATTCTATCAAAAATGTGGCATATAGGTTGATTTCAGAAACCCATTGTGACCACACCATCATTTTGACATTACATTCCCTTTGTGACTTCATATTGACATTGTGATATCATTAATGCAATGTAACATCACAAACCTGACTTGTCCTCATAAATTTTGTAACAAGTGACTACCTTGGCCGGGCTGGATGTGGAGAGGTAAATTCAGTCTCAACCATGAACCCTCAGACCTCTAACGAGCAGTTCAGCCATTTGTCAACTGGTCTGCAAACAACCAACCACCAAAATAATGATCTCCAAAGCTCCACACTTCAAAGGACAAGGCTTTTTCCTTTCGCTTCATTCTCCTTCTCTACAGATCTGCCTAACTTTCAGGTCTTTTCATTTTTTCCTTCCACCATTCAATTCTTCTCTTCAGGCTTCTCTGCTCTTGACAGGCCTGCCCTGCCTTGTCCAGGTGGCCAGTTGCTGTACTTCACCTCCTGCTCTCTCTCAATTTCCTCTCCTCCCTGGTCTTTGCCCTCCAACAGTCCCATCACTTCTTTCCATCCAGACCTGTAACCTTTTTCTCTCCCCTTCTCTTGCTCTGAAAATGCAGCTAATATATAGGCTGTACCCTTCCCCAACTGCAATAATTTCTTGCCTTCCAGTATTCAATTATGCTCAAATCAATTCTTGGCAGCTCACCATGTGGGGCTTGATATCCTATCTCCTTCAGCAGAATGTCTTGCCCCCTCCACTGTCACGCAACCTGCCCTTTCAATTGGTCCAGATTAGGAGGCCATGATGACTATCTGTTCTCGTGGATTATAGGGCACTGCTGGTTATTACAGTGTCCTCATGGACACTGGTAGCAACTGAAATTGGACAAATAATTGTGATATTGCAAACTCGTGACATAACAAACCCATTGTGACCTCATCACCACTGTGAAATCACAAACCCATTGTGACTTCACATTGTTGTTTTTGATACCAAGATCACATTGTGACATTTCAAATCTATTATAACCTCTTATAACATTTGAAAAATACATATCTTTATGATATCAGAGTCCCTTTGTGTACCCAAAGCCCCACTGTAAAATATTGACAATTGAGAATCAGACATGACATTTTGACATCCAAAACAGTTTGTGAGATCATCATAATTGTGACATCACATTATCATTTTATACCATCTACTCATTGTGAAATCACAAAACTGAAATGATATGATAGATTTATAACTTTACATTGTCATGGTGACATCATAGACACATTATGAATGCCTTTTCTGTGATTTGATTCTATTTCAAATGTAGCATGTAGGTTAATATCATAAACAAATCAGGAACTCATAATCATTGTGACATCACAATTCTTTTGTATATCATGTTGCCATTGTGGTATTACTAACCTATCCTCTCATTTGTGACATGCTGCAATTCTGATACCTTAGCTCTTATTGTCCTCATAATCTGTTGTTGACCTCATTAGATTTAACATATGACATTTGATATCACAAATTCCCAGTGACATCATGACCATGGTGGCATCATACTGCCAGATGTCATATCCATTGTGTCAAATTCTGACATCACAAACCTTTTAGGATTTCAATATATGTGTGACAACACATACTTTTGGAAAAACCACAGTCCCTTTAGGAACTCATATACTCATTGTAAGTTAGGACAATTGAGAATCATCATGTCATTGTGACATGCACAACACATCACCAATATTTTGTGACCTCACCACCAATGTGGAATCATCAACTAATTGTGACACCAAAACAATATTTTGACATGATGTAATGAGTTGACATTGTCATGGTGATATCACTGTCCCATTGTTCATTCACAAACCTAAAATGACCTCCTAACATTTTTAATAATTCATGTCCATTTGTACTTCCAGCTCATTCTGTGAATTTGTATGCACATTGTGAAATAGTTACAAATGAAAATGGACTTGTGTTTGAGATATTAAAAAATCATTATGACATCAAAATCCCATTGTGACCTCATCACATCTGTGTATAATAAAGCTATAATGACCCCTAAGTACCTTTGAAAACACACATTTCATATGTGACATCATAGTCCCTTTGTGTACCCATATCCTCATTGTGAATACATGACAATTGAATTCAAATATGCCATCGTAACATAACAAACCCTTTGTGATCCCATCACCAGTGGGACAACACATATTCATTATTACACAATTACCTCCTTGCAACATCACCAATTTACAATGACCTCATAGCATTATGGCATTTATTGTCATTGTGATGTCATAGACATATTGTAAATGCCTATTCTCTTATTTCATTCTATTTCAAATGTGGCATGTGGGTTGATGTCAGAAATATATTGTGATCTCATAAATACATGTCATCACAATCACTTTGTGACATCACAGTGCTATGGTGATATCACTAACACACTGTGATATCACAAACCTGCCCTGTCCTCATGTCTTTGATGTGCAGCAATTGTGATGTCTTAGGCCCTTTATGAGCTCGTAATCTGTTTTTAACCTTATAATATTGCAGTTATGATATATGATATCAGAAATCCACTGTGACATCATGACCATTGTGACATCACACTGACAGACATCATAAACATTGTGTCACGCTGTGACATCACAATCCTCCTAGGACTTCATAACATTTGGGAAAACACATGACTTTGGAGATACCACAGTCTGTTGTAAACTCATATTCTCTGTGATTTCATGACAAATGAGATCTATTATGCCATTTGGATATCACTAACCAATTGTGACATCATAGACCCCTTACCGTATTGCATCACCAATTAATGGTGACATCAAAACATTTTGTGATGTCATAATGTGACACGATGATCATGACATCTGTCAGTGTGATGTCACAGTGGTCATGATGTCACAGTTGATTTCTGTTATCTCAAGTCATACATGAAATTTGAGGTTGAAAACAAATTATGAGGGCAAAAAGGTCTAAGATATCACAATGTCAGCATGTCACAAAAGTTATGAGGACAGGAGAGCTTTGTGATGTCACATTGTGTTAGTGATATCACAATGGAACTATGATGTCACAAAGTGATTATGATGTCAAAGTGGTTTGTAGGCACAAAATTGCGTTTCTGGTATCAACTCTCATGCCACATTTGAAATACAATGAAATCACAGAATAGGCATTCACAATGTGTCTAAGATGTCACAACGAGAATTGTCAAAATGCGATTCTGTCATTGAGTTTGGTGATGTCAAAATGAGCTGATGCTCTCATAATGAAAATGTGATGTCACACTGTTGAGGATGTCACAAACACTTTTTGATGTTATAATGGCATGTCTGATCTCAATTGTCATTACATAACAACAAGGATATGGATACACAAAGGGACTGTGATGTTGAAAAGGGTATGTGATTTTCAAAGGAGCTAAGAGGTCATAATAGATTTGAGATGTCACAATCGAATCATGATGTAACAATGACAATGTTGTCACAATGGCTTTGTGATGTCGTGGTGGTGATGATTTCAAATGGGATTGTGATGTCACAACGAGTTTGTAATACCACAATCAAATTTCCAATTTCAATTGCTACTAGTTCACAAGGAGGATACTGTAATAATCAGCAGGGCCCGATTATCTTCAGGGTCTGATAATCAGTATGGGCCCATCTCCTGGCCAGCTGGAGAGGACAAAGAATGCCACCAGAGAAGGTGAGGCACCCTGTGGGAGGGACTGGTGCATTAATCACCACGTGTTGAGCTGTAAAGAAATGATTGGGCTGTGGACATTTTGGGATGTGATAGTTGAAAACAGGCAGTTGGAGTGGAGAAGGGGTACAGACTTATATAGGCTGCTTGTTCAGAGCAATAGAAGGTGAGAGATAAAGGGAAAAGTCCTGGAAGGAAAGAAGTGGTGTGATAGCATAAGGGGAAAACCTGGGTGGAGAGGAAGTTGAGGGAGGGCAGAAGGTGAAGGATGGCAACTGACGAGCCTTGCAAAGCAGTTCAAGTCTGTGGAGAGTGGAGAGTCCTAAAGAGAAGAAGGAACTGGAAGAAGGAAAAAGGAAAAGACCTCAAAAGAAGTATAGGTCTGTAGCGAAGGAGAGATAAAGAGAAAAGGAAAAGAGGCTTTCCCTTTGATGTTGGGAACTTTGGATATCATAATTTTGGGGGTTGGTGGTTGGGAGAACATTTATTATAGAAAACGTGTCTCGATGGATTTTCTTGAACTATAGAGATCATTATTTTTGAAGACTCCATCGAGATAATCCATTTGGATTGCATCAGGCCTTGGCCCCAGGAAAAAATCCCCATAGATGAGAGTGTCAGCCTTCAGGGTTGAGAGTCTACCTCGAGTGTTTGTCTCTGGAGGTCCAACATGGACAAAAGTCATTTATGTACCTCTAGAGGTGCATCTTGGCAGGCTTGCCAGCTTGTTTTGGACCCCTCTGGAAGCTATTTGTGGCTTCCTTGGGACGCCATCTGGAACCTACTTGAGAGATAATGTAGGGCTTCCATGGGAAGCCATCTGGAACCTCATCAAGAGTACATCTGCAACTTTCTTGAGAAGCCACCTGAGACCTACACTGGAGGTCAGCTGGGGCCTTCTCCAGGGGCCATCTTGGACTTTTTCCAGAGGTCATCTGGGGCTTCCTCAGGAGACCACCTGAGACCTCTTCAAAAGTAGTCATTGGGGCTTTCTTAAGAGGCAATCTAGGACCACCTCCTAAGGTCATCTGGAGCTTCTTTGGGAGGTCATCTCAGGCTACCATGATGAGAAATCTATGACCATCTTTGGACATCATCTGGGACATCCTTGAGAAGCTATATAGGACCTTCTCTGGAGGTCATCTGTTGCTTTCTCAAGAGGGTTATCTGTAACGTCCTCTGGAGTTCATATGTGGCCTCCTTGAGTGGCGATCTTGGAGCTTCTTGAGAGGTAATCTCAGCCTCATTGAAAAGACATCTGGAAACTCCTTTGGAGATCATCTGACACTTCCTTGGGAATCCATTTGGAAGCTCCATGAGAGGTCATCTAGAGCCTCCTAGGGAGGACATATGTGACATCCTCCAGAGGTCATCTATGGCCGTCTCAAGAGGCAATCTGGGACGTTCTTTCTGTCATCTGGGACCTCCTGTAGAGGTCAACATTGAGAGGTATGGGACATGTGGGTTAAGTGTCTGTGGCTCTTGGTCTTTGTATGTATGCTGATAGTTCTATCTGTGTCCTGTATGCACCTGTTTACTCATTTTCTCAGGATGGGAGAACAAGGCCTTAGGTTGTCATATCCAAAAAATATTCTCCCCCAGGTTTACAGAATCCCTCAGAGGAAGATGCACTGATGTACTCTCTTTCCTATTCTTTGCATCAGCAACTCTAATAAGTCCTCCCATACCAAAAGTGGTTACTTGTACCAGACTGACGTGGTACAATGTGGTATGTTACCCTTATTACCCTTGAGAGAGGAACATGGAGATGGTGGGCAGGACCCCTTTCTAATATATGTTCCCTTTACAAGTAGTGACCTGTATAACTGGAAACAGAAAAATCCATCCTTTTCAGAAAAAAAAAAAAAACAGACAGGGACTCATTACCTCATTAGAGACAGTAATTTTCACACACAAGCACATCTGGGATGAAAGTCAGCAAATTTTACAGGTGCTTTTCACCTGGTAGAAAAAGGAGTGAATACTGTCGGTGATTGACGGTGGTCCTTGGACCAGACAGTAGCCCCACAATTGAACCAGACTATTTGGAACGAGTCTTTCCTCAGACTTACCCAAGCTGAGACTAACAGCAGTTGAGGTATGGAGGTGCTTACCATTTACTTCCAGGTTCAGATAGCAGGGATGCCGCAGTGCCTAGAAAGCCACGTCTTCAATCTAAGGTGAGTGAGATGGTACTGTTCCCCAGTGAATACCCTAATGCTTTATCTGAACTTCTCCCAGAAGGCTGTAGGACCTATAGGCTATAGATCTTTAAGTCCTGGAGAATCAAAGAGCCCTAAATATGGCCTTTGTTACGCAGTCAGCCACAGATATTAGAAGAAAGCTTGAAAAGTTAGAAGGTTTTGAGATAAAGTGGTTGCCCAGTTGATGTTGGATAACAGAGACACCCTGGAAAAAAAAAAAAAAAAACGAGTCTAAGAAGGGAGTTTGAGTTTTGGTAGGAGCACCAGAACAGGAAACCTTTGGCAAAGACAGTACAATTCATTAGAAAATGGCAGTAGGACCCTCTAGTACTAGATCAGTGAGATTAATGCGAGCAAAATGGACATTAGGAAAAGGAATGTCCAAGCAGGAGAATGATAGAAAAATGAAAGCTTAAGTAAGCACATTAACCACATGGAAAATTTAAATGACAGGTTAAGTAATCACATTAACCACATGGAAAATGTGTTCGTAGCTCTGGAGAATCATGCAAAGGACCTCTGAATTCCATTAAGAAATTATGGCTATGAAAAAGGAGCTGGGGTCCTGGGAATGTGCTCAGTGGTAGAGTGCTTGCCTTGCATGCATGAGTCCCTGGGTTCGATTCCTCAGCACCACATAAGCAAAAAGAAAAAAGCCAGAAGTGGCCCTGTGGCTCAAGTGGTAGAGCGCTAGCCTTCACCTGAAGAGCTGAGGGACAGTGTCCAGCCAGAGTTCAGGCCCCACGACCGGACCCAAAATAAAAAGGAAAAAGAAAAAGAAAAAGGAGCTGGACCTGATATAAGAATATATTAGGTTGAAGAACATGTCAATTATAAGCTTTGAAAAGTGTCACCAGAAATTCAAAGCAACAGAGAAAGAAGGAAAGAGTAGTTAGCAGAGAAGACGGGAAAGTGCTGTGTCATAGAAGATGAGGCCAAGAAAAGACAACAGGAAAATATCAGGCTCAAGAAAGAGATTGTTTCTCTTCAGAAAGAGTTAAAGGATCACTTGATTTGATAGAGAATGCCATGGATAGGGAAAGAGCATTAGGAATAAAAACAGAAGAGCTAAACAAACAGTTGAAAGAGCTGTCACAAAAATACACAGAAGTGGAAAACTAGAAAGAGAAACAACTAGAGTAAAAGCCCCAAAAGACGGCTGAGATCTTCACCATAAATGTAATGCAGAAGCATTGTGTCCCTGTGGAACAGGTGGAGGTGGGAAAAAATACCTTTCAATAGCACCTTTGTGAACTTAAGGGAGGAGCTGAAGAGCAAGCAAAGGTGTTGTGAGAAGGAGCAGCAGTTGGCCAGTCAAGGGAAATCTCCTGTGACCCTGTCAAATCATTTGCAGGTTAAGGATCACATTGAGAAAGAGAGTGGGATCATGAAAACAAGTTTGAGATAAAAGGAGAAGAATAAAATGGAAGAAATCTCCAAGCTTCCGAGTACTTTACAGGAGTTAAAGAAACTAGAGACCCTAAGATACAGGGAAACATCTGAGCTGATCAGGTAGGTTGGGAGACCAGTCTAAAAGAAGTTGTTTCTCTAGAGCTACTAGTCATCAATATTAAAGGAAGAAGCAAAAACAGTGGTAATAAGTGTGCAATTGTTGACACTGAACTTGTGAAAAATGCATACAGGCTCAAGCTTTCTGTCAGTTTACATGTAGATATTTGCAACCTGGTAAATTGCCCAAGGACACTGCCTAAAACTGTTCTGGAAACCGGTGGGGCCTCAGCCTGACAATACTTTGTAATGTGTGTAGTTAATTTCCAACAGGTAAATGCTGAAATTCTGGAACACATGGAAAGAATTCATATGTGAGGAACCTCAGATGGTGAATTTGGGAAAGTGGACTCCACAGGGGTAAAGCCTCGAAAGTATGGCTATTGGTATCTGTTAGTAATAGTGGACATTTTTTCAGGCTGAGCTGAGGCATGTAATAATACCTGGATTTGGCTTACCCTTAGCTGTGGGGCCCAAAGATTGCCCTGATTCATGGCCCAACTTCTCAATTATTAACTAATGCCCTAGGAATAAATTGGAAGTTACAGTCCATTTATAAGCCTCAGAGTTCAAGCACTAGAAAGAATGAACATGACCTTAAAGGAAACTTTAACTAAATTAAATACAGAGACTGGCCATGGCTAGGTAAGCCTCCTCCACTTCACTCTCCTTTGAGCAAGATGTAGGCCTTATGTTAAAAGTTTCAATCCCTTGAAATACTTTAGTGTAGAACACCCCCTTGGGTTCCTAAAATTAGGAAGGCTTTATTAACAGAAATGTCTAACTACAATCTGCAGGCTGTACAACATATTCTTTTATGTACCTATCCTTTGGTAACCAAGGCCCAATGGCCGGATAAGAAAAAATCCACCTGAAGGGGTGGGACCAAGAAGGTGATGGAACAGCAGGGAAACACCGCAGCTCTCTCCACCAAATACAGAGTTTGGATTTCAATGCTCTGTTTCTCCAAGTGACCCACAAAAAAAGGCAATTACTCAGAGAGATAAAGGAAGTGCAAAAAGAAAAGGGAAAAACCTACAGAGACAGTAAGTGGGAAGACCCTCCCCCCACTCTTTGTTGGTGATGGGGTTCCACGTTGCGCAGCTTAGGTGAAGGGGTTTTGGGCCAAGCTGCTTAAGTGCCCAGGGTCTGGACCCTCTGAAGCCCACACACCCACAAGCATCCCAAGTCTCCAAGGAGACTCCCAAGACCTGGGCCAACCCAGAATATACAAACAGAAATCTCAGAAGGCAGAGCTGGAACAAAGACTCCCCTCACCCTCCCAGGAACAGCACCTTTGCCTGGCTGATATAAGTAGCCCAGCCCAGTCAGCAGCAGTAGCAGCTGTCAACAGTGGCAAATGACCCTAGTCTCTCAGGGTGGCACCTCTGTCCTGCTGGTGTAAATAGCCTAGCCTAACCTGGAACAGCAGCAGCAGCTGGCAGTGGTGGCAAACCATCCAGAATTGGGGCACAATGCCTCTTGGCACTTGCCCAGACCATCCTGGGGCAGCAGCGGTGGCTGAGGTGCGGACAGCTGCAGTGAACACGTCCAGACCCGTGGTGGTTTGTGCCTCTCCATACTGGCCTGCATAAGTGGCCCAGCCTAACTTGAGACAGCAGCAGTGGTTAACATCTGACTTGTGGTAGGGTGCCTGGCTTGCATAAGGGGTCCAGCTGATCCTGGGGCAGTGGCAGCAGGTGGGGCAGTGGCAGTAGCTGTGGCAGCAGCAGTGGCATCAACAGCGGAAGCAAACAACTATGGACCCGTAGTGGTTGTGTCGCCTCTCCACACTGGTTTGCATAAGCAGCCAATGGTGGCAAAGGTGGTGAACAACCCTAGACTTGAGGCAGGGTGTGATGCTGAGCAACCGCAGAAAGACTCCCTGGGCTGGCTTTGAACCTGAATACACAGATCTGAGCCTCCTGAGTAGCTAGGATTAAAGGTATCATACCAGTAGAGTCTTCCTCTTGCAACCCCCATAACGTTTTCTAAAATAGAAAATTTCTTAGTTCATGCATGGAATTTAAGCAAATACAAGAGGATCAACAATACTCTGGATTCTATCTGAGCATAGTGGAATCTAACTAGTTCTCAGTAACAATGCATGAAGTAGAAAAAAAAAACATGGAAATTAAACATCACTCTGTTGAACAATACATGGATCACAGAAGAAATTAAAGAAGAAATTAAAAAGTTCCTGCAATTCAGTGAAAATGAACATACATCACAAAGAAACCAATGGGATACAGCAAAAGCAGTCCTGAGAGGCAGATTCATTGCTCTCAGTGCACACATCAAGAAAACATGGAACAAGTAAATGATCTTTTGATGCAACTAAAACTGCTAGAGAAAAAAGAAAAAATTGAAACAAAAGTTGCTAAATAGTGAACCGAAATAAGAGCTGAAATTAAAGAGACAGAGACTATGAAAATTATAAATAAAATTAATTTTTAAAAGCTGTTTTAAAAAGTCACTAAAACTGAGGGACCACTGGCAAGAGTAACTAACAAAATAAGAGAGGAGACCCAAATCAATAATATCAGAGATACCACAGGAAAAATTACAACAAACATCCAAGACATCAAAACAATCATAAAGAAATAATTCCAGACTCTACTCACAAAGGAAGGAAAACCTAGCAGAGAGGAATGAATTTTTACAGAAATACAAACTGCTATCCCCCCTTTCCTTTTCAGCCATTCTTCTCTACCATGTATGGTGGGGGGAGCAGTTCGGTAAATAAACTTCTTTTCATGCCTGAATAGTGTGTAGTGTTCTCTTCATGGGCTACTTAATAAAACCTATCTATTTAATATACCTTACAAATTGTTCCATGACTGGTATGAGGTTTTTGAATTGGAAATGCTAGAATTTCCTAAACACCTCTTTTCTGCAAATCAAACAGCCTCGAGACACCACGTGAGACTTTTCACCAATACCATTGCTGGCCTTCACATACACGTCCACACCACTTCTCTACTCTGGTGAATGAAAATACTCTCCACGGCTCTCTGTTGCTCAATCTCTGCTCAGATGTGGCACCATTCCAGAGAGCTCCTACAACCTTTAGCAGAAAGGATGGTCATCTCTGAAGTGGAGAATGCCTGGTTTGGGGGGCTTAACCATTTCTCTCTATAGGGGTCTGGGGCAAGCCAGAACACCACTTCTTCCTGGTCAGCTCTCCTTCACTCACCAAACTGACTCTCTAATGCATTTAATGGGGTCCTGTGAGTCATGTCTGAGCCGTGAAACCCCATTGACATGCCTCCTGTGCTCCCTGGATTTCCAGATGACCTAATATTTTTTGCTGTTCTCAGATTTAGACAATTTATGCCTCTGCAATGGTACATGGTCAGAAGTCTCTTTACTATCAGGCTGTCTTTGCTCTCTGCTATTCATGTCCAACTTTCTATATCTCTACAACTTTTTGGATTGTGCCCGGAAGAGTGAAACATGGACTGGTTCCCGGGGAATCCCTATAGGTTCCCTCAAAAAGGCTAACCAAACTAGGCTTGATTTTTTGTTCAGGCTTTCTTTGCATTTTTTCAGAAATTCGCCATCATGAGTTCACCACCTTGGCCACATGGTGGGTTAAGGGTTTGGCCCCATCCAACCCGTACACTTCCACGAAGCTTGTAACTCCTCCATCCATCTATTCTAATATGCATTGCTAACAAGTTGCTCTTTTCACAGACCTTGGTAACTGAGGCCCAATCATCTGATGTGCTTTGTTAGCAAAGATGTCTAAATATTGTTGTCAAAAATTTTAAGTTTTGAGTTTTGCCTTTTTTGTTTTGTGTTGTGTAGTCTAGTACTATGTGATTCTAACATATTGGGCATATCTGTGCTAAGATTCTCACATCTGAGTTTTGTCATTGCAGAATATTTGGTCAATTCTTGATAAGCACCAGGTAAGCTCTACTTATTCTATTTGATCTCCTTGTTGCTTTAATTGGAAATAACAAAGAGCTTTTGTGGAAAAGATTGCAGTGCAAACCAGCCTGGGCTGAAAAATCCCTCAAACTCCATCTCCCAACTAACCTGCAAAGAGCCAGGCTGGAAACATGGCTCGAGCCTCTTATCTCTAACCAGCAAACAGTACACGTGGTACTATCATTCAAAGTGGTAGAGTGCTAGCCTTGAGCAGAAGTGGTCAGGGACAATGCTCAGGCCTTGAGTTCAAGCCTCCTTGAATACAAACTGGGACTAACCATCCCAGCAACGAGCACCTAGACTCAACCAGTCTGGGGAACAAAGGAGCATGAGGAAGAGTAAGAGGAGATAATATCACATCATCCTCTTTGTGCCTGCCCTATCAAAATTAACAAGAGCTGGTAGGTCAATAGAAGTAAGAAGACTGCCCATCTAATGTCCATACCTGTCTACCTTTCAACTGGACAGGAATTCATATTCTTGCCCTTGTTAATTGACTTCTTTTCTATCTAGTCTCCATGTGTCAGAAGAAGGTAGGGATATTTCTACCAACATTTTCAGCCCCAAGTCCTTCCTCCTGCCATCTATTTGCTCTCTAGTATTTTTTTCAGTCCCACAATGAGTCATGAGACTTCTCCAGACTTTGTCCAAGAGACCTGCCTCTTCCAGACTTTATCTAAGGACTCAATGCCCAAGTGACAGCTGTTGCCTTCTGCCTTCTCCCAGATGGGACCACATATCAGCCTTTTACCCTTACTGTCAATGCTTGCAAACAGGAAGTAGCCAGAGAGAATCTTCACCTTTTTCCATAATTATCAAATGGCTGGAATGTAAGTTCTGAACAGGGACACCTCCCTCCCTCTTGGCTAAGTTCCCACCCAATATCTATTACATAGGTAACTGGCAGACCTGGAAGCAATCACCTTCTCCTGCTAGGTCACATCCTAGGCCACCTCTGGTCACATGCCTCCCTTCTGACCTTCGGAGGGTTCCAGACCCTGAGGTCACATCCGGATCCAGTGTGGCCACAATTTTCCAGCACCTGGCCACACCTCTTCCTGTCCCTGCCCTAGATAATTCCTGGATCAGGGGTGGGTCGACAGCCCTTCCTTTATAGTTATGTTCTCCACCATGCATGGTGGGGGCAGCCTTTTTGTAAATGAACTTCTTTTCCTGCCTGAAAAAATAAAAAGAAATACAAATGGCCCAAACGGAACCAAGAAGAAATAAATCAATTACAAATGTCAATAACCTACAATGAGATAGAAGAAGTAATAAGAAATCTTCCAACAGGAAAAGCCCAGGACCTTATGGATTACTACAGAAATCTATAAGGCCTTTAAAGAGGAGCTAATACCCATACTCCTCAACCTCTTCAGAGAAATATAAACAGAGGAAGAAATTCCAAACTCATTCTATGAAGCCAATATCACATTCATCCCCAAACCAGGCAAAGACCGAACAAAAAAATAACTACACACCAATCTCTTTGATTAAGACAGATGCAAAGCTCCTCAATAAAATTGCAGCCAAAAGAATCCAGAAACATATTTAAAAAATCATACATTATGACCAAGTAGGCTTCATCCCAGTGATGCAGGGATGATTTAACATATGTAAGTCAATAAATGTAATACATCACATCAACAGATCCAAGGTCAAGAACCACATGATTATCTCCATTGATTTGAAAAAGGATTTTGATAAAATTCAGCACTCATTTATGTTAAAAGCTCTGGAAAAAATAGGAATAAAAGGAACATTCATAAGACAATAAAAGTGTTACATGGCAGATCAAAAGCAAATATTATGCTTAATAGGGAAAAACTACAATCAATTCCCTTAAAAACAGGAACAAGGCAAGGATGCCCACTCTCTCCACTCCTCTTCAATATAGTTCTGGAAATTTTAGCCAAAGCAATAATTCAAGAAAAATACATTGAAGGGATGCACATAGGAGAGGAAGAATATAAACTCTCTCTTTTTGCAGATTGTATTATTTTTATAAATTAACGATCCCTAAAGCTCCATCCCCAAACACTTAGAGCTTATAAACCCAATTGGCAAATACCAGGATACAAAATTAACCCGCAAAAATCAGTCGGCTTTCTGTAAACCAACAAAGTACAAATAGAAATGGACATCAAGGAAACAACCTCATTCACAATAACCTCAAAAAAAAAGTATTAAGGAAGTAACCTAACCAACGATGTAAAGGGTCTATAACATGAAAACTATAAAAACCTTAAAAAAGGAATCTTAGGGGATACCAGGAAATGGAAAGACTACTCATGTTCCTGGATAGGCAGAATTAATATGGAGAAAATGGCCATACTGCCAAAATTAATAAACACATTCAATGCAATTCCCATTAAAATTCCAATGACTTACTTTACTGAAATAGAGAAAATATTCCAAAAGTTCATATGAAACAACAAAAGACCTAGCATAGCCAAAACAATTATAGGCAAAAGAAAGGATGCAGGAGGGATCATGATACAGGACTTTAAGCTCTATTATAGAGTCATAATAACAAAAACTTTAGACCATGTTAACGATAATTTGCCTTGTCAAGGTTAAAATGTGTTTGTGACTTTAACTAAGTATCACAATTCCACAATATTGTGAAATATGTGAAATATATGTAATCACCTATCTCAATGTTAACAAAAAACTCTGAGAAGGGAAGGGTTATGAGGGATGGGTGACAATGTTGTCAGACACCTTATATTCATGTACTGTTTTGTAGAACAGGAACTTCTTTCTACAACTACTTAAAAATAATAACAATACAAAGTATGTAAAAAATAAACAGGATGGCAACAGATAAGTTCAAATATAAAATAAGAAATTAAATCCAATTGGAAGGCAAATTGGGGAGAGTAATATAGGTTATTCTATAGCAAGTCTCCTTCAGCAATAAATCCAAAAGCTAGACCTCAAGTAAGTGAAGTAAACTAAGAAATGGAGATACAAAAAAAAAAAAAAAAAAACAAACCACCAACTCTTTCTTGCCTGGACAGGTGGTGTGGGTAAAAATTTATCATGCTCCTGAGTTAGAACCAAAGTGGCAAGGACTATACTTGGTGGTGCTAGGACCAATATACAGAGAAGGCTGCAAGGAGAACTGTTCAGAGACACTCAGATGATCCCTTAAGGATAAGACTTACTAAGTGTTAATTACTGCTAACTAGTTTCTATAATTTACTTGTTTTCTATTAAATTTACATTTTAAGCCTGTTCATTGGGTGGAGAGAAGGGAATTTTTAGGATTTGGTAAGAAGGAATCAAGGATTTGATTGGAAATGAAAACCAGTGGGTGGTGGATAAAGCAGTGGGCCCTAATAATCAGCAGGGCCCACTAATCAATGTGGCCCCATGTCCTGGCCCCCTGGAGTGCATGGGGCATACTACCAAAGGGCCAGAGTATGTTGTTGGAAGGGGTAGGATGTCATCCTCACATGATTAGCTGTGAAAAAGTGATCGGGGAATGGGCAGTTTGTGAAGAGATGGTTGAAAACTGTTAGGCAGGAGACCCACTGGCGTGATGGAGGGGTTCAACCTATGTATACGCTGCATGGTCAGAGAAATGGAATTGGAGAAAATCAAGGGAAGAAAGTGGTGAGACAGTAGGGGGGAAAGACTTGGGAGAAGAGGAATTTGAGGGAGAGTAGGAAGGAAAGTATGCCAATTGACACCAGGCCAGAGAAGTGTAGGCCTGTGGATAGTGGAGAGGCCTAAAGAAAAAAAGGAAGTGATGCAAGGGAAAAAGGGAAATGAAGGAATGTCTATAAGGAAGGGAGTATGGGAAAAGGACAAAGCCTTACCTATTGAAGTTTGGAGCTTTGGAGATGATAATTTGGGGAGTTGGTGCTTTGCAGAGCAATTAACTATGTTTGACTGCCCATTGGAGGTCTGAGATTTGATGTTTAGGGCTGGCTTGTCACTGAGTGTACAACCCAGGACAAGGTAAATGAAGGTCCATTTCGAGTGTAAATGAAGTTATTTTCAATGTGCCTCATTGGATTGTCTTGTGTTTTATGCATCATAAGTATACTAGTTTACGTTAGTAGTCTCAAAGGTCATGACATTTGGAAAATGTTATGAGGTCATAATCGGTTTGCAAATCCGAATGGGACAGTGAGGGCAATATGATGTCACAATATCAAGTCATAATAATATTTTGATGTAATAATTAGTTGGTGATTCCATAATGTTGATGAGTTCACAATAGGTTTATGATGTCACAATTGGGTTGTTGATGTCACAATGGCATGCTGTACTTCAATTTTCATTAACTCCCAATGAGAATATGAATTCAGAATGAGATTGTGAGATCTACAAAGTCATGCATTGGCCCAAATGTGATGAACTCCCAACAGTTATGTGATATCACAATGTAACACAATGCTCATGATATCTGACAGTGATGACACAATTTTCATGATAGAGTGCATTTCTAATATCACACATCATACCTGAAATATGAAGTCAAAAACGTTATGAGATCACAAAGGCCTATGTATCAAAAGGGCATCGTGTCAAAGTTATGAGGAAAGGACTGGTTAATGATGTCACACTGGTGATCCTGCCCCCAAGGGTTTGTAATATTACAATGGTATAACTGATCTTAATTGGTAGACCACAATGATGATATGGGTAAACAAATGAACTTTGATGTCACAAAGGCCAAATGCTTTTTCAAAGGTGCTAAGAGCTCATAACCGATTGAAATGCCACAATGTGATTGTGATGTCACAATGGCAATGTGATGCTGCAATAGGTTTGTGATATCACTTTGGTAATGAGGTCACCCATGGAATAGTGATGTCACTACTAGTTTGTAATATTACAATCACATGTCTGATTTCAATTGCTACTAGTTTACAATGAGGACAAGAGTTCAAGGAAGAAGCTAGAAGTCCTAAAACCCATGAATTTTCTAACATGTGATGTCATAATAGGTTTGTGAAAACAGAATGGCACAGTGATATTGCAATGTCAATGTGATGTCACAATATCATGTCATAATAATGTGTTAAGGGATTTCATAAGAAGATTGCTGAAGAGAGGTTGGATTCAAAACAAGTGCTCGCATAGAAAGCAGTTTTATTGTTCCTGTGAACATTCCTAGGCTAGACAATCACACCCAAGTGTGCCATCACTGTACAAAAAGTATGGCCAGAGAGGGAAAATCCAGGCAAGTAAATAGATCTGAGCACTTGCCAGTAGCCACGGCTGAAAGGGCTGGGGTGGCAGTGGCGGCGGCCATAGACACCATACCTACAACAGAGAGTCCAGGACAAAGGGGCCAGACACAGTAGACTTGCAGATTCTACTCAACACCAGCAAGAACTGAGAAGGAGCAGATATCTTGATCCTGCAGATTTCAGACCAGAGAGGGTCCAGGAACCAAGAATCCAGCGTGAGTAGAACCCTGACTTCCTGACTCCTTCTCAGGGAGCAGATGTGGGAAGGCCGCCCCTCCCCTCACCACCAACGGAGGTCTCCATCTTTGATACTGACAAAGGCCCAGTTGAGCAGATAGCTTCAGTTCAGGCCTTGGAAAAAAACAAAAGAGTCATTTTGCAGGTCACAGAATCTAGAAGTGACCTGCCAGACTCAGTTCCAACAGGGGAAACTCACTCTGCCCAGGCAGAGTAAAATTTGCCCTCGGAGAAGAGACTTTCTTCACCGGGTAAACAGAGCCAGAGGCTGCCCCACCCTACAGAAGCCTAGACAACAATTGAAATTAAGTAAACATAAACCCTGAGAATTGCTCCAAGCTGGGCTCTGTGAGTGTCTCAGGAGGTAGCCCTTCAGGGAAAAGCTACTGTTTGCTGAAAGGCTTCAACCTTACCCAGAACCTAGCCTCATCACAGCATCTCCAAACTAGAGGAAATAGCCATCTCCCACTTTTGTGATACTCAAAGATTTCCCACGCACTGAACTAGCATGGGAGGAGGATCACAAAATCCTGCCTAACACAGGGCATTTTCTGCCTGACCAAACTGATTTAAGAAACCAATCAAGTCATAGGAAAACCAAACACCACAAGCAGACCAGAGACTCCACCAAGACACTGGTTATAGATACAGGGGAGATAGAGGCTCTTCCCATTCCCCCTCCAAAAAAAACACCAAAACAAAGAACTCTTTTTTTTTAAATTTTTTTTAATTTTAATTTTTTAAGTGTTTTCTCTTGATCTTTATTTTCTCATAATTTTTATTTTTGGTGTATATGTGTGTGTGTGTGTGTGTGTGTGTGTGTGTGCATGTTTAATCTCTTTGACTCTTTGGTCCTTTTTTATTGTTTTCATTTTTTCTCTCTTTCTTTATTTTTTGCATGACTTAATTGCTGTTCTGTTCAACTCCAGATACATACGTGTCATCAATTGTTAGACCTTCTCCCCCATTATGTACATAGATAAGCCAGAAATTTATTACTCAGTTCACAACCTCTTAGCCTTAACTTCTTTCATAGAAGTATTATCTCTTTATACCTACATAATTTTCAAGTAACTAATTTTAAAAATTTTATTTTATAGTTTTCACGTTTCCTTTCTATCCCTCCCCTCCTCTCATTCTATCCTTTTCTTCTCTCAATATCATTTATGTAAACTTACATAATTTTTAAGTGTTTCATTTCTTAAATTTAAATTTTAGTTTTTCCATTTTTTTCTTTTTTTTAAAAATTTCTCTCCTATGATTCTGTCCAATCCGTTACCCTCTCAGAGATTAGGAATTGGTTACATTTACTCTCATTTTACCTCTCCACATCCCTCTAGTCCTATTTTTCCCCACATTTCTCCCTGAAGCTATTAATTTCTGGTTTGCCAAATCCTTCTTCGTTATTCTTAACCCATTAATCCATGGTTGTTTGCTTTAGAATAGATTGTATCTGTTGAACTAGATTGTATCTGCAGCCATTCTGGTTGTGCAACTGAAGGACTTTGGTTGATGCTTACCTTAAAATAGTGTTCTAGCACAAAATTGCTGTTACTTTCATACCAAATGAGCAGAACAAGCTGGAAAACACAAGAAAAATGGTAATGATAATAATGATAATAATATGAATATGAATAATATGATATGAATATAATAATGATAATAAAAATGATAATAATAATAATAAATAGTTCCCCCAAAAGCTCTACAAACACTACTGGTAAACATGGTGAATGTAATGATTGAAAATTTGCAAAGGTCTCAGTGTGAGCGTGATAGGGACCAAGAGGAGGCAATCCAAATAGTAGTACAGGAATCTTGTGAGCATTAGGAAGCTACTTAAAGATTAATACAGGAATTGCATAAGCAGGCTGAGAACAGTCATAGAAAATTACAGGAATTGCTGTAATGTGAGGAAACTAATCAAAGAGTAAAACAGGAATTGCGAGAGTGTGATCAGAATAGACAGAAATAAATAGAGGCATTCAAAAAATCCATAAGGAGAAAAGAGACAGCTGAAACAATTCAGGGAGACCATAAAGGGAATGTAGAATAGAACCTGCCAGAAGGAATGAGAGTCCAAGGAAACCATAACCAATCAGCTAAGTGATCTGAGAATAAACACTGAACACCAAATTAAGGAAGTAAAGCTCATACAAGATCTAAACCAAAGCTCCAACAAAGAATTTGAAGCCATCAAAGCCGACCAAGTAGAAGGAAAAGAAATTAAAAACAAATAGAAAGTCTTGACAGTAGGTTAGACCAGGCAGAAGATCAAATCTCGGGGACTGAAGACAGCCTAGATATTATAGAGAAATAACATACAAATATCCAAGATAAATCCAAGATATATGATAGAACTATTCTATATTTGGAAGACACCATCAGAAGGCCTATTCTGAGGATAATGGATAGAGGAGCACCTAGAGACAGAAGTTAATGGTCTAGGAAATTTATTTAACAGAATCCTAGCAGAGAACATGCAAAAAGATAGGCCTATGGCCTATTCAGATTAAAGAAGCTTTCAGAACCCCAAATAGACTAGAACAGAACAGGACATGTCACCCTCACATTATAATCCACACAGAATTAATTCAGACCAAGGAAAGGATCCTTAAAGCAGTCAATGAGAAAAGACCAATCACCTATACAGGGAAAACAATTAGAATCACCTCAGATTTCTCAGCAGAGATGATTAAAGCAAGAAGAGCCTGGAATGATGTATGCCATGCCCTAAAGAAAAACCACAACAAAGAATAGTGTACCCAGTTAAACTCTCCTTCATAACTGAAGGTCAAATAAAAATTGTCCATAGCAAAGAAAAATTGAAACAATATATCTCCACAAAACCAGAGCTACAAAGGTACTTAAAGATATCTTACACATAGAAAACCAGAGCTACAAAGGTACTTAAAGATATCTTACACATAGAAAACTAACAAGATAAAGGCCAAGAAAAGGCCTGACAGAAATGGACATGCCGAAGCTCAACCAAGATGATTTAAATCAAATTAACATGCCCATATCAAGCATAGAAATGGAAACAGCAATAAGAGATCTCACATCTAAGAAAAGTCCAGGACCAGATGGATTTACAGTGGAATTCTACAAGGCATTCAAAGCAGGGCTCACACCAATCCTCCTCCAACTATTCAAAAAAATTGAAAGAGTAAGTTCACTACCAAATTCATTCTATGATGCCAACATAACGGTTATCCCAAACCAGGCAGGGACTCATCAAAGAAAGAGAACTATAGACCCATTTCTTTGATGAACATTGATGCAAATCTTCTCAACAAAATTTTGGCCAATCAACTTCAACAATTCATCCAAAAAATCATACACGACGATCAAACAGGATGCAAAGCTGGTTCAATATATGAAAATCAGTAAATATAATTCATCACGTCAACAAGAGCAATGATGAGAACCACATGGATATATCAATAGATGCAGAAAAATAATTTCACAAGATCCAACACTCCTTTATGATGAAGACTCTGGAAAATCTATGAACCCAGAGAACATACCTCAATACAATAAAGGCTGTATATGACAAACCTACATCCAGCATTATAATTAATGGTGAAAAATGGAAGCCAATTCCTCTTAACTCAGGAACGAGACAAGGATGTCCACTCTCCCCACTTCTCCTCAATTTAGTATTAGAATGTCTACCTACAGTAATAAGACAAGATGCAAACATAAAAGGGATCCAAATACAGAAAGATGATGTAAACCTCTCCCTCTTTGCAGATGACATGGTTTTGTATTTAAAGAACCCCAGAGACTCCACTCCCAAATTACTCATGCTGATTAAAAACTTTGGCAAAGAAGCATAGTATAAAATTAACTCTCAAAAATCAATGGCTTTTCTGCATGCCAACAATGAGAAGTGTGGCTGAAATCAGGAAAGCAACTGGATTCATAATAGCCCCACAAAAAATAAAATACCTAGGAATTAACTTATTCAAAGAAGTGAAGGACCTTTATGATGAAAACTTTAAAAGCCTGAAAAAGAAAGTCAAAACGGAACTTAAAAAGTGGAAAAACCTCCCATGCTCCTGGATTGGAAGGAACAACATTGTGCTAATTGCAATACTTCCCAAGGCTATCTACCAATTCAATGTGAAACCTATCAATATTCCAAACTCATTCTTCAAGAAAACAGAAGAGGCAATCTAAAAATTCATATGGAACAATAGAAGACCCCGAATAGCAAAAATGATCCTTAACAGAAAGAACAGTGCTGGAGGAATATCACTACCAATTTACAAACTCTACTACAAACCCATAGTAATCAAAACAGCTTGGTACTGGTACAAGAACAGACCTCAGGACCAATGAAATAGAATTGAAAACCCAGAAATGAACCTACAGACCTATAGCCATCTAATCTTCGATAAGGGAACTAAAAAAAACAGAATGGAAGAAAGACAGCCTGTTCAGTAAATGGTGCTGGCAAAATTGGTTAATCACTTGTAGAAAACTAAAGCTAGATCCTCATATATCACTCTGCACCAGAATCAACTACAAATGGATCAAAGACGTCGAGTCAAAGCAGACACCCTGAAAACATTACAGGATGGAATATGAGAAACCCTAGGTCTCCTTGGCACAGGCCGAAATTTTCTTAATAGAGACCCAGAAACACGAAAAATCAAAGAAAGGTTCGACAAAAGGGATTTCATGAAATTGCATAGCTTCTGCCTGGCAAAGGACAAAGCTGGCAAGATCAATAGAAAGCCCACAGATTTGGAGAGGATCTTCAGTAGCCATACAACAGACAAGGGTCTTATATCTAAAATATACCTGGAACTCAAAAAATTATATCCCCCAACAACAAATCGCCAAAGAAACAACTGCCCAATAAATAAGTGGGCTAAAGACTTACAGGGAAACTTCTCTGAAGAGGAAATAAGGATAGTGAATAGACACACGAAGAAATGCTCAAACTCCCTAGCCATAAAAGAAATGCAGATCAAAACAGCATTGAGATACCACCTCACCCTAGTTAGAATGGCTATAATCAAGAACTCTAATAACAACAGAAGCTGGTGGGGATATTGGTGGGACCGTATACTTTTTCAACCACTTTGGAAAGCAATATGGAGCTTCCATAGAGCTCCCCGATGACCCAACACTCCCACTTTTGGGCATTTAACCAAATGATTACAAACAGTACCATACTAAAGCTACCAACACAACTATGTTTATTGCAGCATTATTTACCATAGCTAAGATACGGTACCTACCCAGATGCCCCTCAGTAGATGAATGGATCAAGAAAATGTGGTTTATATACACAATGGAATTCTATGCGTCAATGGGAAAGACTGACATTGCCCCATTTGTTAGGAAATGGAAAGCCTTGGAAAAAATTATATTAAGTGAAGTAATCTAGGCCCAAAGAAACATAAGTGTCATGGTTTCCCTTATTTGCAATAACTAGTATATGTCTGAGACGAACAGAAACTGTCAGACAAGTTGATGTTAGGAGAAATGAACCCTAAGATAAGGACTCAAATTGTTTTCCGTTCTTGCTATTGTTTCTGCCATATATATGACATGATTTATTTGTTGATTTTTATGTCCCTCCCCCACGGTATAACCCCTGTTTTCACTGTATTTGATGTTGGCATAATTTGGGGATGGCAAGGGGAAAACAAATTATTATACAGGTGGACTAATTACCACAATGACATGTACAAGACATTATGTTGAAAACGAACTTAAAACTTTGGTGTGGAGGGGGTGGTGTGGTGGTAGAAGGGGAGATATTAAGGGATGGGAAGGGGAAACAATGGAGGAGGCAAAATTGCTTGAAAAGAAATGTACTCATTACCTTGTTCATGTAATTGTAAACCCTCTGTTTGTATTTTCACAATAAAAAATCATAAACTAATAAAGTGAAATTAATGTCAATCTTGTTTTGTCGGTCGTAAGGCTCTAACTCTGGGCCTGGGCACTGTCCCTCCTCCCTTCGGCTGAAGCATACCACTGTATCTCTTCAGCTACAGTGCCGTTTCTAGTTGTCAAGAGATATATTGGAGATAAGAGTCTCACAGACTTTTCTGCCCAAGCTGACTTTGAACCAGTATCCTCAGATCTCAGACTTTTGGTAGCTAAGATTACAGGCATGAGCCAACAAAGTCCAGATCTAAGACAATTTTTAAAAAGTAAGCTTATTGAAACTTCTTGCTTTTTCCAATAAACAATCTTACTTTTTCAGCATTAGTTTATATCTATGATTTATTTTTAGATGAAACTGTGAATTTTTTAATCTTTACTATTACTCAGTATCTCACAAAAATCCAGTTATTGACTTTCCCCAACGTCTATTATTACATACTAAATTACTTACTATTATTATTACACTCTATATTACATATAATGTGAATTGAAAATAGTTTGGATCATTTCAGATAAATTAGTAGCTGCTATTTTAGCATTATAAATTCACACCTGTGATTTTAAACAAAGGAAAGAAGATTTTCGAGTTAAAATGAAGTATGAATGTGTAGTGTGTCCCAATTGAAACAAAAAAATCTGAATTCATACAGACAAAATTATTTTCTTTCCACTTATGACTTTGCAGTAATACTATTGGAAATAGTGAGGCAAGAAGAGGAAGAATTCAATCATTTTTTTTTGTCAGTCGTGAGGCTTGAATTCTGGGCTAGAGCCCTGTCCCTGTGCTCTTCAGCTCAAGCCAAGTGCTCTACCGCTTGAACCCCAGCTCTACTTCTGGTTTTCTAGTGGTTTTTTGGAGATAAGAGTCTCACAGATTTTCCTGCCAAGGCGGGCTTTGAGCCGTGATCCTCAGATCTCCGTGATCTTCCTGAGTAGCTAGGATTACAGGCGTGAGCCACCGGTGCCCGGCAAGGAGGAAGAATTCAAATCATGTCAAACAATGTCTCTGTATGAAGACCTGCCTATTCCCAATTGTCACAAACTTTCAAGTGTCTATCTTAGAATTCTATTTGGAAAAGTTCTAAATCATTGATTCTTTTTGTACTTTCTGTTATAGGAAACAAAATATAGACACAAAACAATTGAAATAAAATGCACACATACGTTGAAGTCACAATTGGAAAACAAACTAACAAAGTAGAACTCGCCCAGGAACAAAAGCATGTTGTGCCCAGTTTATTTTTTTTAAGCACAAAAACCTCAAATACATGTTAACTTGGCATAGAGCCTTAAAGATAACTGTGTCTCAGAAATACGGTTGTGTTAATTTGTAATTAAATTCATCTAGATGAACTTAATATAGCAAAACCCTTGAACGGATCAAATTGTATAAAACAATTGTGACTGTATGCGGAGTGAGATCTGCAAATATTTAAAAGAATCAAATAAAATCATGACATACTTAAAAAATTCAGAAATGTAATTAATAATTCCAATAGTATCCATATTGAGAACTAATTCCTACTGATTTAACAAGAAAAAATATGCAAATAGTCGAATCTGAGCATTGTACATGAATGTACATAATTTTAAACTACTCCAAATTACACTTTGTAGAAGACTGAATGTGGCTTATCTAAAGGAAAACATCAATGCATGATATGAATGAAATTAAAAATCTCATGAAAAGAGAGAAGTGGTTTCTGGAAAATAATAGTTTAATAAATTGTGGTCAAAATCTTTCTAGTACTGACAAAATTGCATATCTATTTATTTAGATCAAAAAAAAGACCCCAAATTACTCGTGCAGATTTGAAACTTTGGCAAAGTATCAGTATACATCTGTAACATTATTATGGGTGTTGACTCTAGCAAGGAATTCATTTCCTCTTCGATCTGACAAGTGAATATATGAAAGAACTTCTCCAACTAAATATCAAGACTTAACTAAACATATAACCAGAAAAATCATCATGTAAGCCGTATTGCAACTGGGGTAAAAGAAAAATCAGTCATACTGATTCTGTGTTTGTTGTAAATGTTGATTTTTTTTCATTAATTATTTCCTTTAGCTTCCTTTGTGTTACATGATGTATATATTAGTAACTAATTTTGGATGCCTCATTAAATTTTGTTCGGAGTATAATGTCTCACTTCAGTTCCTATCCAATGAAATGATGTTGATTACAAAAATTCTAATAACCACTGTTTATAATACACAAAATCTCATAAGCATGACACCAGTAAGCATTGGTTAACATTTTGATATCATGGTCTCATGACTGATGAGGCCTATCTGCATGAGTATCATTGTACCTAGATTCCTCAGCCTGAATTTTGCTACTGTTAAAAATATTTATATCTTTATTTGTCATTGATCAAAGATTTAATCTGAGTATAAAGCCTAAGGAAAATGATAAAGTAAGAATTTAGCTTTTCTGGATATAAAGTAAACAAAATTCAGCATAGAGTAACTCACTGGTTTGAAGTCAACCAATTTCTCCAAAATATTCTAAGCATTTCCTTATAATGTGTATTGTTCTCAAGAAGGTAATGGGTAATATGAGAAGAGGACTAACCAATATTGTCTTCAAATATACATAATTTGGATTACCCTCTACATTTGGATATAAGCATTTCTGATAAAAACTGTTTGAATAATTGATTATCAGGTCAGGTATAATATATCCTAGTTTCGTATACCAAACTACATTCAGAAAATGGTTTATACCAATTTACTGAAGAAAGTCCTGGCAGAAAAATGGCATCTCTTCACTATGTGATGCCCAATTCTTAGGTATTTCATTATGCCTCCATTTAATGAATGCAATTGTTTAAATGATTCATGAAGTATTAATTAAAATTGATCAGTGTCTTACAATATAATTATGTATAATTTTATCCTAGATTCATTCAAGAACGGCCCATTCAATCATGACATACATCACATTCCACTGGTATTCATATGGATAGGAATGAGTTCTTAGGATCTTCTGCCATTTGGAGATGGCAGGACCAGGATTTGAACTATAGGCTCCAGATCCCACCAACAAAACCTGAGGATAGGGAACTCACCTGTCTGTCCAAGAACATCAGCAAGACCAGTGATTAGGCAGTCACCAGTGGCTCTCAGCAGTCCTCCTTGATACTTACAAGGCTGTGATAGGAGGATCATAGTCAAAGTCACCCTAGGCAGGAAAGTCCTTGAGATCCCTGTCCACCTTCAGTGCCAACAAAGCCAGAAGTAGAGCCATATGGCTACAGTGGTAGAGGGCTAGCCTTAAGCAAAACCAGCTCATGGACTGTGCCCAGATCCTGAGTTCAAGGTTAGGGACTGGCAACAAACAGACATACACAACAATATGTGCAGCCATCCAGCGAAAGCAGGTCACCCTCTTGTCCCCAACTGGATTGGACAAAGTTCCCCGGAAAAGGGGCTGGGGGAGCTGCTGTCATCTTGAATCCTCCCATGCTTCCTGCATCACAGGATTCTGGCCACACTCCCATTCTTTCATGCTTCTTTCTGACCAGTGGGATAAAAGAATGGTGGCCACACCCACATTCCATGATGCCCAGCACCAGGATTCCCTTTGGTGGTTGACACTACCACCAGCAGTTGATGAAGGTAGAGGTGGCTGAGTGGTGAGCAGGAGACTCGAAGAGACTTTGGAGTAGAATAGGAAATTGACGTCCTAATCAGTGAGTGGGAGAATAGAGGATTTCGCAGAGCCTGGTAACATGGCCAGGCAATCTTTTCCATCCCAGTGCTCATATGTCTGAAATAACAGGACTCCGTGAAAGAGCTACAGGCAAGAAACTACTTCCAGAACACCAGCAAAGGAATTCTCCCATCATACCTGCAACATTCAAGAACACAAAGAACACAGAAAAGGGAGGGATCCCCAAGACAAACACCACTGAGGAGTGTGATTCAACCGAGGGTCTGGCCAAAGGTGATGCAGACCGTGGGCCTCCCCTGCTTTTGGACACAATCACAGGCACCAGGGGCTAGAGTATCAAGGGTCCTGATAACATCAAGGATATGCAGATGTGGTAGTGACACATGGTGCTCACCCTGGACTGCAGCAAAGAAGAAACTAGGCACTCAGTGCCAAGATTCCACCACTGAAGCAGGAGAAGACAGACCTGCAGGATCGACTAGAGAAACAGAGGGAGAAGATGGCCCAGTTACATGAAGCACCACAAACGGAGCTAGAGATCCACAAGTCACCTATACAGAGGTTGGTTTCTGCAGAAAGAGATTTACAATCTGCACCAGCCCAAGTGAAGCAGGTGGCCAATGACAGATAACTGGAGCATGAAGCTATTACCAGCCACCTGCAGGCTGCAGAGCGGTGTGTGTGGCAGAGCTGCATATGGTGGCTTCTGTGGTCACTGCTGCACAGAAGGAGACTGAAATGTTCTTTGAACGACTGAATGATGTGACCCTTCACCTTGAGGAAAAGACCACAAGATTCGATGACCTGCAGCAAGTGAACACAGAGTTGTAGGAGAAGCTGGAAGTGCTCTGGACAGAGAACAGCACCAGAAGAACATAATCTGCAAGTTCCAACTAGTGCTGGTGGGGCATGAGTTACTGAAGAGACTACTGGACAACCTGAGCTGGATGGTGACCTCAGCAAGTCTGGTGAGAGACACGTTCACAGAGGACCTGAGCATTGAGAGGTCCGCATGTAAAGAGGAGACTCAGTGGCTGAACGAGCAGGTGAACCAACTGACAGAGGAGAAGGAGAGAAGGGCGAGGCAGGTGCTGGAGAATGAGCTGGGGGAACTGAGAAAGAAGATGACAGAGCCATGGCGCCCCGCAGGACCATCTCAGGTGGAGCTGCAGTTGTGTTGCAGGCCTAGGCCTACTGCACAGAGAAGGAGTTGAAAAAACTGGAGTAACAAGTTCACATCCAGGTCCAGGAAAACCAGAAGCTCTGTCTCCAGAACACAGAGCAGCAGTAGCAACTGCAGAGACTGGAGGATAAAGCCAAGGATCTGCAGGAGATACACTAGACCCCACAAGGCACATGTGTGTGTGTGTGACCCATAGCCAGAGGAAGAGCTGGCCCTGCTGTGGAACACTCTCCACAAGGCGAGCGGTGAGAAGGAAGAGCTCACCAACATCTTGGACTCAGAGCAACAGGTGAAAAAAGAACTGTGAGAACACCTAGACCATTCAGAGGAGAAGATAGAGGAATGGAAAGAGGTAGCTGAGAGAGGGAGAGAGAAAGAGAGAGAGAGAGGGAGAAAGAGAGAGAGAGAGGGAGGGACTGGGAGGGAGAAAGAGAGAGAGAGAGTGCCAAGCATCATGGGAACTGCAGGAGCAGCAGGAGCAGTCCCTGGCCCAGCTGCAGGTGCTCAGAGCCACCTGTGAGCAGCATATTGCCTCCAATGAGTGGCTGAACTCTGAGAAGGAGGCCCTGCAGCATCACCTGCAGAGGCAGACCCAGCTGCTGGAGCTGCTGAAACAAGTGCAGGGCCCGAACACCTGGGGGGGCCAGGTGGTGCTCCCAAAGTGGCAGGACACTCTCAAGTGCCTGGAAGTGACCAGACCATAGGAGGAGTGCCTGCAAGTCCAGCTGAGCTTCCTGGCTTTCTCTGGGGAAGTGGAAAGTGTGAGTCCTGTGGAAGAAAAGGAGAGGAGGTTACTACCCCCCGACGTGACCGTCCCAGAGGATGGAGACATGCCCCAGACCTAGAGGGACAGGATCTGCGAGCCCTCTCAGAAGCTGAGATCCACAGGGGAAATCTCCTGCTGCAGGAGCAGAGGCCCTGCTGGGGGCATCCAGCCCACTTGCAGCTCAGTACCAGACAGAGCTGGAGCTACAGGCCCCCTGATCTGTGAGCTGCCACCACAGCTGGCATGGGGATGGCAAGTGGGACACGTGGGCATCCGAGAAGAAAATCTGCTTCATCTACGACCTGTCTGATGAGGTGGACTTCCAGAGTCCAGTGGATGAGCTCCACCATCAATGTAGCCAGCTGTCGGCACACATCTGCACCACCGTGGAGTCCCTCATGGCATGTAAAGAGCAGATTTTTGTCCTGGATAAGCTGTGTCAGGAGAAAGCCGAGCACGTGTGCTGGCTCTCCCAGGAGAAGATGGAGAAAAAGAGAGAGTTTCAGGAGCTGCTGTGGGTCCTCGCAGGTGAAGGCACGGACAGCGGGCTCCAGATGCCAGCACAGGCTGAGCCCCCCTCCCCCACTGCTTCAGACGCCTCAGGCACTAGGGTAGGCGAAATGAGGGAGGAGCAGAAAGGTTTTGAAGAATTGTAACTTCAAGTCAGCTTGGAAACTGCCAGAGGAGAGGTTGGGGTTCCAACCCCATAGATGACTCCCTGATGGAGCACATCCTGCAGCAGATGCCTCACATCCAGAGCCACCTACAGCTTGAGGGCTCAGGCAAGGAGCACTCCCTCCCTTTCTTCTGTAGACTGATGTGGATGATAACTCTCTATGTGACATACTGACTCTCAAAAGCCTCGGCAGCCACCAGAAGTAGGTGGCAGGTGGCCTTTTCTCAGGCCTCCATCTGCCACAAGATGGGGATAAACTATGGGCCAGGTAGGGCAGAGGCTGCCGGGAAGCTGCCCAAATTCAAGGGACATCTAATGGCCCATTGGTGGCCAGGGAAGAGGCCCATGTTATGCTTATCACAAAGAATAAATTGTTTTCAAAGGGAAGAAAAGCCTCCAAAAAAGATTGGTTCTTACAGTCCTGGGGCTTGAGCTCAGGGCCTGGCCACTGTCCCTGAGGTCTTTTTGATTAAGGCTGGTGCTCTACCAGTGGAGCCCCACCTCCCCTTCCAGCTTTTTCTGTGTGGAATGAAACCACTGGTGTCAGGCATGCTAGGCAACCACTCTACCACTGAGCCACATTCTCAGCTAGGATGATTCCCCTGTCCCAAACCCATACGGACATTCCTCAGATAAATAGGAAGTAGGGGCTAGGATGAATATGAAGCACAGTCTGGTTCACACAGAAATACTCCCCTGCCCCCTCTTGGACTTAGTTGAACTTTCTCTTCTACCATTGAGGGATGAGAGAGGGATTGGGGAGTCTCGAGAGAGGAGTACCAAGAACAGTGGCCCCCAGACCCCACAGCCTACCTCACACAAGTGGTCCTCTAGATTCCAAACTTAGGTGACTCAATGTGGTTTCTACACTGTCTCCTAATCTCTTCAATGCTCAGGATGAATAAATGTCGGCCCTGGACTCAGCCCACACACAGGGTAGAAGCTCCTAGTCCCAGACCAACTTCCGTCTCTGACTGCCCTGAGTTAGGCCAGACTCACCACTCATCATAATGCTGGTGGCAATGACCTCATGTATAGATTCCAGGAAGATGGTGTGTAGCAAAGAGCAGAAGCAACAGAGTGAGCAGGGCAGAAGGATGTGGTGGGGGTGATTGCTCTGAGATCTTCCTTCTTGGAGCCCTCCTGTCAAGCCAGAGTCATGCTAACCAAAGCATGGCCAAGGTCAGAGTGTGAGATGAGATGGAGGAAGACAGGACTAAAGGAGGTATTGCTTTGTCTTGGAGCACTTGAAAATTCCAATTATATTTAACCCATACCAATCCCAAAGCCAACATGCAATGCCTCTCCTTGTTGTTGTTGGCTGTGAGCACTGTCCCTGAGCTCTTTTTCTCAAGGCTGGAACTCTGCCACTTGAGCCACAGGGACACTTCTTGTTTCCTGATAATTCATCGAGGATAAGAATCTCACACACTTTCCTGTCCTGGCTCGCTTGGCACCATAATCCTCCAGATCTCAGCTTCCGAGTATCTCGGATGACAGGTATGAGCCACCAGTGCCCAGCATGTGATGCTTTTTGGAGGCATCTTGCCGAGTCTGTATAAGGAGCCCCAAAGGGCCTGGATAGACCACAACCCAATCAAGGAGCTGGGATGGGGGAAGGCTGACCTTCTAGCCATACTGTTCCCCAAAATTAAAGATGTCAGGTGGTTTTGTATGCATCCAACACCTAGGCCAACATCCATGAGCCTTAGTTGGGAAAACGTGGAGAATACCTAAAGATTGCATTGTAGAAATCTCTGATTTTGCTTGCATGTGGTGTGTGTGTGTGTGTGTGTGTGTGTGTGTGTGAACTCAGGGTCTAGGCTCTATCCCTGAATTTTCTTGCTCAATCTAGTGCTCTGCCACTTGAGCCACAACCCCACTTGATTTTTGATGGTTAATTTTATATAAGAATCTCAAGGACTTTCCTGTCCAGGGTGGCTTCAAAGCTTGATGCGGGCCCCACAGCAGTCGGAGTAAACATAACTCACAGGTACAATCCCTATGGTGGGTGACTCCTGCCTCCTCGTGGCCAGACGCGGGACATGCAGCCCCTTGTCATCGTCCTCTAGAATTCAATTGGGGTAAGTGACCAGGGCCAAGCTGACTTTTGCTCACCCTGCGTGCTGATTCCAGAGCAGGTATGTTCCACCCTAGGCCAAGAGAGCTCCAGGAGGCCTGGCTCCCAGAGGCACAAGGAAGGGAGAGGTCAGCTCCAGGCTGAGCTAAGAGCCTTTGCCCACGGCTACCCAAGTTGGCCTTCCTAATCACCGTAAGAACTGTCAAAGAATAAACCAAACCAAAAAACAAAACAAAAAAAATTGGAGCTGTGCCTCCAAGTGCTAGAGCTTTAGCATTGAATCAAAGAGCGCAGGGACAGGGCCCCCAAGCTTTGAGTTCAAGACCCTCAGCTGACCCTCCCCCAGTTTAGCTAAATATGAACTAGTAGGATTTTTCAAGTGTTTCTGAAGAATGGTGATACTGAAGAAAGCATCCTAATTCTAATTAAAGCTGAACTTGTGACATACAGCTATGTGCTGAGTCCTTCACAGGGTCCTGTTTGCTGGGTCCTTCTGACATGGGGGTTTTGTGCTGAGTCCTCAAAAAGTCCTGTTTGCTGAGTCATCCCAAAGGGTGCTATGTTCTGAATCCCTGGTGGTTTTTTCAAAGGGTGCTGTGCGCTGTGTCCATTATACAGCTACTGTATGCTGAGTCCTTCAAAAGATGCGGTGTACTAATTCATCCCAAAAGGTACGGGTACTGCTATGTTCTGAGCCCTTGAGAAGAGATGGATAAGGTGAATTTTTCAAGTGATATGTGCCTAGTCCTTTACACAGTGTGCTCTGTACTGTCCTTCAAATGGTGCTATGTGCTCAGTCCTTCCACAGGGTAGTATGTGCTGAGTCCTTCAAAATTATGCTATGTGCTGAGTTTTTCGAAGGGTGCTGTGCACTATTTTACACAGTGTGCTACGTACTCAGCCCTTCAAAGGGGGCTTTGTGTGATCTTAACACAGGGTGCTATGTACTGAGTCCCTGGGAAAGAATGGTAGCATTGAGTTTTTCAAAGCATGCCATGAACTTAGTCCATTACGTTGTGGGCTATGGACTCCCTCCTTCAAAGGGTGCTGTTTGCTGAGTACTTTACACAGGGTACTATATGCTAAGTCCTTCAAAGGGAGCTGTGTGCTGAGTCCTTTACACAGGGTGCTTTATGCTGTTTTTTGAAGTGTGCTGTGTGCTGACTCATCTAAAAAGGTACTATGTTCTGAGTCCTTGAGAGGTAGTTACCCCAACAATCACACACACACAAACACACAGAAACATACACACACAAAAATAAACACAAACAAACATACATACACAAACATACACACAAGGGTCACCGTGTGTGGATTTTGGTTTGTGGGTTGGAGGGTCATGGAAGAGAATCTCCTCCAGCTGTGGAGCTGAGGGGAGATTTGATACCCAGGGCAGGTACTGGGGTTGGGAGGGAGTGATGAGCTGAGGTGAGGCTATAATTTCCATGGCCTGGAAGCCTTTGGTCCCAGTCAGGGCTTGGCTTGCAGCCAGGGGTGGGGGCCAGGCCTGAGGGGAAGAGGGGGAGGTGGTCAAGAGGAGGAGGGAGTGGGGCCCAAGGCACACTCCCATGGCAGCAGTGGCCAGGGGCACGACTCAGGGGAGGGTGAGGGGGTGGGCATGCCCGGCGGGGGCAACACAGCCCAGGAGAGGAGTGGGAGCAGAGAGAGAGAGAGCAGAGAGAAGAGCGAGTATACACAAGGGCAAGTGGCTTCATCAGCTGGCAGCCTCGCTGATCATATTGCAGGTTCTGGTGGGGAGCACAGAACACATGGAGCTGGTGCAGCAGGCACATCGCCAAGGGCAGCCACGTGAAGGCACCGTGGCCATGGCGGCCCTGAGACTGAGGTCCCGGCAAGGGAGCACAGGAGCAGCTGAGGTGGGGTTGGTGTTCACTGAAGAAGAGGAGCAGAGGCCACATGCAGCCCTGCCATGTGCCCACAGATGCTCCTGCCCCCTCCCAGAGCATTGCATTTCAGACATGGCACTTTTGGCTCCTACCAGCTGCGCCTGGCTGTCTTGCAGCCCCGAACTGGTCGCCACCCCTGGTCCTAGGACTCCGGGCCCATGTGCACCTGGAGCCACCTCCTACAGCTTCTCCCATTAGTACACGTGAGTGGTGGATCTGAGGGCCCACAGCCTGGAAACGCTCTGGCCAACCAACCACTGACCCTGACCTGCACCTCCTGCCTCCCCTTTCCTGTTTCCTCCTCGAGTCCACCCTACTTCCCCCCTCCCCCAGTCTGCATGACCCTGTCAAAAACGTATCCCAGGGGTCGAGGGTAGGGGTGTGTGTTGACCTGGGGATCCCACCCTGATCCTTAGTGGCCAGTGTCCCAGGAAACAGGGAGATGCAGGAATGGGTGAGGAGGGTTTCCACAGAGCACCTGGCCTGGAGCAGTGGGAGCCACACAGCCACACATCTGCACCCTTCCTCTCTCTGGTGGGAACCTGGTGGCTTTAATCAGAGGTGGGGAACAGCACCTCCACACCTGCCTTCTTGAGTCTTTTTCTTTTTGCTGGGGATGGTGGGTGTTGGATGCAGAAGATAGGCCCTCCTTGCTGTGTGAGCCCTTGTCTTCTGTGCTTGGTCACCCTATCACCTGAGGAGGGTCCCAGAAGAGCCCACTAGGTATGTGAGGGCACTTGGAGTCAGACAGAAGGTGAATATCTGGGAGGAATATACCCACTCCGACCCACATACACCCAGCCTGTCTGCCCTCCCCCCATCCCAGCTGTCAACAGTACTCACAGGGTGATCACATTTCCCAGCTCTCCCAGCATCTGCTGGTGCTCCCTGTCCATCTGGTCTCCTCATCCCTCCCAAGAATCCACCAAATCACCCAGAAGCATCTAGGCTGGAAGTAGGGAATCCATCCATGTATGTATCCTTTAAGACCCCATCCATTTCCCCAACACTGCCCCAAACCCAGGTCAGACACCCCTCTGGGGCACCATGACCCCCGGCTTGTTTTCAGCCCCGGCTGAGGAGCCACCTATCTCGGACACCTTCACCAAGTGTCCTGGCCTAGGGTTTTTGTGAATGAGGAGTCAAGGCTGGTTGTTCCCAAGGGAAAGTGTCTGGCCCTGGAGAAAGGGATAGGCAAGGTTGTTCTGTGTTATTAGAGTGATGCTCCCTTTTGTTGGATCCCCTGTTCTGACCAGGCAACCCCCATGCTCCAGCTTGTACCTTGTCCCAAAGGAGGAACCAACAAACTCAGAAGAGGCACTGCTCTGAGTCTGTGTGTGTGTGTGTGTGTGTGTGTGTGTGTGTGTGAGAGAGTGTGTGTGTTTGTGAGTGCATGACAGAGAGAGAGGGAGCACAAGAGAGAGAGGGGGGAGGGAGAGAGACAGTCAGACAGACAGACAGACAGATCATCTTTCTCCTTATACAGCCTGACTGTGCTCAGGTGAGTGATCTGTTGGCAAATTACAGGTGCTGCATGGACTAATCTTCTGTCACAGTTCTGGATTTGTGTGTGTGTGTTTGTGTGTGTGTGTGTGTGTGTGTGTGTGTGTGTGTGTGTGTGTTGGGAGAACAGGGAGATGAAAACATATTTAAGGCACCGTGTCTACAAAGAGCAAAAGCATTTTATTTGTGTGTATGTGTGTGTGTGTGTGTGTGTTGTTCTTTTTTCATCAATGCCAAGTACATGTCTAGCGATAATTTGTTTTCTCTTTCACCATTTCATGGCTCCTTTGGGGAAGGTTTCAGTACATGTTCTTTTCCACCTCTCTCTTCTCCCTTTCCTGTAGCCCACAGTACCTGCTGGGCCTGTGTGGGTCTCCCCTAGGAGGCCTGTGTGAACCACAGACCAGAGTGGACACCTGTCCTTCTGTCTTCAGCCAGAAGACAGGCAACTGTGACCACAGCCGTACTCTTCTAGCCAGACAGTGTGCTCTAGTGTTATAGTTGGAGATAATTCAAGGGTTGGGAATGTGTCTGCCAAACGTAATTAGGGAACAGATTGGGGGGGGGCAGTAGGGCAGGGGCTGTGGTTAGGAGGGTATGGGAAGTGGTGAATGTTGTGACATGGCAGATGGTTCACCACAACCGAGACTGAGAGGGGAAACTTACCCAGGGCATTGACTGTGTCCATCGGCATCTGGGCAGGGGATTCCAGGCCCCTTCTGGTGGCATGGATTACCTCAGGGGGCAAGGTACTGGTGGGCAGTCCTCCTTGGAGTCCTGCAGACTCCAGTCTGTGTTTGGCCTGGGCCATTTCCAGCTGGGCAGTGGTAAGCAAGTGCGCTCCCCCTGCTGGAGCCTGCTTGCTAACTGCCCTGGCAGTTAGCTTGGGCTCTCTGAATGTTACTTTCTATAACCTGCTGTATGCTGTCTGGAAGAAAAAGCAGACCACTGAATTTAGAACCCCTCAAGTTTGATTGGGACAACGTTCAAAGCAGCATAGGAAGAGTTCCCATGCCAGATGGTCTCCTGTAATGAACGTCATGCCTTGACTGACTTTCTTCGGCAGCTGTTGATTCTCCTCCAGCCCTCTCTAGGGTGACCACCACAGTCAAGGCTGCTTGGGGAGCAGCGATTGTGACATCACCACCCCTAGCCTGCCAGCTGTGAGGAGAGATGATTCCCAGCACCTGCACTGGACTCTGGGAGATTCAGAAAACAGGGATACTTCGAGGAGTCTTTCTCTGCAACATGTATCTTGGGGGCCAGATGTGGTAATCCTGACTGGCCCCAGGGAGAGGAGAGGAGGCCCCTTGAGTCAGGCATTCAGCTCACAGCAACCTCATTCGCACCTACATGGGATATTGAGTGCCACAGAGCTTGTCAGCTGCTGGACAGAGATCTTTGAGAAGACAGGCATCCCAGAGGCCCTGGAATGTAGCAAGTACATAGTGGCTCACATCCTCAGAGCCAAAACAGTTAAGTGTGGTGGCACCAGGAGGGGGTAAGAGGGAGGAGGGAGAACTGAGGGAGAGCTACATCAGGCTTCATCCCCACTCCCCCACAGAGGATTCTTACCTGAATCAGATGGGACTGTTCTGTAGTATTGTCATAGACAGATGCTCATTTATTTTGCAACAAACCATTTCAGTGTGCACCAGGCTCTGGGGGGTCACAGACAATGAAAAGTTCCAGGATTCGTTCCACAGAGCATGAAGAAACCTGGGATTGATCTGGATGCCAGTGCTTCAAGCCTGTCATCCTAGCTATTTAGGAAGCTGAGATCAGAGAACTGAGGCTTTTGTCTCGGGCAGGAAAGCCTGTAAGACTCTTGTCTTGAATTAACTACCAAAAACAAAACGCCAGAAGTGGATGTGTGGCTCAAGCCATAGACTGCTAGCTTTGAATAAAAAGGCTAAGGGACAGCACCTATGCTCCAAGTACAAGGCCTAGGACTCACACAAAGAAAGTAAAGAGAGAGAGGAGGGAAGGACAAAAGGAGAAAAAGAGGAAAGAAAAGAAGAAGGGAGAGCATGCAAGCCTTGGTTTGGAGTCCCTGGATCAAGGGAGCCAACTATTCACAATTTCTGTGGGGACAGTTTCAGAACCTAAAGCCAGTATGTAGGACCAAGCCACTGACCTCTCAGCAACTTCATGACAGCCAGAGCTATGTGGTCACCGACTGTAGAGGGAACCAGCCTCTGGTAGAACCTAGGGTTCAGGGTGGGTCACCAGGTTTCAATTAACCCCAGCCACATCGAGTTTATTTTCTGGTCAGATAAGAAGAAAGTTTCCAAGGGCTAGGGAGGTATTGGGGTTAGAGTTTCAACGGGGGGCCAAGGGATAAGCAGGAATTTCAAAAGGGAGGATGGTCCCAGGTCAGGTGTGTCAGGAAATTGGAGCCATGGCCTCACCTGACAACATAGACTACCAGTGTTTGAACCAGACACACTTCTATTAAATGTCCTGGCACCTGGGTCTCATCATTGACGACCTGGCTTTCATTCACTGCAGGATGCCTGAGCAATACATCCTTGGGGACTAGGACTTTCCAGGGCTCAAACTGATGATACCACCCCCAGTGTTCATTCCTCCACCAAAGACTGAGGTATGCATTCCACTGCCACAGGACAGCCTGGGAATGAGGGCAGGAAATGGTTCTCTTGGCTGGCTCACTCTTTAGTCTACATGGCAGATCTGGGATTCAGAGAGGGCAGGCTGAAGGTGGGGCAGAGTTGGGTAGAGGCTGGTGGGAAACCCAGAGGCACTGGGCTCTGAACAGGGTGGTTTCTTTGATAATACTCACAACATAGGAACATTTCTGGGATAGAGCAGCCCTTTTCACCTCCCCAAAAGTGACCTAGATCTCCCCAGTCTCCGTCCCTTGACCAGGAATCCCTTTGGGTCCCATATCATGTGGTTGGATAACTAGACCTTACCTCACTGCCCAGTGCTGAGGCAGTGCAGTGAGAGAACCTGAGTCTTTGATAAGGTCAGGGGATCTTCAGTATGAGATTGTACTTGAATGTCCCAACTTAGGGCATGGATCTTATCTTTTATGCTCCAAGATAGCACTCTACCATTTGAATCCCAGCTCCACTTCCAGCTTTTTGGGGTGTTTAATTGGAGATAAAGAGTTCTCATGGGCTTTGCTGCTAAGTGTCATCCAACTGCAGTCCTCAGATTTCAGTCTCCTGGGGGGAGAGGATGACAGGAATGGAAAAGTATGTTTGGCCTGCTACCAGTAGCTCATGGCTTTTATCCTAGGTACTCAGGAGGTGAGATCTGAGGATCATGGGTAAAAGCCAGCCTGGTTAGGAAAGACCTTGAGACTCTTATATCCAAGGAATTGCCAGAAAACCAGCAGCAATGCTGTGGTTCAAGCAATTGAGTGCTTGCCTTAAGCTGAAGAGCTCAAGGCAAGGACCAAGCCCAGAGTTCAAGACCCTTAACGAACAACAACAAAAAGAGGTGATTAAGTTTTCCACATAGCAGTATGCATGGTAGAAAATGCCGTGCTGGTCTATGAGGCATTCCAGATATGTGAGAGGCTCAATGTTTTGTCTACAGTGGGTCTGATGTCGGTACTGCCACCTTCTCAAGGGTGGGATGTGTTCATAATTGAGGGAGTTCATGTTTCTATTCTCGGGGACTGCTGAATCCTTGGGCTATCCGTATGTTTGTGTGTATGTGTGTGTGTGTGTGTGTGTGTGTGTGTGTGTGTGTGTGTGTGTGTCTGTCTGTCTGTCTGTCTGTCTGTCTATGTCTGTATCTGTGTGTGTTTGGAGGTAGAAGAACTGGGCCTTAAATTCAAGGCCTAAATGCTGTCCCTGAGGTTTCTTGCTCAAAGCTAGAGCTCTGACAGTTGAGCCACAGCTCCACCTCTGGCTATTTGGTGGTTCAGTGTAGATAGGAGCTTCACAAACTTTCCTACGTGGCTGGTTTGAACAGTGATCCTCAGACCTCAGCCTCCTGAGTAACTAGGATGACAGACAGGAGGCACCTGTATTGGCTTTATGTGTGTGTGTGTGTGTGTGTGTGTGTGTGTGTGTGTGTAGAAGTTGGTTGTAACAAGCAGTGCTGGACCCATTAGTAACTTCTAAGCGCTGTCTTTGGGGGGAGCATGGGCTTTGAGGCTGAGGTATGGGGTTCTGGAAGGGTGAAACGCTTGAAGGGGACTCAGTACCCTTAAATTATAAGAGCAAGGGAACTTTGTGCCCTGGAACTGTCTACTCCCGTGGGCCTGCCTGGTGGCAGAGGAGTGTGGATGGATCTGGAGGTGGGGCCAACAAGGGATGGCTCCCCAGGGGGACAGAGAGCGTGGTCAGCACTTAATAAGGCTTTGAGTCCTGTTAGTATGGGTCGTATTGGTATGCGTCAGACTCTGGGTCTTCTCATCATGACGTCTGATGGGCAAGGCCAACCCTACTTTAAACCTTGACCTGTGTTATTCAGATCTCAGCCTCCTGAGTAGGTAGGGTTATAGGCATGAGCCTCTGGCACTGGGCCTCGGATTCTTTTTGGTATATTAGGGTTGGAAGTCAAATCCTTAGGCTTTCCAGTCAGGTCTTCTTCCATGGGAGTCAAGCCTTTCTGTCTGGCATTTCTGAGATAGAGACTCAATATATGCTCAGGCTTGGCTGGATCATGGTCCTCCTGTGACAGGCATGCACCACCACGCCTGGTCCTCTGTAATTGGGATGGTAGATATGTAGTTCCATGCTCAGTCATCGGTTTAGATGACTGTCCCAAACTCTTAGTCCATAGCATCCGATTCTTGACCACAGTTGAAGGTCTGGGTTCGGCCTGGAACCACTGGTCCTCAGTCTTCTCACAGGACAGTTGTGAGGAAACAAGGGATCAACACAAGGGGAACTCTGGGGCAGGGCCAGCATAGAGGCAACGGTCATCAGATAAGTTTCTTGGCAATTCTGTGAGCATATAACAAGAAGACACCTGGAAAGGTCTCAGAAGGGGCCTGTTATTTATCATGCCACAGGTATGGGATTATGAAACAAAACATGGCTCTTTTTCATTCTTACCCTCTCCTCATGAGGAAGGGAATCTTTCACTGTTCAGCTTTGCAGCTGGGGAAAACGAGGCACAGAAAAGTGGGATGACCTACTCATGACCCCCAGCTGACAGGAAGCTTCGTCTGACTTCTCTGCCATGCTCCCTAGGACAATGGGTGCTATTCAGTCCATTTCTTGTGGTGGGAAGTGCACTTATTGTCAATCGTGGGGTTTGAACTCTGGGACTGGGCACGCTCCACAAGCTCCTCAGATCAAGGTTAGGTCTCTACCACTTGAGGCACAACACCACTTCCGGTTTTCTGGTGTTTCTTTGGAGATAAGCCTCTCACAGCCGTTTCTGCCTGGTCTGGCTATGAACCATGATCCTCATATCTTAGCCTCCTGTGTAGTTATCATTGTAGGCCTGTGCCACCGGCAGCCCGCTTACGTGTAATTCTCTCTCTCTCTCTGTAACTTGTTGAAAAGGTGCTGGAGGAGGTGCCTCAGCGTCCCCATGTGGCTGGGACCCAAGATAACCCTCTTAATCTGGAGGTAGGCTGTGGGTCAGGAGTTTTCTTGCTCAGCCTGTAGAACTAGCTCCCTTAGGTAAGCCCCTCTGTGCCTGGGATAAACTGTTATGGTTACTCATTGTCAGTCTGTCTGGTGAGTACTTCCCCACTACCCTTTGCTAAGACAGTTAAAGGAAAGTGGATGAGGAGGCATCACATTTTCCAACTGCACAGCACTCTCCTGAGCCTCTGATCCTCACTGCCACTATCTGGCCAGACCCTGATTATAAGAAACTGAATTCACTCTATGTCTACTTCATGTTGCTGCAGTGTGTCATTTCGGGGAGTGGGGTGGAGGCAGTGTGCAGAGGAACTACCCCAGGTCGGACACCTCCTGGGGGACATTTGTTCTGTGACAGCGCGAAGTCAGTGTTGTGGATAAGGAGGAAGCTGGCATCAGACTGAGCCAGAACAATGCTCAAAGGTAGGTAGGCTGTTGAAGTATCAAACACACCCAGGTCTGCTTCCCACTCACAACAAGGAGGTGCAATGCAGGTAGCTCAGCATTGGCCCTAGGGAGCTATAAATGGATGGTGACGGTCAGGTGCTAGTGGCTCTCGCCTGTCATCCTGGTTATTCAGGAGACTGAGTTCTGATGGTCGTAACTCAGAGCCTCCCCAAGCAGAAGAGTCTGTGAGATTTTTTTTTTTGGTCCAGGCATGTGTCCTGAACTCTGGGCCTGAGCACTGTCCCTTAGCTCTTCAGCTCAAAGCTAGCACTCTGCAACTTGAGCCACAGCGCCACTTTTGGCTTTGTTTCTTTTGCTTATGTGGTGCTGAAAAATCGAACACAGGGTCTCAGGCATGCAAGGCAAGCACTCTGCCACTGAGCTACCTTCACAGCCCCAAGTCTGTGAGATTCGTATCTCCCATAAACAAACTCCCTCCCTCCCCCGAAAAAAGCCAGTTTTGGTGCTGTGGCTCAAGTGATAGAGCCTCAGCCTTGAGTAAAAGAAGCCCAGGGATGACACTGAGTCCCTGAATCCAAGACCTGGACTCACGAAAAATAAAATAAATGAATAGTGGGCAGTTGTTATCTTACTACCAAAATGGATGGATTCATTCTTCTCTCTGGTACTTGTAGCCAAAGGTAAGGGGCTTCCCTTGATGTTTCTCTAAACCTCTCCTTCTCTCTATTATCACCCTGTCTTCAGTTGCAGGATAGAATTCAGATCATCCCACTTGATGTGACCTTAAGTACCCTTCCTTACCCGCCTTTCATGGGGTGGGGATCCTGGATGTACTCACCACTGGGTGAAATAAGCACCAGAGAGATGGAGGTAGGTATCCTTGAAACTCATACTCACACACACACACACATACACACACACACACACACACACACACACACACACACACTCACCTAGGCCCACTCTGAATAGCCTTTTCTAAAGATACTTTATCTCCTTGGATTATCTGACCTAGGAGAGGAACTTGATCCCCTATAAATTACTATTTTAACTAGGGCTTGCTAGTTGACACAAGATAAACAGAAGCTCAAAGGAAAGGTTCTGGAGCCTGTCTGGCTCAGGCTCACACTTGACATCCTGGCTCCTCGGTAGGCAGAGATGTGAGGATCAAAGATCGAAGCCAGCCATAAGCTGGAAGGCTGATAAGACTCTTCTCTGTATGGAATCACCAAAAATCCAGACGTGTTCAAGCCCAAACAAGAAATGGCCAAATTTGTTGCCCCCAGACTGCCTGATCCTCAAGTGCCCTCTCACAGAGTGTGATGCCACACTGGTTCCTGGATCGTGTATCAGAGCCTTCAGAAATTTCGTGGTGAAAGCCAGGCCTTCGCCTTTGTGCGCTCTCAACCCACACCAGCTGGAAGGCAGAGCATGACAAGGCCAACAGCCTGCAGAGCAGAGAAGATCCCCCTCTGCCAGGGTGATTGGAGCGGGCTTCTTAGAGGCAGCACTTGAAAGGAGTTCTTGCTTAACAAGGAGAATGTGACAGGAAGCACAAAGAGAAAAGATGCCATAGATAAAGGACAACATAGGGGAGCGTGTTCTTTCTCGGACAGGGCTGCTGTTTAGAAACTCAGTTAAGATGGGCAAGACTGTCCGAGACAGGCCCAAGGGATCACAGAAGAACAGCTATCCAATGTTGGGATTTTGTCTTAGCTGTAGTGGGCTCACCTAGCACACAGGAAACCCTGGGTTCGATTCCTAGTTCCCGCATACACAGAAAAAGCCAGAAGTGGTACCGTGGCTTGGGTGGAAGAGTGCTCACATCAAGCAAAAGAAGCTCAGGGATAACGCCTGGACCCCGAGTTCAAGCCCCAGCATTTTCAATGTAAAACTGCACTCCAAGGGACCTGGGTGACAGGTAGATGGCTCTGCCCTGTAGCTCTTAGTAGATCCATTCATGCTTTGTGTCTCCTTCTTTGACAAAGAGGATCTGGACACTCCTTCTGCCCTAGGCACCCCTCGACCCAGTTATCAGCAACCCACCCAAAGTCTCCCACTGGGACATGGAGCAGCTGGCCCTAGAAATCCTCAGGTACCAGTTGGGTGTGATGGGGGGATACAGGGCAGGCCTAAGAAGTCCTAAACATCCAGGCCATCCAGAGGAAGCGGATGGGAGCTTAGAAAGGGCTAGTGATGTGAAGGGGCCCCTTTTATGCCTATGGCCCTTCCCAGATTCTGAAGCTCCCTTTGCTGTCTCTGAGGGAGGTAGAGGAGTGTCTAGGTGGTAGTGTCTAGAGGCAGACTAGTTGGAAATTGTAAAGAATGAGACACCATAGGCCATGCGCTGATGGCTCATGCCTGTCATCCTGGCTACTCAGGAGGCTGAGATCCAGAGGGTCTTGTATCCCAGTACAGGGAGGAAAGTCCAGTGAGAGTCTCATTTCCTATCTCCATCTGGAAGTGGTACCATGGCTCAAGTGGAAGATCACTGGGCTTGAGCAAAAATCATCATCAGGGACAGTACTCAAGCCCTGAGTTCAAGCCCCTCATCCAAAAAACCAAGAAAGAAAGACACCACTTGCTTGCCAGAGATGGTGAAGGAGTGGGGTTGCTGTGGTTGGGACACCAGGCTCTGGCCTCAGTGTACACCCATTTCTAAGAACTCCCCAAGTTTGCCCGAGTGTGAATTTACAGCAGGGTGGGCATTGTCTTACCAAGAACTGCAGAGCTTGTGGCCTGTCTTAAGCAGGGAGTGGGCGGATGGGAGCAGGTGTGGGAGATTAATGTCAATTATATTCTCTCCAACCAAGGAAGACTGGCTTTGGATGCTGGTGTCAAAGTCTGAAAGTGTAGGGTTACATGTGCTTTATGTCCTGACAAGTTGGGTTTCCCCTGGTTGTATAAAGGTGGCTGAAACCGGGCACTGTCAGTGTCTCACAACTGTCATTCTAGCTACTCAGGAGGCTGAGATCTGAGGATCACGTTTCAAAACCAGCTTAAGCAGGAAAGTCTGTGAGATTTTAACTCAAGTGAACCACCAGAAAACTGGAAATGGTGCTGTGGCTCCAGTGGTAGAGTACACACCTTCAGCTGAAGAGCTGAGGGATGGCACACAGGCCCAAAGTTCAAACCCCATGACCGATGACCAAAAATAACGTGGCTGAGGTTTCTTCATAGCGGTGTGTATAGTAGGAAATGTCATGCTGTTTTATGAGCCATTCCAGATGTGTGAGAGGCTCTGAGTTTTGTCAACATTTGGTCTGAGGATGGTAGTGCCATCTTCTCAGAGGTGGGATGTTCAGTTGCTCAAGGACTACTGAGGCCTTGGGCTACCCGTGTTTGTGTGTGTGTGTGTGTGTGTGTGTGTGTGTGTGTGTGTGTGTGTATTTTTCCCTCATCTTTCTCTGCCCACTTCCTGGATGCTTGTCTGCCTCTTCCTGACCTTGGATGGTGCCCTTCCTCAATAGAAACCTTGTCTATAGCCCCCTATCATTGTCTACAATGAGTCCTAAATTGCCAGAAACGTGCATATTCCAGCTTTTCCTTGGGACACAAGTTCGGCTGTCCATATATTTGTCCTCATCCAGGGGATTCTGGGTCAGCAGTGCTGGCTGGCATACGTTTTCTCCTGCCTCTGTGGGGGCAGGGTCAGTCATGCTGTGTCCTGTCCTTTTCTCAGCTGGGCCCCTAGCTGCATGTCCCACTCCCAGCAGGTTGGCAGTCGAGTGGGGGAAGTGTGGTTGCCAGTGGCTCTGGCCACCTCAACCTTGATACCTGACTGAAGGCTCCCCAATAAAGGATGATCTGTGGCTACATAAGAGGTGAGGCCAAGGTGGATTGGATATACTGTTGGATGCCTAGGAAATGTCAACGTACTTTATCGTAGGCAAATCTCTCTTCTGGCCCCAGGTGGGCCTCTCAGGTCTTTCTAGACAATTCTGGATGCCCATAATAGAGAGGCATATACTTTAGATTCCAGGGTCAGGGAACTGAGGGATGAGAGATTGGTATGGCCAGTATCTCAATGTTTTGGGGCATTATTTTTGACCTGGATGAGCTGAGCTAGAATTGGGGGCAGTCCTGAGTCATAGTCACAGTAAACTCTCAAGCCAGATCAAGTGGTTTCTCCCTAAGTCCTTCTTGGGCTGAGGGGTTTGGGCCATGGCAGTAAGTTCCATGGATCCTGCCCCTCGATCTCAACACGGGGCCACAGGATCAAGGGAAGGACACTAGGGATGCTCCTTTGTAGTTGGCCCATGTATGCAGACCTTCATCTGCCTTCCTTCCCCAAGCACTGGTGAGGAAAGCAGGGCACCGAGCCCTCGGACTCCTGGGATAATGACTGCTACAAAATTTTCATGAGCCCAACTCAACACCTGTCCAAGGTCTGACTGACAAATTTGTACTCTTGTGATACTCCCGTGAGTGGGTATTATCTGGTGTGACATCTTGCAGCTCCTGCCCCTCCTGGCCCAGAATCGTGGTCTGAGACAGTGATTTACTATTCCGATCCACATTACACCCATGACATATGCCATTCTGATGATCTTCATGCCCCAAGGTTTGATACTTATCTGGTACTGTGGCCTGCTCTGTAGGCAATGGCCTCCAAACAAGGCTGCTATCAAGACTTGTAGGACACCTAGACATTAGGAGACCCTCAGGGGCCCACTGGAAAGTACTTTTCCTAGCGCCACAGAGTAAAGTCCAAGCAGGCCAGATGTTTGTCATAGGGCTAGAACTCTAGGCCTGGGCGCTGTCCCCCAGCTCTTTACCTTACCACTTGTGCCACATAGCAACTTCCAGTTTTCTGAAGGTTCCTTGGAGATCAGAGTCTTCCAGACTTTTCTGCCTGGGCTGGATTTGAAACGTGATCCTCACATCTCAGCCTCCTGAGGAGCTAGGAGGACAGGCGTGAGCCACCTGTGCCTGGATGATGTGGCCTTACACCACAGTGGAGTAGGAGCTCCTGAAATCTTTTCTTTAATTTTCCTGTGCTAGTTTTTGGGGCTTGAACTCAGGGTCTGGGCTCTGGTCTCTAAATTTTTCCTTCAAGGTTACCACTTTATCAATTGAGCCACAGCTCCATTTCTGGATTTTGGTAGTTAAAATTGGCAAGAAGAGTCTCATTAACTTTCCTCTCCTGAGCTGGCTTGACCCTCGATCTATATCTCAGTCTCCTGAGTAGCTAGGATTTACAGGGGTTGAGCCACTGGTGGCATTGGGCTAGAAGCTTTTCTAAAGCAAGAGGTTTTCCCTGCGTTTGCCCTGACTCCTCCATGCAAAGGCGTCATGAGGGAAAGGAGTTGTGAAAACAGGTTTCCAAACAGAGGAAATGGCTTTGGGTCCCTGGCGAAAAGAAAAGCTATTCTTCCCCCTGGACGCTATTCTGGGACCCCACCCTCTGCCTTGTGACTCATTTAAACGTTGACCTAGCCTTGAATATCCTGCCAGACTTTTCTGAAGCGATAAAACCTTCATACCATTCACACCACCTATGTTACAACACACCTCAGGACCTTTGTCCATGCTATACTTTGTGCCTGAGGCTCTCTGCCTTGTACCCCATATTAGAACTACTGTGGAATCTTGGCACAGGGTATATCACTTCCTGGAGCAAGTCTTTCCTTCCTTTCTCCATCTTTTTTTTTTTTTAATATTGAGTTGCTAGAGATGGAATTTGTGCAGGCTGATTGGCAAATGCTCTATATTGGTGTGTGTGTGTGTGTGTGTGTGTGTGTGTGTGTGTGTGTGTGTGTGTGTGTGTGTGTTTGTGTGTGTGTGTGCCAATCCTGGGGTTTGAATTCAGGGCCTGGATGCTATCGTATCCCTGAGGTTTTGTGCTCCAGGCTAGCACTGTACTACTTGAACCACAGCTCTTCTTCTGGCTTTTTGGAATTTTAATTGGAGCAAATTTTCTTAAATTGACTTTCCTGCTTGCAATTAGGATCCTTATATCTCTTCCTCCTGAGTAGCTTACAGGGGTGAGCCACCAGCACTGCCCTCTACCCTACCTCTTACCTATAACCTCGGCCCTCTTCTGAGTCCCAGAAGAATATGTCTCACCAGGCTCAATTTTTTTTGTCAGTCTTGGTGCTTGAACTCAAAGCTCATACTTGGGAGAGACTCTAAACATGTGAAGACTGTGACAAATGTTTCCATTTAATTATATATCATGTTTCAACACTTAATACAATGTTAATGAAAAATGAGTCAATGTCCTAAATTATTGTGTACAATTTTATAATAGATGTGCAAAATATAATATTATGTGTATAATAATACTAAATACAAAAATCAATAAATGAATCAAAGAAAAATCAAATACAAAATCAATAATAAAATTCATAATATGAAATTAACATACATATATAAGTATATATCATGTATTACACATGTATAGAAATATTTCTTCAATTGCAGGGCCATCATTCAGGCCCTGGGAACTCTATCCTGAATTTCTTTTCCTCAAGGACAATGAGCTTCGCATTCACCCATGGTACAAAAGGGTTACCTGGATGGTGAGCTCAAAAAGTAGCAATGGCAGAAATACTGGCCCCAGTTCCAAGAAAGTGACTTAATTTTTTTAGTGGAAGCAGTTATGATTACTCAGTTCCATACTGAACATTAAAAAAAGCAGTGTAGAGTTTTGTACAGCTATTCAAACATCCTTCCCTTACCTCCAAAGTGCTTCTCTGAGAACTACATTGTTTTTCTTTTTTTGTATGTTTTTATTGTAAAAATGTTCTACAGAGGGGTTACAGTTCCAGGAGCAAGGTAATGAGTACATTCCCTATTAAGCATTGTTTACTCCTCCTGTGTTTTCCCCCTACCATCCCTTCCCTCCCATCTCCACAACTACCTCCCCCTGCTCAGAGGTCAGTGACTTATTTTTTCATTTTTGATTGGCATGGGGTTTGAACTCAAGTAATGGCAACTCTTCGCTCAACATTTCTACAGAGTTACCAAGACCCTGAGTTCAATTCCCAGGCTAGAAACGAAAACTTGCAGAAATTCCAAACCAGGGAGCTTTATTTTTTTTAATTTAGTTAAATAATTGTACACACACACACACACACACACACACACACACACACACACACACACACATATATGTGTGTGTGTGTGTATATATATATATCTATCTATATTATATATATGTATATTATATATATATCTATATATCTATATCCATACCTATATCTATATGTATTGATTTTGGCCAAGCATGGGTCTTGAACACATGTCATGGAAATTCTACTTCACCTTGAATCTCCCTTGGCTGGGGTGCAGTCTCTGGACCCATAGCTGATCCTGGGATCCTGAGCCAAGAGGGCTTTCAGGAAGAAAAAATGGTTGGAAAGCACAAAATGTGGCGAACTGTAAAGAGCTGGGATTTTATGAATTTTTTCTTTGGACAGTGACCATCCTGGGTCTGAAAGACAAAGCTGCAAAGTGGACCTGACCTGCCATTGCTGGTGGCTGGCGGGCTATCAATGAAGCCATAGGCCAACCTGTCAACATAGGCCCTGGGTTGAAATCGCAGTTCTGACATCAATCGCAGGAGATCACAAGAGACTGTTCCTATGCATATGAATACTGATTGAAAGAGTAGTTTATACATCGGTCTTCTCTAAAGTTGGATGCAGTAATCCTAGAATGCTGATTGAACTTAATTAATAGTTTATTAAGCATGAAAAGAACAATATTCCTTCAATGGCGGTTTAATAAATACCTAAGAGTTGGTAGGAACATAGTGGGTGTCAATCTATCATACATAGATGGCTATGGAACTCTTTACAAATATATATATTTATTTGTATACCTCCGTCTGCCTATCCATGTATCGCTGTTTTGGCCAAACCTGGGGGTCGATCTCAGAGACTGGGAACCACCTGATATCTTCATTGGCTAGAGGCTGCCAAGCTCAATCATGAATTGGGCCTGTTTGGCACTAAGTTCAGATCCTGGCATTGCCAGGCATGATGGAGAACACATCTAACATCTAGAGTTTATGTGACAGGATGTAAACAATGTAATAAATGGTATAGATGTCATCAGAGTCAATAAAATAATTTCTAAATAAATGAATGACACAAGAAATAAAATAAATAACCACACCAAACACAATATGGACTGAACATCTGTAAGGAAGTATAAATACTATCTTTAAAATATCTATAAGGAGGGCTGGGAAGGTGGCACAGTGGTAGAGCTCTTACCTTGCATGCATGAGGCCCTAGGCTCAATTCCTCAGCACCACATAAGCAGAAAAATAAGCCAACAGTGGTGCTGTGGCTCAAGTGGTAGAGCGCTAACCTTGAGATGATGAGCTGAGGGACAGCACCCAGGCCCAGAGTTTAGGCCCACAAGTGGACCCCAAAAAAATTGTATAAGGAGTATCTTTTCCAGGCCTGAGACTTGAATTCAGTCCCCCTATGCGGAGGGAATGGCGGGAGATCCTGAGGTACTCATTTCTGGCCTGGGAGGAGTCATGGAATGTGATCAATCTCATCCTTGAATGAATAGTTTTTGCATGATGCAGGTAGGAAATGATAGGCAAGACTTATGGGGTATCGATTATTTGTAAAGAAGTTGATGAAGCATGACAATAGTCATCATAGTCATGAAATGGACACATCAGGAAAGAACCAAGAATCAGTAGTCACGCAGTTTGGATTCCACAACAGGTTACCATCTCTCCTACTCTATACAAATATGTACTTATTTGCATACTTCCTTCAGTTTATGAATGGATGACTGTTGTGCTCCCCGCTGTCCCCTCGGGGGGAGGGGGGGCCCAATCGCAGTTTCCAAAGGATGGTGTGCTCATGTGGACCCATTCGCCACTTAGTCCTGCTAGGCACTGAGTTCAGATTCCCCGCCATGCCAAAAGATTCATCTTGATGTCAGAAGTCAAACATTGCACCTGTTTTCTTTCCTGTGCAAGTCCTGGATCTCAGCTAGGATGGACATTGCTTGGGCCACCCTATGGCCATGGGAATAAGTTGTTATTCATGTCAGCCCAGTTATACCTGTCATCATATTCTCAAAAAAATACACAATACACCCGTGAATAGCATAAAAAAATAAAGAGAATAACTACACTCAATGCACGATGCAGTCCACATACGGATGTGAATATACATCCCATGTTTCAATGATCATTGAGGACTATTTTGGCCTCCCTGGGTCTCGATCTCAGTTCCTGGGAAAGACCCAGCTCCTTAGTGGCTCACAGTCTGGTGTGATCACCTAGACCCATTGGGCAGTTGGGCTTCCTAGGCCCACAATTCGAATCCCAGCACTGCCAAAAAATCACCATGATGTAAGAAGCCAGTCGTTGCACATGTTTTCCTACACTGTGCAAGTTCTGGGGCTCAGCTAGGAAGGAGAATGTATACACAACTCTATACTCATGGGAATAGGTTGTCATCCAGTTCTCCACAGTTATATCTGTCATCCTACACTCAAGGAAGTACACAATACATCAATGAATAAAACACAAAACGAAGAGAATGACTACACCACACGCAAGATGCAGCCCACCCATGTTTGGAAATATATATCCACTGTTTAATTATGAATTTATTACTATATTGGCCCCTACCAGGGCTTCATCTCAGGTCCCAGGAATGGCCTAGTTCCTTAGAGGCTCACAGCCTGGTGTGCTCACTTTGACCCATTCACCAATTGGGCCTGCTAGGCTTTGAATTCAAACTCCTGCACTACCAAAAGATTCATTCTGATGTGAGAAGCCTATGGTGGCACAGGTTTTCCTGTCCTGTGAATGTCCTGGGTTTCATTGAGGATGGAGAATGCTATATTGGCAACTCTTAGCCATGGGAAGAGGTTGTCATCCATGTCAGCACAGTTATATCTGTCACCCCATACGCAATAAAATACACAATACATCCATGACACAAAATAGAAAGAATAACTACACTGAATGCAAGATGCATACCACACCTGTACGTAAAGAGAAATCCTATGTTTTAAAAATGTGGGCTTTTTATTTTGTCCAGTGCTAGGGCTTCAAATCAGGCCCTGCACCAGACCTGACATTCTACTCTTCAAAGATGATGAGTTTCCCCTTCTCCCAAGTGCATCAGAGTTACCCAGACCTGAGCTAAAATCCCAGCACTGACAAAAGATTCATACTGATGTCAGAAGACAGACTTTGTGCCTTTCATCCTCTCCTGTGAAAGTCCTGGGTCTCAAATATGATAGAGAATGCATAGACAACACTGTAACCTTAGGAATAGTTTGTCATCCATATCAGCATTGTTATATCTGTCAACATACTTATTAAAATACACAATATCTCCATGGGTTAGAGACAAAATAAGGAGAATAATTGCACTGAACACAAGATGCTGTCTACACATGTATGTCAATTTAGATCCTATGTTTAAATTATGAATTTCTGACTATAGTGGACCACCCTGGGGATCAATGTCAGATTCTTGGGATGGCCACATTCCTTAGTTGCTCACAAGTTCGTATGATCACCTTGACTGATTGGCCAATTGGTTTTGCTCTGCCCTGTTTTCAGATCCCAGCACTACCAACAAGTGGATCGTGGAGTAAGAAGGAGAGTGTGAAACTTTTTTTCCTTTTCTCTGAGAATGTTGGGGGTCAGGCATGATGGAGAACATTTCTACAAATCTAGGTGTTCTGTCATAGGTCATCATCAATGTAATAAACAGAATGTGTAAATAAATGAATAAAACAAAAGATACAAGGTACAACCACACCAAACATGTATGGACAGAACATCTATAGCTAAGTATAAATCCTATCTTTACAATATATAGAAACACTATGTTTCCAAGGCTGGGTCTTGAATTCAGGACTAGTGAACAGGCCTGACTTTTTTATGTTCATGAAAGGTGATCTTCCCTTTTATCCACATTGCTGCAGATTTACCCAGATCTTGAGTTCAAATCCAAAGCCTGTAAGAATAAACTGTGTGAATTGCAAGACAGGGAGCTAATTTTCTTTTCTCAGCATGGGGCTTGAACTCAGGTTGTGGCAATTCTGCCTCCGCTTAGATCACCCTAAGATGGTGTGCAGCCACTGGACACACAGGTGATTCTGGGATCCTACACACCCACGTGTTGCAGGAAAAACAATGCACAGAAAAAATGTGGCCTTTTATGTTTTCTTCCTTTGCATAGTGACCCTTCTGGGTCTGAATGACACTGTTGCAAAGGGTACTTCACCTTGCATTGCTGAAGGCTGGCAAACTATCAGGGAAGCCATAGGCCCACGAGGCAACATAGGCCCTCATTTTGAATCCCCGTACTGACACCAACCAATGGCAGGAGGTACTAAGAAACTGGTTCCCATCCAAAGGAATAACACTGGAATTTTTTCAATGTCACAGTTGAATGAGTTGATCGTAAATGATGATCCTATAAAATTAAACAGCATCATTTCAGAAGGCTTGTTGATTTTATTTAATAATTATGAAGCATTAAAAGAATATTCTTACTTACAGGAACACAATAATTTCAGGACACTGAGTGCTTTCATTAATATTTTAAGGATGAAAACAATAACATTAATTACATGGACACATAATAAATACCCAGGAATTGGTAGGAATATAGTCTATATAACTGAATAATGTATAGACATCTCTGGCACTCTATAAACATATATATATATATATATATATATGTAGATATATATATATATATATATATATTAGCATACTTCCATTTGCATGTCAATCTGTTCTTCTTTGGTTAACCCCTGGGGCTCGTTCTCAGTTCCTGGGAACAACCTGTCACCTCAATTTCCCCCAGGATGGCATGTTTGCACTCACCCATTCATGAATTTGGCCTTGTAGGCCATGAGTTCAGATGTCAGTGCTCCCAAACAATGAATTGTGGAGTAAGAAGCTGATGGTGACACATGGTTTCCTTTTCTGTGAATCTTCTGTGTGTCAGGTATGAAGTGGAATACATATGTAGACCTATATCCTATGTAGTCAATGTTCTATGTGGTATAATAGTCAATACAATAAATGGTCAATACATGAATAAAACAAAAAATAAAATAACTACACTGAATGCAATATGGAGTCAACATATATATAAAAATATAAAACATATATGTAAATTGTACATGAATAGGGGGTTTTCTAGTGCTGGTGATCAATTTCAGGCCTAAGGAACAGACTTGAATTTCTTGACTTTAAGAAGGCAAGCTTCCTCTTCCCACACAGTGCAACAGAGTTACCCAGATTATGAGTTCCAATCCCAGTCCTGGTAGAGAAAAACATCACCTTCATAGTATTTGAGGCCCCATTCTTAGGTATTTCATTATGCCTCCATTTGATGAATATGATTGCTTAAATGTTTAATAAAATATTAACTGAAATCAATCAGTGTCGTGTAATATAATTGTGTATAATTTTATCCTGGAATCATTCAAGAACTGTTCATTCAATCATGACTTACATCACATTCCTTTGGTAATCATATGGACAGGAAGAAGTTTCTTAGGATCTCCTACCATTTGGAGGTGGCATGACCAGGATTCAAATTGTGGGCTCCAGCTCCGGCCACTTCAACCAGAGGATAGGGAACTGACCAGTCTGTCCAAGAATGTCAACAAGACCAATGATTAGGCAGGCACAAGTCTCTCTCAACAGTCCTCCTTGATACTTACAAGGCTGTGATAGGAGGATCCTGGTCAAAGTCACCCTAAGCAGGAAAATTCTTGAGAACCCTGCCCAACTTCAGTGCCAACAAAGCCAGAAGCCTTGTGGCTCTAGTGTAGAAGACCAGCCTTGAGCAAAAGCAGCTCATGAACTGTGCCCAGATCCTGAGTTCAAAGTCTGAGACTGACAACAAACAGAACTACACAACAATCTGTGTAGCCATTCAGTTAAAGCAGGTTACCCTCTTGTCTCCAACTGAATTGGACAGAATTCCCTGGGAAAAGGGCTGGGAGAATCTCTGTCATCTTGACTCCGCCCATGCTGCTTGCTTCAGAGGATTCTGGGCACACCCCCATTCTTTCATGCTTCTTTCTGACCAATGGGATACAAGAATGGTGGCCATGCCCACATTCCATGCTGCCAGGTACCACTGGGATTCCCTATGTTAGTTTACACCACTACCAGCAGTTGAGGAAGATAGAGGTTGCTGAGAGGTGAGGCAGGGACTCGAGGACACCTGGCCCCTCCCCTCCTTTCACACAGTGCCAGGTTTCAAACCCCAAGCAATGTCGTGCTGCCAGCCGGCCTAAATCATCGACCTGGTCCTTGCCGCTTGTCTTCTGCTCTGGGCCCGTATGTCCACAATGCTGCTGCCATCGAGGCTGGCACAAACCAGCAGCACAGGTGAGTTTCCGCCCCAACAACAACCTACCCTGGGTCAAACACCCCTCTGGGGGCACCATGACCCCCCTGCTTGTTTCCTCTCCCCGGCTCTGATGAGCCACCTTTCTGTCTTGAGGATTTCTAAGATAGAAACTAAAAATATGCTCTGGCTGGGCTGGATCGCAGTCCTCCTGTGGAAGGTATGCTCCACCAGGCCTGGTCCTCTGTATTTGGGATGGTAGACATGTGGTCTCATGCTCAGTCATTGGTTTAGATAAATTATCCCAAACTCAGTCCATAGCAGCGGATTCTTGACCACACATGAAGCTCTTGGTAGGGCCTCAACCATTGGACCTCAGTCTACTCACAGGACAGTAGTGAGGAAACAAGGGCTTTATACAGAGCGATCTCTGGAAAATGGCTAGACAGAGAGGGAGCAGCCTTCAGATAAGTTTTTGGCGATTCTGTGAGCATATGACAGGAAGATACCAGAAAGGGCTCAGGTGGGGCCTGTTATTAATCATGCAACAGGTGTGGGATTATGAACCGAAATATAACTCTCTTTCATTATTACCCTATCCCAATGAGGAAGGGGATCCTTCACTTTGTTCAGTTTTGCATCTGGGGAAACCGAGGCACAGAGAAACCACGTGACCTAATTATGACCTCAAGTTCACAGGAAGCTTGGCCTGACTTCTCTACCAAGCTCCCTAGGACAATGGGTGCTATTCAGTCCACTTCTTGTGGTGGGAAGTCCACTTCTTTTCAGTCGTGGGTCTTGAACTCTAGGATTGGGCACTGTTCCGGAGCTCCTCAGCTCAAGGCTAGCACTGTATAACTTGAGCCCAGAGTGCCACTTCCAGTTTTCTGGTGGTTCTTAGGAGATAAGATTCTCAAAGACATTCCTGCCTGAGCTGTCTATGAACAATGAGCCTCATATCTCAGCCTCCAGTGTAGTTAGGATTAGAGTTTTATGCCACTGATTCTGTCTCTCTCTCTCTCTCTCTGTCACTGTCACTCTCAGGAACTGGTAGAATGGGTGCTGTAGGAGGTGGGCCAACCTCCCCAGGTTGCTGGAACCCAAGATGGCCCACTCATTCTGGAGGTGGACTGTGGGTCAGGAGCTGTCTCATTCAGCGTATTGATACATCTCCATGAGATAAGCCCTCTGTGCCCTTGCAAGACTGTGAGGGTTATTCATTTTCCATCTAGCCTTACTGGATTTATTGTATTCTTTTCTACATTATTTTCTAGCACCTGGCCAATATTATGGTACATAGTTACTGAATGAAAATATAATGTCAAATTAAGAAAGTCATTTAGGGATCTAGGAATGTGGCTTCATGATATGGTGATTGCCTAGCATGCATAAAAGCCTGAATTCAATTCCTCAGTACCACTTAAACAGAAAAACACTGGAAATGGTGCTGTGCCTCAAGTGGTACAGTGATATCCTTGAGAAAAAAGCAAAGAAAACCCAAACCAAAACAAAACCAAAAAACATTCAATTAGTAAATGCAAAATAAAGAACCCATACTTGGAATATATAATTGCTCCTGTCATACTGACACCTGACAATAGTCCCTAATTCATGTACTTTTACTTGTATTAGGATATTGTGTTGAAACAAAGTTTTGTTCATTAGGTCACAGCAATTAATGTCATGAATGTGCTTAGATGTCAGGTGAAGATTAATTCTGGAAATTCGAAGATTCCAGGTTTTTGAATGGTCACTGCCAATCACAATGAGAAGGGTAGTCTAAGTGAGATTTGGAAATCTTTTTGGTTATTCATGGCCCCAAAACGGCAGAGGCAAATTAACAGTTGTGACAGAAGAGAAGGAATAACTCCAAAGTTAAGTAATAAATGATAGTAACTAAGTTATACCAGAAAGTTTTTTAGAGAACCATTTTTGGTTATTGAACAAATAGTTATCAACTAGTCTTATACCTCATTACCTTTATCATTCTAAATCTCTTAGGCTACTTCTTAATCTCTGTGTAATAAATGTATCTCCTTCTGTGCTGTTTTATCTTACCTTAACTTCTTTACTTTTTAAAAATCTCAGTCTTTCTATATTTCTCTATGAACATTTCCTGATACTAAATACACCTACACAGATGGCAGAGAATGATTATTGAGGATCCCATAGCTCATGAGTTATTAATGAAACAACGTGGAAAAGGAGGACATATTTATTGTTACCTCAAATTTTCTGAAAAGCTGCAGTGCCATCATTTGATTCAAATTTCCATTATTTGTCTACATAGTGTCATTCAGTGCACATAAGGGCAAATATGAGCTGGGTGCTGGTGGATCACACCTGGAATCCTAGCTATTCAGGAGACCAGAGGATTGTGGTTCAAAGCTAGCCTGGTCAGGAATGTCCACGAGACTCTTATCTTCCATTAACCACCAGAAACCCGGAAGTGGTGCTCTAGCTTAAGCAGTAGAGCACTCAACTTGAGCTGAAGAGTTGAGGGAGTGTGTCCAGGATCAGAGTTCAAGCCCCATAACCAACAAAAATTGCAAATATTACCTTAAGTTTTCCCAAAAGGAAGGATAAGATCAATAATCTTCTCAAGGAGAAAAAATAATTTCAAAATGATTCAGTGCACCTACTTATGCTGAGTTATTTAAGTTATGGCTTCTTTGCTAGATATATTCTCTTCCTTTATAAATAGTCAAATATTAGCTTTACAATAAGCTTCATCTAATATTTCTTGTTTCAAAAGAGAAGTCTATACAGTTGATGTCACTTAGCTTTCTTACTATCTTAATTCAAAGCCAAACCAGGCAGGATAATCTGTCAAACTCCTATCTCAAATTGAACACCAAAAAACCAGAAGTGGAGTTTTGGCTCAAGCAGTAGAGTACTAGCTTTGGGGGCAGGTGGGCAGGAAAGACAACTGTTCAGGGACAGGATCCACCCTCTGGGTTCAAGACCCAGAACGAGCACAAACTAAACAAACAAGCAAACAAAAATCCCAGATAGTTCTTTGGGACCCTCCTTAAAGGTGTACTGGTCAGAGAAGAGGCTTCTTTTGCTGATCATATTGACTGGATCCTGCTTTTTTGGAATCCTTATTGCTCTGGAGAACTCAGTACCAGAACAAAGGAATTGATAACTGACTCCTGCATCAAGAGAATCATCTCAGGCGTGAAATATCCATCCATAAGACACTTTAAAACCTCCATGTCTTTGTTCCTTTACAGGAGAACCCTTTAAAACAATGTTACTTCCTTTTGTTCTATGCTGGCCTTCAAATGGTACATTATTTCTTTTTATAACACTATGAACTAGAAGTTTACAGAAAAAATTTATATGAGTAAAGAACACACTTGAAAAAGCCGGGGACAGAGTTTCCTTCAAGCCTTGGGATACTTTTCTTGTACAGTAAAAAGGAAAGCACAAGGTAACTTGAACTTTGTTATTCCTCTATGTTCCATTCCTCTCTTCGGGTCAGTTTCCACATCCAGTAACAGTTTCTTCCAGTAACAATCGATGGTGCTGCTTGAGGTTTAATGAATGATTTCTGGCTTCACTGCAATAACACTAGAACACCTATGGACCTGAGGTAACACGTGTTTCAGAGACAACTTAGTAAAGAGAAAATATGAAATTTATATTGCTTATAAATACATTATACATGAGTACATTGAGTTCAAACTTTGTAAGTTCTCTATAAATTAAGGCGAATTTTAAATGGGAAGAAGGTTTTCAGAACATTCTTTTTGTGAGTGTACGTGCTGTTCATTATTTCCCAAGTGTACATGAGCTAACAGTAAGGGAAACAATAGCAATAATAGGAGAAAGAGAAGTTCTGTGTTTAAGTGTAAGGGTTCAATACACTATAGAAGATTCTACAAATAAGACAACATTGAAACAATAAAGCCAAGTCCAGTATGTAGATTTATGGGAGTGATTTACAGAAAGCAAGACACCTACATGGAACAAGAAGTATGAGGCCACTCCCATTCTAAATCATGCTTGCTAATCATGCAACTTTGTAGAAAGTAGAATGGAAGAATAATTCTGTTTCCAATGCAAGTCTGATATAAGAGCATGGATTTAGCTGGAAAAATGTCCATCTTGTGAGAGCAGGGGTTATGCTAGCAATGAACTGGTGGCTAAGATTACATTTCTTTTTTTTCTTTAAAGCACACACACATACACACAGACACACAGACACACAGACACACACACACACACACACACACACACACACACACATATATATATATGTGTACATATATATACATATATATATACATATATATATATATTTGTATTTGTTGGCGGTGGTCTTGGCACTTGAACAATGGGCCTGTGAGCTGTGTCTCTGCTATTCTGCTCAAGCTAATGCTCTACTACTTAATCCACAGTGCCATTTCCACTTTTCTTTTAGTTAATTCGAGAAAAGAGTCTCTGGACTTTCCTACCTGGTCTGGCTTTGAACCTCAATCCTCATATCTCAGCATGAAGATATGTAATGTGTCTGTTCATCTATCTTTATAAGAATTCCTTAGTTAGGGGCTGGGGAGGTGGCTCAGTGGTAGAGTGCTTGCCTCACATGCATGAGGCCCTTGGTTCGATTCCTCAGCACCACTTAAGCAAAAAAGAAAAAAGCCGAAATTGGCGCGGTGACTCAAGTGGTAGAGTGCTAGCCTTGAGATGAAGAGCTGAGGGACAGAGCCCAGGGCCAGTGTTCAGGCGCCATGACCAGACCCCCCACCAAAACAAAAAGAAAAAGAATTCTTGAGATAAAAATCTGGGCTACAGCTTAGACGTTACCCTCACAAAAATGTTTGTAGTTTAAAAGTTGATACTCCTGGAGAAATAAAACCTAAGAATTTGAAGGAGTCTGGGAAGTTCAGTGTGCATCCAGCCTGGGCATAACACTCTTTGCAACAGTATATAAAATTAAGCAGTCCAAATCTGGATTGGAAGAATGGCTCAAGTGATGGAATACCAGTCATGAGCATGATTGCTGAATAAGAGCTTGAGGCTTTTGCATATATACATACAAACATACACATCCACCCAGAGGCACTTATATGTGCACACACAAATGAAACAACTCTCAGAATGTATAGAAAAGTTAGAAAACAATAAATATATGTCCTGAATAAGACTAGAATCAAGTGATAATTTTTAATATTAGAAAGTCCTCAAATGAACTTCCTTCAAATAAGTTTGAGACTATTACATTGGTAAGGATCAGAGATAGTAAGAGAGTCAATAATCATTATTAAAGGGTTAGGATCCATGGAGGAATGAATCAGAGATCCCGCAGGGGCGTCTGAAAATGTTCATATCCTGTATCAAATGTTAGAACATCTTTGAAAATTGTAGATAAAGTCAAAGTAGTCATTCTGGTGTATAATATCACTGGAGAAGTTCAGAATTGGTAGTCTGTATCTAGATTAAATAAAACAAGAAACTATTGCAGGACAATGTGATACAAGCTTAGAATTCTAGCACGGAGATTAAGACAGGAGATTAGAGAATGGAATTACATAGTTATACCTTCCCTGGACCAAGGTGTAAAATTTTGTCTTAGTAAAACAAAACAAACAAGAAATGAATACGTAGTTGGACGGTTGGGCTAATTTTGTCATTATGTTTTGAGAAGTCAAATTTCCTGTTGAAATGCAACTCATATTTAATCCTCACTTGTGTTTTAAGTTTTCTCTTCATTACATAACATTCCTAGATGCAAAATGACTCATGATTCCCATCCAAAATTTGAAAAAGTAAGTTATCATCATTATATTGTATCCCAAAACAATGATGAAGAATTACAAAAGCTTAAGCCTGGAAAAATAGCAAAGTTCGTCAAATGTAGGATTTTGAAGATCTTGCTAAATTTGAATTTAGATTTAAAATAAATATTTTGGTTTTGTTTGTAATTTTATATTCTATAGGATTCTACAAAATTCTTTTTAAGTAGAGTGTTTAATTGACATTCACAAATGATTTTGCACTCTATGTGCCTAGAATATTCTTTCAAGAGAGTTATAATTAGAACTTAGTTAATAGATAATTCCAACAGTTCATGTATAAAATGATAATGTGAAGGTTGTAGACAGAGTTGTCAACAAATTGATGATATTAATTTATAAATTTAGAATAAGAGCAATTTTTGGAGTCTTTGGTATAACATGTTATGAAGAGAATAATCGTGTGACATCTTCTTTCTTCTACCTGTATGTAACACAGGAAGCAATTTCCTTAATTATTTGCTCCTCTATACACTGAGAAAAATGTTAGGTTAGGAGTTTGTTTTTATTTTTGTTTTTGTTTTATTGGTTTGTCCTAGGACTTTTAATCTGGGCCTAGACACTGTCTCTGTGTCTGTTTATGCTCAATCTCGTGCCCTACCACTTCAATCTCAGTGCCACTTACGTCTGGCTTTTGCTGAGAAGTTTATTGAAGATAAGAATCTGGGGAATCTTCCTGCCTGGGTGGGCTTTCAAGTCTAATCTTCCAATTTTAGCATCCAGAATTTATATGATAGCTAAAAAAGTATAAATATAAATAATATTTGCAAGTGTTCCGATCTCAAGAATACCAGTGGGGGGAAAATGATGCAACCCAGTTTATTTTGGTGTTCTTACCAGAACATGAATGGCATCACATTAGCAGCATTGTATTTTTTCATAATAGAGATAAGCTATTCATGATATGAATTAAGGGAAGTTTGAGGTGCACCCTAAAAGTTGGAAAATTTTGGGCTAGGATGACTCTATATCATAAATATTGGTATTGGTGGTCATAAAAATAATAGCTTATTGTGATAAACAATTGCTTACTCTTGAAGAATTAATTATTACCGATGCTACATAGTTTTATCCTTTACCAGAATGTGGTTATTTTTCTGTTGACTCTCAATCTGTAACACCCCATTGGAAAATGCATCTATTGCAGAATTACATAACATGCAAGCCAGTATTGTTTTGAATCTCTCAGGTATGGAATCTTCCGAATTTGAAAATGAGTAGTTACTAGTCATTGGAATGTTGACGAACACATATATTCTGTCTTCTTAACAACTTATTCACTTTTACAAGTTTTTGGTTTCCATAGAATTAAACTGTTTCTGCTTTTAGTATGAGAAAATACTATATTCTTTTTTCAAAATATTGGCAAGTATATTGTGAAAATATTGTCTAGTCGGAGAGCATTAAAGTTGATGGTCCTCTAATTAAAAAGGGGTAATTAATTCAAATGAGACACCAAATAGTATGTGTACTATACCAATACAGTGAAATTTGATTTCATGCAGCTTATTTTATAAATTTAATTTTATTGTCAAAGTGATGTACAGTGGGGTTACAGTAATTTTAAGTTAGTGAATACATAACTTGTCAAACTTGTTACCCCCTCCCGCATTTTCTTCAGTTTTCCTTCACCCCAATAGCCCTCACAAGTTGTAATGTACATTTCCAACATATTGTCTTCTGAGTATTGATATTGCATTGGTTTGCCTTTGTCATCTGTCTCACCATTTTGTTGTTCCTCTTCCCTTCCCTAATTAAGGTAAATATATACCCAATACACAGGCTACCAAAATCAAATACAGCAGGCAATAAAGCATAGGGGAAAAACCCAAAAGAAAATAGAAATCACATAGTACATTAAAAACAACAACCGCAAATAAAACTTCTTATTTCCATATCTTGGAGTTCATTTTGCTTAGCATCAGCTTATAAGGTTATGTATATGCATAACAAAGAGACTGGAAAATAATAGTTTCATGGACACTATATCATGAAAACAACATGTTAATTGTTTTTGATGATAAAGGAGGAGTTAAGATTGATGAATTCACGGTTCCAATAAAGGAATTTCAAAAGAGTTTTAAAATTATTACAGGTGGGGCTGGGAAGGTGGCACAGTGGTCGAGCGCTTGCCTTGCATGCCTGAGGCCCTGGGTTCACTTGCTCAGCACCACATAAGCAAAAAGAAAAAAAGCCGGAAGTGGCGCTGTGGCTCAGGTGGTAGAGCGCTAGCCTTGTGCTGAAGAGCTGAGGGACAGCACCCAGGCCCAGAGTTCACCCCACGGCTGGACCCCCCCAAAAAATTATGGCAGGTAAATTTTAATTTGTTCAAACTTTTTAACAACTTAGCCTATTATGAAAATTTAAAATTGCTTGGGAAAATAGGCTTTCATGCAAAGTAACCAATGGAGACTTAGCTGAGATGGAGCAAAGTGGGTGAAGATGGCTCATTTTCACACTAAACAAACAAACCTCAGAAACCATGCTATAAATCCTGTAGGTTGCCTTGAGAATTGTCCTTACCCAGGAAATCTACTCACTGTGTGAAACAAGGTTGTAGTAGAATTTAAATTCAACCTTCTTAAAAAAAAGACATCTTTAAGTCTTTCGCCCACTTATTTATTGGGCAGTTGTGAAAGACTTAAAGAGAAACTTCTCTGAAGAAGAAAGAAGGATGGCCAATAGACACATGAAGAAATGTTCAACATCCCCAGCCATAAAAGAAATGCCAATCAAAACAACATTGGGATATCACCTCACTCCAGTTAGAACGGCAAAAAACAAGAACTCTAACAACAACAGATGCTGGAGGGGATGTGGACAGAAAGGAACCTTACTTCATTGTTGGTGGGAATGTAAACTTGTTCAACCACTTTGGAAAGCAGTATGGAGGTTCCTCAAAAGACTTCACATAGAACTCTCCTATGACCCAGCAATCCCACTTTTGGGCATTTACCCAAATGTTTAAAACAAGACCACACTAAAGCTACCAGCACAACTATGTTTATTGCAGCATTATTTACTATAGCTAAGATATGGAACCAACCCAGATGCCCCTCAGTAGATGAATGGATCAAGAAAATGTGGTATATATACACAATGGAATTGTATGCCTCCATCAGAAAGAATGACATTGCCCCATTTGTTAGGAAATGGAAAAACTTGGAAAAAATTATATTAAGTGAAGTAAGCCAGGCCCAAAGAAACATAGGTCCCATGGTTTCCCTTATTTGCAATATCTAGTATATGTATGAGTCAAGCGGAAAAAGTCAGATAATGTGATGTCAGGAAAATGAACCCTTAGATATGTATTTTAATGTTTTTTTCTTTCATGCATGTGTTTCTAATGCATTTATAAGATTATCTCTTTGTTTCTTTGTATGTCCCTCCCCCACATTATAACCCCTGCTTTCACTATATTTGATGTCAGTATAACTTGTGGAAGAGATGGGGAAAAACCAGTTGTTTAAGGATACAGGTGGACGTGTTGCAACAATGAGAAGTACAAGTTGTCATGTCCAAAATGAGCTTTACAACGTCGGTGCGGGGGGGGGGGGGGGAGGGGGGTAAGGAGAAGGATTGGGATTGGGGGGGAGGGGGGAGGCTGGGAAGGGATGTGAAGGGTATACAAAGGAGGAGGCTGCAATGCTTGATAAGAAATGTACGCATTATCCTGCCCATGTAATTGTAACCCCTCTGTACAGTATGTTCACAAATAATATAAAATAAAATTAAATTTAAAAAAGACATCAAAATTTGTGAATTGACTTTAATTAGCAAACAATAATTCTCTGAAAAAGATAATTTGGGTCAATATATTTAGGGAGAAAGTGCCTTCAACAATTAAAGTAGTTATTGGGTTTACACTTTTCTGTTTGTAATACTTTCTACAATGTCTTTGCATGTGAAGCACTGAACTACAGAAAAAAACCTGATTGGATACATTAACCAATGATTTCACATTTCTTAGTAGCTCATATATATAATATCCTTATTAACATGAGATAGTGAAGACTTCCCTTATTACATAAGCCAAAAAGTTTTGGGATCAGAAAATAATTGAGCAAATTGAAAAGGCAAGAAAACGGGTTCTTAGAGGCCCTAGCTAAGCATATTAGCTTCATCAGTGGAGGGAGGCCAAAATTTTGATATATTGTCTTAATATTTTTGCTACCTAAAGTGATTTTACAGAGCCTATTTAGCTCACTACAATTTAGAACGGATTGAATGAAGACATGAAAATAAATTCCACATCCAAATATAAGACTTTTAAAAGAGAAACCATGAAGATGTAGCAGTGGGGAAGGACTTATAGTCCTTCACCTTCAATAGACTTGAAGCCAAGAATCTGTGATTAGTTGGAAATCAGGCAAGAGCTAAGAGGAGGACAGAGCAATAGGACATAAGAGCACTGTCCTTTTGTAACAGACACTGTCATCCAAGGTATGGATGATTTAACTCTATTCTTTTCCATACATCCTTCTGAGCAAATGCAAGACCGAGAGAAAGATGATCTATTGAAATAATTTTGGAAAGAATAACTTCACTGATCCTGATATGGTATCTAGGGAGAAATCTAAAGAGGGAAGATAAAAGTGAAGTATTCTTCGGTTTCCTCTAAGCATCTTGTTAGCAAATTACATCTTTGAGGTTAGAAGGATTGAACCAAAAAGTGGTGGAGTTCCTATTTTTGAGGGCACTTTAGACACAAGAAGACTTTTAAGGTAAAAGAAAAAAGAAAAAAAGTAAAGCTAAATATTTGTGATCACAGCTTCTTGGTCTGGTATTTTGGAGACAAAGTTTTACAGTAGAGATTGTCCTCATTAACATTGATGCTGAGTTTCCGTGGCACCCAAATGAAAGGGGAAAGTTTAATAGACTCACTTGGACAAGTAAACAGCATGATAGAAAAAAATGGCAAATAATATTTATTAAATTACTTTGAACAATTACTTTGCCAGAACGAAGAAGGAAAAAATATAATTACAAATCACTTGACTTAAAATTATGAATAAAAGTAGTCAAGAGAAATGAGAGAAAACATAGAGGACTGTTTTCTCTCCAGTGGAGTAATGGGTTCTTGATATTGTTTCTTCCATTCTGTCTTCACAAGCTATCAAGTGTGGCTCAGGACTGGAGTATCCAGTTCAGGCCAAGAGAATTCGCAGAAGAAAATATTTGCAGCAGATGTAGGTCATTTATAACCTTAGACAATCTATTTAAATCTGTTAAAAATTCTCCTCTACCCTAAACTGCCTACTTTAAAAAGCTTTGTATGCTTTTCCCAAGATTGTCCTTCATTAACTATTTAAAATTTTGAGAGGTCATAATCATACTTTATAGAGATTGCTGTTTGGTTGTGCTTTTTGTGTGTTTTTGTTTTTTGTTGTGTTTTTTCACTGAATTTCAAAAGGTTGTGCAAGTGTGTTACAATTAAAGATGTCCATCTAATTGTCCAATGTTCCGGGATCAGAGTCACTCCTTCTATCATTCTCAACCAACCCCTTCTACAAGATTTATTTCCGATTTACCACGTCCTTTCTCACATGTGCACATTGAGTATTCTAGCTGTACTTGCTCCTTGTTCCATTTTCATTCATTCTATGTCTTTACTATTATTCCTCTCTTGTTTCAACTTCCTGATAGTCATTCTGTTAAACTGTCTGCTAGTACTTTGAAAGGTTTATATACATTCCATGGAGTTTATATCCTGCATATACTTGAACTGATGTCAGCTTATATTTCCATAATTCATTCATCTGAAGTAACAAGTGGAGACATGAAGCACCTAGACATGATTTTATTCCCCTCCATTTGGAAAATTAATCTGTAGTCAACAAGAAAGTTTAAAAATGGCTTAGAATGTATTCCTAACTACAAGTTTTGTAAATGGTGTTGTACAATGGTTTGTGATTATTTTATTTTACATGGGATAATATTTTCTACTACCTATAAGTTTTGGAAAATGAAGAAAATGAAAATTTACTACTGCAGAGGAATATGATAGAAATAGAAGACATATTTTATGTTTGTCAAATCTCTGATGAGTACCCATATTAAGACTTAAAGTCATATTTCTTATTATGTTAGACACATAGGGAAAACATAAAACACCATATGAGAAGGCAACTATTCATGACTTTTTTAAATGTACTTATTATATGATGAAATTTACTTTGTTAGCTAATATTTTGGTTTGAAATATGGGAGGCTGATGTATTTAACAAGTTTTCGAAGTCACCTACTGAAAAACACAAATGGTGGGGGGTAGTATTTCTACACTTTAATGAATGGTTGAACCTGTTTGGCCTTAGTGCTGGGTAAATAAATCAACTCTATTGTAACTTGCTCCCTACACTTGAAAAATTTGTAACGTCACTAAATATTATCTACTTGTAAAGTGTTATTTTGGCAAATGTGATTTTAAAAAGTTTATTTGAAAAGGCATATACTTTCAGGAGATTAAATGTAGGTTATCATTTGTTTGAGAATGACAACATTTTTATACTACAGAACCAAGTTTTACTGAAGTACCAGTGTTTTGAAGCACTAAGGATCTTCTCAATTAATGTTTTTCTGAATTATATTTGACTTCTATGTCAAGTTTTCCTAGTCTTTGTAGACCAATTATGGATCTATCATTCCAGGAACTATTTTTTGGCCTGATGATGCTGGACTGAAATCATTCATTAATCATTAGGAGAGGGGTATTACAAATAATCTTGTGACATTTGTGGTCTTGTTCACTCACATGGGATGGTCATCTGAAAATTGAAAGTTTGAATTACTGTACTTTCACATTTTGTGATTTCATCTTGCATTTTAAGTTGCTTTGCATTTCTCAATTGCTTACTGCTAATTCCTGCATTTCAAGGAATTGGGGCCCTGAAATATAGGAAATGAGAAATTGAGATGGGTCTTCAATTACTTTCTGTTGGCATGTTGCATGGGTCTAGGTAAGAACTCTTGCCCTAGTTATCTGATGATGCAGATAACTGGGACCTGGCATCCTAGGACCCGTGGATCCTGTAGAAGAAAAATACCTTTTAGGTATCATATCAGCAAAATTTGGGTATAATCAGTAGGAATGCTTCAGAAATATGTAGAAAAACAGTTTGGGATCAGCAAGTTAAAAAAATAGAGCAGCAGAGTAAAATCCCTTATAGATTGGAGGAAAACAACATTTTTTTTAACATGTGAATTCAGAAACCAAGAACACTTAGAAGGTATCACAGTTTATACCTAAAATATTGTTTTGATACTTTTTATATTTTAATATTTATTCTAATCCTGATTATTTATATTCCAATCTATTTATTGGAATAAATATCAAGTAATTTGTCAAATTATCAATTAATTCCAGTAAGATTCACTGTGTGAAATATAAAATCAGCACATATAAATATAAAATATATAAGTATATATAATATAAGAAAATGTTTTACATTGTTCTGTTGTGGTTAAGGTAACAAAGGCAACTGTTTTAAAATATATTTCCATTACCTTTACCTCAGTGTTTGGTAGAATTAGACCTAAAGATTTACCATTTGGACATGTACAGCCTAGAAGCAAGAGGAAACACTGTGATTAAAACATTACCAATTTAAGGCCTAATAATGAGAAGAAACATATGGACTTCTCCTGGAGCTATGGAATATATTTGGTGATAGAAAATCAGTGGTGTAAGTTCCTGCCTGGTTGGATGTTAGACAGGCCAGGACACTAGGTAATCATGCATATGAAAATTTTTTCACCTTCTTGGCTTTAGCTACTTTTGAAATGGTAGGGATAATAAATAATTATATTTTGACTAAAATACGTTCTAGTCTGAACAGTTCTGTCTGAACTGTTCATCTCTCTATGATCCCTTATAACTAAGATTAGTTTTGCTCCAGTAAGACAAGCTATGCTGTCAGAGTAAGATATTCTGGTTGGTCTGTTCCTACATGGAAGAAGGGTAATGGGTCAGGCAGACATTTGTGCCAGTAAGACCTCATTTGTGACATTTTAAAGCTGGAGAATTTTAGAAGTAGCTCTTAAGCAAGGCTTACTTTGAATCCATTAGCTCCACAAAGCTAAATCAGTTGATAAGTAAGTACTTGAAAAGCCATCACCTTTGGACCTAGCTATAAAGGCTTCAAAGTATGATCAAATTTCAAATGAAAAAGACTTAAAATAGCTATTGACAAACATTGCAAATGTGAACAATTGAACAAAAAATAACAAGCAATTTAGGTAACAATAAGGTTTCCTTGTTACAAATAGGCAACCAAGGATATATGCCTGTCTTAAGATTGCATCATTAACTACTTAAATTTACAGGATACTACATGCTTCAGCAGCACGTTTACCCGAATTACAATGCTCTTGTGCAAGAGCCATGTTAATGATATGAAAATTTGTGAAGTATTCCATATTTTTCATTCTTCGAATGCAAGAAATGAAAAACAGTTATTAAAAAGTTGATTACAAATATACAAGTGTAATAATACATGTAATTCATAGAAAAAAAGTTAGTTTGACATCAATATATTCAATCTTCACCTTTTCAGAAAGGCCTTTACATAGCATAACTTTTATAAAACTTTTGAAATAAGATAACATTGTCATTTTATTCCAAAGAAATAAAGTTCCATAAGGACCTAGGAATTAAAGGAATCTTTAACTGCTTCTATATCGAATGCAATCTGAAAGGACACGTTTATTAAGAACCTATATATTATAAAAAAATGTCGAATTCAAAGTATTATATCAAGGAGAAAATGAAACAGATTATGGATATTATACAAACAGAATACTAAATATTTAAAATACAGTTTTTTCAGACAAGCATCAGAAATATCTTTAGTTTCTGTACTACTCATTTCAACAGATAAGTTAAAATTATTTCTTATTAAAAATAAAAAACTCTACAGAAATCATTAGTATACAAACAACTCGAATATATTTTGACATCAAACTCAGGCAATTCACTTGGAAGAATACCATGCAATCCATGAATTTTTAAAGTAAGATATTGTTGTTGTTTTGTATTGTTAAAATATTTTGTATGGACACATAGGATGGACTGGCAATTTTGAAATTTAAGAAACTTAACCAAACCATTAGGACTTTAGAGAACAATTTGTACAGCCTTCCAGAACTTCAAAGAAGTAGTGATACATACTTATTCTTTTGGCAATATCAAATGCAGTTTCTTCCAAGTTGTGCTTCAGACCTGGTTTGATATAATGGTTCAAGAGAAAGAGATCTAGTATAACTTTGCTGTTTCTATTCCCAGGAGCAAGATGCAAGGGGGTCAAGAGGCCTTTAGTTTGTCCATTGGTATCTGCATCATGATGAAATAAAGAAACCACTCTAGTATTATTCCATGTATAAGTACTGTGCAGGGGTGTCCAGCCATTGACAATTATTACATGAATATCTACCTGGAGCCACCAACTCATGGAAAATGTCTAAGTGTCCACTGTAGGCTTCTCGATGAAGAGGGGTATACTCATTGTTATCCCTAGTATTCACATGAGTGGCCTTTTTGGAAAGTTGTCTCTGCACTGTAGTAAGGCGATTATTTTCGGCAGACCAAAGAAGAAATTTACTTGAATCCTTCTCCATTTTTTCTTGCAATTGATACCATTTCTCACTTTTTTTTCTTGTTCCTCATCTTCATCAGAATTGCCTAGCCAGAAACTTTGAGTGCCAGTGAGAATGAGGTGTCCATGTATTTCCCCAATAGTTCACATTGGATGAACTGGTCAAAAAAATCCGGTGAATTTTCTGCATCTGTTTGTTTCACTATTATTTATTTTGTCTTTTATCCTTTTTACTATTCTAAATTATTCTAACTGGAGAGTCGGGAATTGGTAGAGAGCAGAGGAAAGATTTTCCTCCGTATTCAAAGGTACAGACTGAAAATGAGGACCAGTGGTGTCTTCATGTGCAGCTTATTCTAGGAATGAGAAAATAGGAAATAAAACCTTCTATGTAAATTAGTTGGGAAATGGCAGAGCAGAAAGTGAAATGATGCAACCAAAAATATAAAAGCAAAATAAATTAGGATAATTATGGAGCAATCATATTACCTATGTGAACCATGAAAGGGAGAGAAGAAGAGAGAGACAGATGTGCAATGATCTAGCTAGCCACAAAATACATCCCTCTGATGAATTTATAGAGCAATTTTATTTTTTAAAAGAGATGGAAATAAAATTTAAGATCAGATGTCTCCATTGTTTTGAATTATATTTTTATTATCTTAAATACTTGGACAATGGAATTTCCATTCAACAAATCAGTTTTTTGTAAAGTATAATGGATCTTTATATAACTTTTCCACACCCTTCCAAACCTCACCCCACCTTAATTTTTCCTAGTTTCATACTATGTACATTGAATATTATACTTTCCCTCTCTTCCTCCATAACTCTCTTTATTCCTTCCTTTTGACTTCCCCTCACATCTTCCAAGTGATAGTTTCCTGATATATATTTTGTTGGATTAAAAGTTCACTTTTATAAGAAATTACACCTTTGAAATACTCCGCCGCAAATAGCATGCTTTGGTTAATATTTTTGTGTAAACTTGTAATAAAGTTCTAGCTTCCAAATATGAGACAGAACATGGGTCCTTTGTGTGTCTGGTTCTGACTTAGTTTAATTGATATAGTTTTAGATCTATCCATTTTGTTGCAAATGATGTAACAGTCTTCATAATGGATGGATGCAATCCAATTTTGTATAGGTGCCACACTTTCTCCAACCATCACTCCTCCAAAGAGCATCTGGGCTGTTTCTGTAACTTGGTGAATATTGCAGCAGTGAACATGGTTTTGAAAGTGATTTTACTGTAACTTTTTGAAAGAATTCATCACTGCCTTTATGGGAGCAATCCTCTAGCCAGTTTTCCAGAATAAGCACATCCCTCCCTTCACCTTCATCACAATGTATTGCAAGTCTTTAGAAACACAATTCCTCTTACAGGTCTCAATAAGCTAAAAGCACACTGTGCCCATATTCTTTCAATACATTATTTCATAAATGTTTATATAATTTAGTGAGAACCTTCTATGTACTTTCCTAATGTGGAAATGAGGGACATGACAGAGTAAAAGTAAGAAATATGCAATTTAATTAGGTATTATCACATTTAAAATCATTTTCAGCTCTAATTCATAGCCTCACATAATATTATTTTAATCTTTATTTGATTACTTCAACTAACCCGTAAATTATAACAAGTGAGTTAAAAGCAAAGACAAAAAGTGTGGCTTGATTTTGACACTCATGTGTGAGGTTGCACAATATGGGCAAATAAATTGATAGGAATTAATACCTCTTATCCATTTTGTTAACGTAGAGATGGTTTTCCCAAACTTATTCTCGCAATTCGTATTCCATTCAGCAACAAGAAACATGTGATAATTTCCTTTGTTTTGCTCCTTATTAACTTTTGTTTCCATTTTATTTTATAATAGATGGTTTTATAAATCTACTGTAGATACAAAAATATGTTAAAATATTTCTATCCATATGCATTGATATATATATATATATACATATATATATATATATATATAAACACACACATATATTACACAGGTTATAATGATAATGAATAACTTCAGTAATTGTACAATTTACTAAATTATTATACTGTCGGCGGCTATTGCCTGGCATCCTGGTTGCTCGGGAGGCTGAGATCTGACAATCATGTTTTGAAACCATCCTGGACAGGAATTTCCAGGAGCCTCTTATCACCAAACAACCAACAGAAAATCAGAATTGGAACTGTGGCTCAAAGTAGTAGAGTGGTAGCCTTGAGAGAACAATCTCAGGGACATCATCCAGGCTCGTAATTCAAGAAAAACAATCTACGCAAATAAAATCTATTCAATTTACACTTGTGTAAGTAAAATATTTCCATCACTCAAATGCACAACCATGCTCATTTGCAAGGTAACTCTGTTTTCTCTAAAGTACCCCAAAACATTTTCACTTAAGTTGAAAGCTTTGCACCATGGGTTCATTCTCTCTCATGCATTTTTCCATTCAAATACTCAAATCTCAAAATTATTCAATTATTTAAAATCATAGCTTTTTACTTTAATACCCATAATATTAAAGTTTGAATTGAGTGTCTTGTGCCCCCTAAATGGGTGTTCTTATCACTTTGTCATGTCTCCAGCCCTAAATTATCCTGATTATCTTTCAGATACTTGTGTATGATCTTGGGCTCAGTCCACGTTATGTTATTCTTCCTGGAATTTAGAATAACAGGTGCATGGCATTGTGTATATATCTTTCTGTCCAGTCTGGGCTTTAACCTCTATCCTCACAAGAGTAGACTCCCATGTAGTCAGGATTTTCATAAGCTTGTCATAGCTGATGTTTTTTTAAGTATTTTATTTCCTGCAAGTTCTTGAGTAATGAATTAATTTGTTTCCTTGGGTTGTTTTATTTCATTTGAATGTATGTGTTGAGTTGTTCCTCACTTTTCCCTTTGTTTCTTTCAATCAAGTTCTTACCTAAAGTTCTGAGAAACCAATTCTTATTTTTCACGATAGTCAATGTGAACATGCTGCATTCCAAAGCAATTTCAGTAATATTTAAACACCTTCATATCTATGAATGGTATATAAATGATAAGTGCTGTGAAGGGTCTTTTTATTTTCACAGCAGTCTTTGTCATACACAGACAGACCATGAAACTTATGAAGATAATAAAACTACAGATGCTAGCAAGGAGAAGGAAAACCTATTATTAATTGTTTGACAGAGGCTTCCTTTCTAGTGAAAGAAATACGTTGCTTGATGCAGGATTTCACAAAATTATATTGCTTGGAGGAAGCTAAACAATCATCTAATTCTACAGAATTGAGGGAGATGAATCGACCTCCTGAATAATTTACATTTGGGTCAAATAAAAGCCTGCTTCCAAAAAGAGAGTTGACTTTAGAGAAACAAGATGAGTTGTATGTAAAGAGGTTCTTAGCTGATTTTGTTAATTTGTAAACTAATACTGGGAAATAGATTACAGCAAGGTAAAAAAAAAAAAGAACTTCGTATTGAAATACTCATTTGTGTGTGTGTGTGTTTGTGTGTGAGAGAGAGAGAGAGAGAGAGAGTGTGTGTGTGTACACATGCACGCATATACACGCAGGGGCATGTGCAAGTGCTCATTCATTCATTCATCATTCCTGAGGCTTGATAGTGCCTAGGCACTCTCCCTAAGCTTCTGTCACTGAGGATAGTGGTTTAACACTTGAGCCATTGTTCCACTTCTGTTTTTTTGAGATAATCGCATTTATTTTCAAGATTGGACTGGCTTTGAATAGTGGTCTTCATATCTCAGCCTCCTGAGTAGCCAGCTAAGCTTATTCAGCCTCTAAGTAGCTAGTTAACATTGGGCCTGTCCTCTATGCTTCAATGCTCTTTTATTCATTCTTGTCCTGAGGTGTTCACATGCCTAAGTAATATATATGTCTAGTTGCTTTAAAAAAATACTCTTACTGCTTGGCAGTAGGGGCTTCTATCTGAACTAACTATTGAGGAGGCTTGAGAACAGAACCCAGGCCAAAAGTTTAGTGGACTTCCTTCTCAATCTATAGCTAGCTGCATTGTATTATTTCCACCATCCTACACTATTTACAGGTTAAGATTGGAAGGACTGCAGAATCCAGGCCAGCCAAGGTAGGAATCTAGACAAGTTGGTTTGCAACTCTTATGCCATTGGTAATGAGAAGGCTAAAAATACAGATCAGGTGCTTGTTCTTGTGGAAAGGGAACCCCTATCCTAAAATTAACCAGTCTAACAAAAACAATACCACAAGTTGAACACAATTTCTCACAACCAAAATAAGTATATACATTAACATCCAAAACTTACTACAATCTGCTCTTTGTTCTAATATCAGCTTCATCTGATTATCATATGATGTGAAAGAATCGTTTCTTCATTAAACTTATTATATATTTAAAAAGACCTAGAAAATTCTTTCTCACTTATTAAGTGCAAATGAATGGCAAATTGCCTCATTTCTTACATACTTAACTACCACTATAAATTCATCTTATGATTATTATAAATAGTAATATATTCTGATTTATTACTTTAGTTTGTAACAGTTTTTAATCTTTTAACTTTTCTGCTGAAGTTGAAATATTTAAATACTATTATCAAATTATATTACTTGGGTACTTAGGGCAGTTTTCTAAAAAGTTTTTAACCAATGGCTTCTAGTAATTCTGTTTTTTTTTGGGGGGGGTGTCTGGTCCTGGAACCTGAACTCTGGGCCTGGGCGCTGTCCCTCAAGGCTACCTCAAGGCTAGCACTCAACCACTTGAGCCACAGCCCCACTTCTGGCTTTTTTTTCTGTTTATGTGATTCTGAGGAATCGAACCCAGGGCCTCAAGCATGCAAGGCAAGCGCTCTACCAGTTAACCAACTACCTAGCTCTCTACAAATTCTTAATTGGTATATTATTTAGTTTATTTTTAATTTCAATTTAATTTTATGGTAAAAGTAATGTACAGAGGGGATACAGTTACTTAAGTAAGGTAATGACTACATTTAGTATGGAAGGAACATTGTTATCTCTTCCATTGATTTTTTTGAACACACAAAAAAAAACTACTGATGTTTCTCCTGTTGTTATTGACCAATGGATACTTTTCTTTCTTTGTTCATGCATTTTTTATTATAAAATTGATATACAGAGGGTTTACCGTTACTTAAGTCAACTAAAGAATACACTTTATTTTCTAAATTTCAAATTTTGAACTTCTTTTGTTTTGTTTCTTTAGTGTAATTCTTTTTTCAAAGTTGTAGATTAGTTAATTTAGTTTTGCATAATTATAACACATGTAAATTATTCAGACATATATTTTGCTTTCAAAATAGTTAACATGTGAATATGTAAAAAATAATTTTCTTAAATTTTATATGGTTGGTGAATTTAAATAATTTTATTTTGTTATAGTCCTAAACATATTTGTCCATGTAACAAATGCTGTATTTTCAAGAAGCACATACTTTATTAAAAAGGCCTTATTACCTGGTCACTTTTTGGAAATATTTGTACTTGAATTAAAAAAAAAAGTTTGAGCTAGGCATAGCAATTTGTGGTTTCAAATTTCTAACTATGGTGGGAAGTGTAAATAGGGTTTGTGATTCGGGAGAGATTGAGGAATTATGAGACCTTATCATAAAATTTCCAGAGTGAAATGATTAGAGATATAGCTATCCCTAGCAAGATATAGAGCACTTGGTTATCATCTTCTAAATCTTGAGTTAAAACAACAGTAACATCAATCTTTTGTCAAACTAAAAGGACAAATATTTCAAAATGTTTATTATTTAAAACTTGTTTGTAAAGTTCTCATGTCTTTTATTTCTTAATTTTCAATTTACTCAATCTATAAGAATCCAAGTATCTTGTGACTATTTTATTTCTACTAAACTTTTAAATAGTATGAACAATACTATGATTTCATATATTAAAATACTTTTACTATTTGTGATAATTTCCTTTGTTTAATATAATAACAATATTCCAAATGTGTGTATGTGGTGTGCATGTGTGTTTATGTGAATTTTGTGTGTGTGTGCTTTGTGTTTACTTTGCAATGCTTGGGAGATCACACAATTGCTTCACATATGTTAGGCCAATGTTTTACCACTGAGCTATTCTATCAAGTTATAATACAAGTTGTATTATAAATTATGACTTTTAAATTTTCATTCCTAGTATGTTTTTTCAAAATTGTATATAAAATGTGATCCATCTTCTATCCACATTAGCAATTGTTATTGTTATTCTTTCTCTTATTTCTTTGAAAATGAATTATATTACTATTACAATTTCTTTACATTGTAACAGCTTTATACAATGCTTTATTTTCTATTTTATTTTTCTCATGTTATCTGACTTTCAGTCCAAACTATCAGGTGGATTAAAAAGAAACTAGATTCAGGACACTTTATTTTTCTCCTTGTCTTCTCTGAAGTCTTTCTTTTTTTTTGAAACAATACCAATGACATACAGCTCCTATGTGGTCCCCCTCTCGCTCTCTTCTGCAGTATAGCTCAAGTCGTTATCATTCAGCTTTATTATGCTGTACTGTTATCTAAATCTTATCTCATTCCTTAATTAATTTTAGTTGCATTGAGCAGTCTCTAAAGACATTTTCTATATATAATATCAGGGGTGTGTATTTTCACAAGGTGTGAAATATGAGTGACTATGAAATATTTAGATATCTCTAGAATATTGGTCCACCTGCTCAATAATCTCGTATGTAAATTCAAGGAATACAGGTCAGTCAGAGCAATCTTGTAAAATGGTGTAGCTTGAGCCTTCATACTAGATTGAATAGTATTACCATGTTTAGTAGTGAAGACAACATAGTTCAACTATAAGAACAGACACATAGAATAAGGTAACAGATTTGTCAAAAATAAATTCTTAGTTTTATGGTCCACAGATTTTGAAAAGGATGTTATGATTTTATGAAATAAAAACAGAATCTTAAATGGTTGTATTGCCACTATTGCCTCTCTAGATTTAAAGAACGATCTTAGACTACAACCTCAATCCTTTGTTTTTTTGTTTGTATGTCAGTCATGGGGTTTGAACTCTGGGCTTTTGCGCTATCCATGTGCTCTTCAGCTCAAGGTGAGCACTCTACCGCTTGAGCAACATCAAAACTTCCAGTTTTGTAGTGGTTTATTGGAGATAAGTGTCTCATGGACTTTCTTGCCCGGGCTGGCTTTAAACCACGATCCTCAGATCTCAGCTTCCCGAGTAGTTGGGATTACAGGCGTGAGCCACCGGCACCTGGCCTACCTCAAACCTTATAAAGAATGACTATCAAACTAAATGTGAGATGTAAAAACCTATAAAACCTAAATGTAAAATTTCATGACATTGATCAGTAAAGGTTTCTAAAAATTTGACATGGAAAATATTACTGGCTAAAGAAAAGCAAGAACTGGATTATATCAAGTGATAACCTTTCATAATTCAAGGGACACTATAACAGAAATGAAAACATATCCAACAGAGGGCACGTATTTGTTAATGCTACAATGTTAATGCTACAATGATTCTGAAACTTAAGTATTTTTATATCTTCTAATCTATATAAATTTTTCCTGAATAGGATATTTCTTTAAAAAACATATGTAAATCAATAGCCAGTAGGAGGAGCATATGAATTAAACTCCTTTTTAGTGTCTAAGAAATAATAAAAAGAAAACTCACTAGTATGACCATAATATAAAAAGAGGAGGCAAAATATAGTAATGCATTTGTGGAGAAATTGATATATTTCTCATTGTGATCGATTTGTATAATACTGCAGTCATTTTAGCAAACAAGTTTTCAAGCCTTCAAAAGGTGAAAAAGAATTGTATAGGATCCACGCATTACACTTCTATGAATGTATTAAACAGAAGTAAAAAACATTTTTGGACAGAGAATGTAGTTTATTGACAGTGAACTTGTATAGTATGTGTGAGACCCTGGACATGATCCCCCAAATATAGAGGATGTATGCTGGGCAAATTCCGGTAACTGAATTTTATATCTATTTTATTGTCTGTTCTAAAATTTACAGCATTTCTATTTGAAGAAATGCAAGTTTGTGAAAACTAGGCTTTGAAAACCTATGAAGGTACAATTTACTTCCAAAGCACTAAAATGTATACAATAAAAGGTGATAATATATTGTAAGTGAATTACATGTCAGGAAAAAAAACTATTGTTAAAACTTCTTCACACAATGCAGAATAGCTAAAAAGATGTTTTTGGTGTTGGCTAAAAACTCTTTCTAAACTACTGCATTTAAAACAAAGATGTGGGGCTGGGAACGTGGCTCAGTGGTACAGCCCTTGCCTTGCATGCTCAAGGCCCTGGGTTCGATTCCTCACCACCACATAAGCAAAACAAAAAAAGCCGGAAGTGGGGCTGTGGCTCAAGTGGTAGAGCGCTACCCTGGAGCTGAAGAGCTCAAGTGCCCAGGCCCAGAGTTCAGGCCCCACGACCAGACCCAAAAAAAAAACAAAACCAAAAAACAAATATGTGATTTCTGTTTATTTTGAAGGTATTTTGTCCGTTTGAATTTATACAGAGATAACATAATCCAAAAGTATATGTGATAACTGGAATACCTATACCTAGGAATTATGCATCACTTCTAAGTAATTTATTTTTATTTTTATTTTTTTATTGTGAAAATGCTGTACAGAGGGGTTACAATTACATGGACAATTTAATGAGTATATTTCTTATCAAGCATTGTAGCCTCCTCCTTTGTTTCCCCTTCCCATTCCTTCCCATCCTCCCCCGCCACGCCACCCAATCCTCCTCCCTACACCCCCCACCAAAGTTGTAAAGTTCATTTTTTGACATAAGGACTTGTATATCTCATTGTTGCAATGGGTCCACCTGTATCCCTATTTCTTTCCCATGGTTTCCCTTATTTGCAATATTTAGTATATGTCTGAGTCAAGCAGAAAGTTCAGATAAGGTGATGTTAAGGAAATTAACCCTAAGATATGTATTCAAATGTTTTTTTCTTTCATGCAATTGTTTCTAAAACATTTATAAGATTATTTCTTTGTTGTTTTGTATGTCCCTCCCCCACAGTATAACCCCTGCTTTCACTGTATTTGATGTCGGTATAATTTATAGAGGGGAAGGGGAAAAACTTCTAAGTAATTGAGAAACTTTTCTGGAAGAAACTTTTAGGAAATGACAGAAGACATCTATGCATCTGCATTTTATGAAAGTCATATGTTACTTGCTCAATCAAATGGCTTATCTCTACCTTACTAGGAAAAACGTATTATCAAGATAAGAGCCAAAAGCAGTGAAAAGAACAAAATACACAATCATCTTGATTTATTTGTGAAAGTAACAAATGAAATAAAACAATTCCACTCAAGCGACTCCAATATTAGTATATGTGAAGATGTTCCTGAATGCCAATATCCATTAAATTTTTGGAATTTTAATTTCTACTAACATATGAAAACTAGAAGAAGAAAACATAGACTTAGAGTGAACCAGCCTTGAAATCGTTTTCTTAATTGTTTTGAAATTACAAAAGAATTGAGACTCCTTTGCTTTGGAAACCATTTAAAAATATTTATCAAATGATAATTCAAATACCAAGCAAGGGTAATTTTATATAATCATTATAAATATCATTTTATTACTTTTGTAAAATAGAATAAAAAAAACCAGTCCCAATATATGACCTACCTATCATTATTATTAACTTGTAATCATTACCTAAATATCTTAAACAATCTAAATAGTCATGTCTTTAACATAGACTTAAATATTTTATACTTTTTTACTTAACATTTTTCAGGGGTATGTATTCATGTTTCTAAGAAATATTCACAGCAGTTAAAAGAGGCTTTTGTGAAATTAATGTGATACAATTGTTGTTGTGGGTGTTGTCTGCAAGGCCTGGGCATTGTCCCTAAGCCTTTTTATTGTCAAAGACAACACTCTATAATTTGAGGAAAAGAGCTAATTCCTGTTTTTAGTGGTTAATTGGAGATAAGAATCTAACAAGTACTGTTCGGTCTGGGCTAATTTCGAAAACAATTCTAAGATTTCAGCACACAGAATAACTCATAATATAAGGGTGAGTTACCGGCACTTGGTTTCATGAAGTTATTTATTAATTATAATTATGTTTTAAGATGTTTGTTTCACTATGATGTATACCATTCTGCAAATAAATTTAGATATATGTATATATTTCTGATGACAAATAATCTCTAAAAATGAACTATTCTACACATAACATATATATATATGACAGACTCCCTCTAAAACATTTATGTTAGTATTTTTACCTTTTTCATTTCAAAGATATACAGTCTATTTTTCTAAAAGTTTCCTAGAATAAAATAACTAATATTTCAATATAAAGTAGAGTCTATTACTTTCAAGGGAATTTTAGGTATACATATGATATTGTAGTTACATTTACAGTATATTACTTGAAAAGGTTCTGCCCAAACTCTTAAATATTTGTTTGTAGTTAAGGAGAGAGAGGAAGTTAATTAATACTGATTAGGAATTTGCAATGCTTCAAAAAATCTATTCCATAATTTGTTATAAGCACACAGTCAAGTTACCTGATATGGTTTAGTTTTTTTGTTTATTTATTCAAAATTTCAATATGGATCCATGCACAGTGGTAACATTAAAATTATTAATCAATAGACAAATAATAGTAAAATCATAGACACATATCCGACGTTCAATAATTAGCACTTATGATGCTAATAATAATTTGGATGGAGTGTAGCCTAACAATGACGATGTTGTGATTGAAAAGAAAAAAAAAAACTTTAATTATCTTTGAAGCTAAATTTCCCACATTGAGTGCATAGTTATAAACAGCGTTGGATGACATACAATAACAAGAGGAAGGCTGGGAAGGTGGCTCAGTGGCAGAGTGTTGGCCTTGCCTACATGAGGCTCTGGGTTTGATTCCTCAGCACCACATAAGCAGAAAAGGCGGGAAGTGGCACTGTGGCTCAAGTGGTAGTGTACATTGAGCTGAAGAGCTGAGGGACATTGCCAGGCCCAGAGTCCAGGCCCCATGATGAACCAAAAAAAAAAAAAAACCAGAATAAAAAGAGGAGAGTTTCAATATCAAGAAATACAATCACATAAACAGGTAGAGACAGTAAAAACCCTAATGTTATGCCAGCAGTCTTTCTAATGTATACTCACTGTTCTTGGTGATATTATTTTCTTATAAATAAAATCTATTATTTCCATATTTTGATGGACTAAGATGTAGGTTTCAACTTAATGTGATTAGTTCAAATAACTTTCTCATATAGACACTACTCAATAACCAATGTTTCCAATGATATATTAAGAGTATGTTCTTCTCTACAGCTGTTAATACATGACACAATATACATAATACCACTTACTTATCTGCAGTTACCATAAAAGGACACAAGCTGCAGAGCCAGGAGTTAAAATTTATTTTTATTTCTTCATGAAACTATTTCTGACTTTATACCAACAAACTGAATTTGACTCTTTCCTTATTTGTAAGCTAAGGTAGAAAATGTAAGGACTGTTTACTTTCTTTTTCCTTGCTCTAGAAGTCAATATTTATATTCTTCAATATTTCTAGTAGATTACATCCATTTATAGATGAGAAATATAAGACCAACAGTCAATGTTGTGAGTAAATAATGGTACTAGAATTTTTGTCTGAGTTCTTCACTCTGTGTGCTTACAAGGAGAGCCATTTGGTGATGGAGAGGACCAATATGAAAAGACTATGGGGAAAAATGCATACTTTGTAAACAGTTGTTTTAGGACTGAGTGACTGGTGATGAATATTTGCAATAGGCTGGTGTCAGGGGTATAAAAAGGAGTACATAGAAATTACATTAGTTACAGAAACTGAGAAAATCTTGATCGTTCATCTAATGGATGGAGGTAGGGTAAGAGGAACTCTAAAGTGTTTCCACATGTCTGTCTCCTAACTATGTTAGTTACATTCTTGATGATAAGGACTACAGGTGGAAAAGATGGATTTAGAGGAAAAAACTCTCTGATTGTTCTAAGGTTTATGTAAACAGATGCAAAGATAGGTCTGTTTGAACATCATCAAAATATCCACGAACATGAATATGAAAAATAATAATAAAATCAGGGACATTATTAAAGGGAAGAGGAAAAGGAAAGTTCTGCTGAAAGTGTGAACAATGTGAGTATCAGTGTGGATAAGATTGGAGGAAAGAGATAAATAAGGAAACAAAAAAGTAATAAACACAGATTTACAGAAGAAAAGGAAGGAAAGAATTTTCAGGAAGATATTGAAGAAAATCTACTATTTGGATTTGAAAAGTAAAAGGACATAGACAAGTTCAATAAGAACAGTGTTTTGGTGAAAGTCATATTAATAAAATGTTGAGATATGAATGTGAAGACATAAAATTCTGGATCCATAAATTCAACAGGTCCTGTTGATTCTAAATGTTGGGAACAAATGCTTTTATCCTGACCTTAGAAATATTATACAGATATAACTCATGAACTTTTTTTAGAGGTATTCTCTGAACATTTTTGAAAACTTTATTTAGCCAGGAGATTATAGATTGAACTAAAACACAGACAAGTCTACTTTGTCCTATAGTTCCAATTATTGACCCATCTATCCATATCAGTTTGGGATGTTATTGAAATATATTTAGATATGTTTGGATATCTTATCAGCCTACTTATTATAAATGTAGGACAAGTAACACCAAGTATTAGATTGCACATACAGCTTTACTGATGTGACTGAAGACTCCTCGAATTGATTCTTCTTTAAAATAGAAAATTCCTCAATCGCCATTGACAGATCATAACTGGTATCTTTTTAACTTGGAAGTTATAGATTATATCATTTTATACTCTAACTAGGGACAATGATCTGCTGTCAGTTATTTTCTTCTCTTACCCTTCTTTTTCCCTTCTACTTACATAATTATTCTTTAAAGAGACATAATTGAGCTTGCATTTCTAAATTCTTCAAAATTATCTGAACTAATTCATACTTCTGGCAGCCTCCTATATCTTTCTCAAGGTAAATATTTTTTCACTACCATTTTTATCCTATATGATATTGGATATCTTCCTGCCTAATTCAGTGCAAGATATACATTAGACTCATTCAGATATCTTAACAATTGTACCACCATAAAATACTATCTTACTTGGAAATCATGACATGAGTATATCTGGTGAGTTGGCATCTGTCATTTTTGAATGGCTTCAAGTGATACTTACATGCAATCATGTTTTAAACCAATATATCACTCATTAGATGAACGAATTGACAAAATGTGGTTTATATATGTACGGAGGAATTCTATGCTTCCAATTCATAAGGAAATGGAAAGACTTGAAAAAATCCTAAGAAAAATAAGCAAGACACAAAGACAGATTCCATGGTTTCCCTCATTTGTAATAATTAGGAAATATCTAGGGTAGTCCTAGCAGATGAACAGAATGGCTCAATAGCTATGCATAAATGAACACAAAAAAATGATACTGAGCAAAATAAACTCCTAGATATGGAAAGAGAGGTTTTTCTTTGTGGTTGTTGTTTTTAATCTACTATGTGATTTCTTTTTTCTTTTGTGTTTTCCTCTATGGTGTGTCCACTGTTGTATTTGATTTCAGTATATATATATATCTTCATTTGACAAGGGAAGTGGAACAATAAAATGGCGAGACAAAGGACTAAAGGCAAATCAATGCAATAGCAATACTCACAAGACAACATGTTAGAAATTTACATTATGATTTGTGAGGAGTATTGGGGTGAAGGAAAAGTGTGAGAAAAATGAGGGAGGGGTAAAAATTTTGACATATTATGTATTCACTAACTTACAATTACTACAAGACTTCTATATATCACCTTGACAATAAAATTAAGTTAAAATGAGCTGCATAAAATATAATTTCACTGTATTGGTATAATAAATATTATTCTATGTGTATTACCTTTTAAAAAATGAACATTTTGCCTGCTAATTTGAATTAGCTCTTTCTTTATCGGAGGGAATTCAACGTGAATGTTATCAAAGTATACAATATTTTCAGAATAGACTTGCCATTATTTTGAAAAAAACATTATTTTAGTATTGTCTCATACTAAAACAGAAAACAGTTCAATTCTATGGAAACTCCTAAATTTGAAAACTGACTAATTGTTAAGAGGACAGAATATATCTGTTCCTCAACATTCCTATGACTACTAACTACTCATTTTCAAATTCTGAACATGCCATACCAGAGACAGGCTTGGCTTACTTTTCAATATAATTTTTTCCAAGTTTTTCCATTCCCTAACAAATGGGGCAATGTCATTCTTTCTGATGGAGGCATACAATTCCATTGTGTATATATACCACATTTTCTTGATTCATTCATCTACTGAAGCACATCTGGGTTGGTTCCATATCTTAGCTATGGTAAATAATGCTGCAATAAACATAGATGTGCTGGTAGCTTTAGTGTGGTCTTGTTTGTAAACATTTGGGTACATGACCAAAAGTGGGATTGCTGGGTCATAGGGGAGCTCTATGTGGAGTCTTTTGAGGAATCTCCATATTGGTTTCCAAAATCGTTGAACAAGTTTACACTGCCACCAAGAGTGCAATAAGGTTCTCTTCTGTCCACATCCCCTCCAGCATCTGTTGTAATTAGAGTTCTTGATTATAGCCATTGTAACTGGGGTGAGGTGGTATTTCAATGCTGTTTTGATTTGCATTTCTTTCATGGCTAGAGAGTTTGAGCATTTCTTCATGTGTTTATTTGCCATCCTTCTTTCCTCTTCAGAGAAATTTCTCTTTAAGTCTTTAGCACACTTATTTATTGGGCAGTTGATTCTTTGAAGATTTGTTGTTGAGGGATTTAATTTTTTAAGTTCCAGGTATATTTTAGATATGAGAACTTTATCCATTGTATGGCTAGTGAAAATCTTCTCCCAATCCATGGGCTTTCTAGTGATCTTGCTAGCTATGTCCTTTGCCAGGCAGAAAATCTGCAATTGCATGCAATCCCATTTGTCCAACCTTTTTTTGATTTTTTTTTTTGTGTGTTTCTGGGTTTGCATTCAGAAAATTTTGGTCTGTACCAAGGAGACCTGGGGATTTTCTTATTCCATCCTGTAATGTTCCAATAAATACCCAAGAGAAATATCTGTAGGTAATGGTCTCCAAACAGGCTGCTCTCAAGACTTGTAGGAGATCTAGGTATTGGGAGACCCTCAGGGGCCCACTGGAAAATACTCTTCCTAGAGCCACAAAGTAAGACCAAGCAGGCTAGGTGTTGGTCATGGGGCTTGTACTCTGGGCCTGGGCACTGTGCTCCAGCTCTTCAGCTTACCACTTGAGCTACAGAGCCACTTCTGGTTTCTAGAGGTTCCTTGGAGATCAGAGTCTCCCAGACTTTCCTGCTCAGACTGGCTTTGAACCTCAATCCACACATCTCATCCTTCTGATGAGCTAGGAGTACACGTGTGAGCTACTGGGGCCTGGCTGATCTGGCCTTTCACCACAGTGGACTAGGAACTCTTGAAAGCTCTTCTTTACTTTTTACATGCCAGTACTGGGGATTGAACTCAGGGGTCTGGGCTCTGGTCTCTTAACTTTTTCCCTCAAGGTTAGCTCTCTACCAATTGAGCCACAACTCCATTCCTGGCTTTTGGTAGTTCATCGGCAAGAAGAGTCTCACTAATTTTCCTCCCCTGAACTGGCTTGACCCACGATCTCTATCTCAGTCTCCTGAGTAGCTAGGATTTACAGGGGTTGAGCCACTGGTGGCATTGGGCTAGAAGCTTTTCTTAAGCAAGCATTCTCCCCTGCATTTGTACTGACTCCTCCAGGCAAAGGAATTCTGTGGGTCAGGAGCTGTGAAAAATAGGCTTCCAGCCACCAGAAATGACAGGGGTCTGTGGTGAAAAGCCAAGCTATTCTTCTCCTGGGCCCCCTTCTTGGACCCCAACCTCTGCCCTGTGACTCAAGTACAAACCTTGGCCCAGCCATGAATGTCCTGACAGACTCTTCTGAAGCCACAGAACCTTCATTCCACCCACACTACCTGCTCTACAGCACACCTCAAGACCTTTGCCCATGCTGTACCTTCTGCCTGAGGCTCTCTGTCCTGTATCCACATCTTAGAACTCCTGTGGAATTTTGGCATTGACTATAGCACCTCCTGGAGCAAGTCTTATCTTCCCTTATCTCTCTTTTTTTAAATAATGAGTTGCTAGAGATGGAACTTGTGAAAGGTGACTGGCAAATGCTCTATCATGATGTTTGTTTGTGTTTGTGTGTGTGTGTGTGTGTGTGTGTGTGTGTGTGTGTGTGCCAGTCCTGGGGTTTGAATTCATGGCCTGGATTCTATCCGATCCCTGAGCTTTTGTGCTCAAGGCTAGCACTGTACTACTTGAACCATATCTCTACTTCTGGCGTTATGGATGTTTAATTAGAGAAAAGTGTCTCATATAGACTTCCCTGCTTCCAATTGGGATCCTCAGATTTCAGCCTCCTGAGTTGCTTACAGAGGTGAGCCATCAGCAGCTTCCCTCTACTCTACTTCTTTCCTATAACCATGGCCTTCCTATGAGTCCCACAAGAATATGTCATACCAGGCTCATTTTTTTTCTTTTTGCCAGTCTTGGGTCTTGAACTCAGGGTCTGGGTATGTTCCTGATCACCTTTTGCTCAAGTCTAGCACTCTATCACTTAAGCCACAGTGCAAATTTTGGCTTTTTCTATTTCTTTGGACTGAGGAATTGAACCCAGGACTTAGTGTGTGCTAGGTAAGCACTATACCACTAAGCCACATTCACAGCCCAAGGCTCACTTCTCATGGGAGTTATGAGGGTGGGATTTATTGGCATACCCCTTTTGGCATAGAAATTGCTATTTAATATCTTTGCCAAGATTTGGGACCAGCCTGAGACTTGGCAATGACGAATGATAAATGAGTGATAGCCACCAGGCCCCAGAGGTCTAGACTCATATCCTACAGAGGGATAGAGACTATGGAGCCAGAAACTTCGACAACTCCTACAGTCTAGGAACTGTGGTCTCCCTGGAGGCAGTGGCTGGCTGCTACGTGTCCCGATGGTAGACTTCAGCCAGAATATAAGGCTTCAATTTTTAAATGGCAGAGAGGGATGCTTTGGTCAAGTTGCAGGTTCAGACTGAGGACTCTTCAGGGCTTTTCCTAGCTTGACCAGGTTGAGGGGCTGGCCATGGCAACCTGCTGACTGCCCATCATCCATACATCATACATCCATATACAGAGACATGGAGTTATTGCCTCATTTGGGGGGGGGGGCAGTTCCAAGTTTTTAATATGAGCCTAGGCCCTGTCCCTGAGCTCCTTTTGTTCAAGGGTAGTGCTCTGCCCTTGAGCCACAACTCCATTGATTTTTTTCATGTGATATCTTAGAAATAAGAGTCTCAAAGACTTTCCTGCCCCCGCTGAATTCAAATTGGCAATCTCTACATCTCAGCCTCCTGAGGAGCTAGTATTACATGCATGAGCCCATGGCTCCTGGATTTCTTTTCTTCTTGTTGTTCTTTTTTATAATTGTAACAATCTGAAATCTTTATGGTGTCATTCCAATGGTTTGCATTCAAAGTAAACTACCCAGGCCTGGAGTTCAAATAATAGGACTGCCACCCACAAATGGAAGGAGATCCTTCCTATTCATGGGAATGCTAATGGAATATTATGAAAGCAATAAACTTGCAGCTAATCCATGATTCTATTTTAGAATGCCACACAAAAATTATTGGATATATATATCTTCCATTCCAGCACGATGGTATAATTCCCCTAATGGAAGTCTATTGACTAATTTTTAATTAAGGCTTTTGTAAGTATTCAACCGTGATACTTCATTAAATGGAGGCACTATTTAGTAATGAATAATTAGTAATTATATATACATATATAATTTAATATCCTCACCTTCCCTCTCTATGTATGCATATCTATCTATCTATCTATCTATCTATCTATCTATCTATCTATCTATCTATCTATCTATAAGGCACTCCTATGGCTTGATCACAGGTCCTCAGAACTCCTGGCAGCTCAGTTAGCCAGAGGCTGGTGTGCTAAGACTGTGACCCCTTTTATGGATTGGCCATTGAAGACCCTGAGTTGAAATCCTAGCATGGCCAAAAATTTATTTGTGGATTAAGAAGCCAATTTTGACATATTTATTTTTTCCTTCTCTGAGAAAGTCCTGGGTCTCAATATGATGCATAATCCATATGCGGATATATCCTATGTGATATGATGTAATAAAAATGTTATATGTGTAATAATACTAAATAAATAAGGATAATAAGCGTCATACACAGTAAACCTATGCAAGTAAATAGATCTCATATATTAATATTCCTTTTTCCAGTGCTGGGGATTCAATTCAGGCCCTGATAACTGCTCTGAATTTCTTATCTTCAAGCACAGTGAGCCTTTGCCCTTCACCTACAGTGCTACAGAGTTATCCATACCCTGAGTTCAAATACAAGGCCTGCCAGGAAAATGGTGCAAATTCCAAACCAGGGCTTTATTGTTGTTATTATTATTATTATTAGCCGAGCACAGGGCTTGCACTCAGGTCTTGGCATTTCTGTCACAGCAGACCCTTGTATCCGAGGACCCGAGTTCAAATCTTGTGACTGGCAAAAAAAATAAAAATTAAAAAAAAGGAGAAGCATAAAACTGAGAAGTTCAAGAAGGTGGTTTTACTTTTTTTTTCCTTTGTATTGTGACCATCCTGGGTCTAAATGACAAGTCCCAGAAAGTGTACATGACCTTGAATTGCTGATGTTTGGCAAGCTATTAAGGAAGCCATACTGAAACTGGCAACTTAGTTCTGGAGGTTGAATCCCGGGATTGCCACTAATGAATAGTGGAGATTCTAAGAAACCCATTCCCACATACATCCATACAAATGGATGTTATAAAATTAACAATTAAATTGGTAGTTAGTGTATGATTATAAAATTATACACAACAATTATACTACATTGACTAATTTTCAATTATTCCTTTATTATGTATTCAACTATGATAGTTAAAAAAGCAAGGAATAATTTAATTGCCAATAATCGGTAGTAATATTGTATATGCAATTTCATAGTATACAGACATATGTCTCTTGTTTTATGCATCTACATCTATCTATCTATCTATCTATCTACGAATCTACACATTTATCTGTTTATACACTTGTCACTACTGGGGCTCAGTGGTAGAGTACTCGCCTAGTACATGCAAAGTCCTAGGGTCGATTCCTCACTACTGTGTGCATAGATAAATCTGGAAGTTGTGCTGTTGCTCAAGCAGCTGAGCACTAGCTCAGCATAAAAGCTTAGAGACTGTGTGTCAAGACTCTTACTCAAGACCCAGGAATGGCACCAAAAAAGATAGAATGTTCTGACTACAACTATATAAGGATATCACTGCAAATACCTCATCACAGAGCAAGTCTGGAGTCTCGTGCAGACAGCTGCTGTCTCACCTGAATTAGCCAGATGTAAACCGTTGCAACTCAGCTGCACAGAACCAGATGCTGCTGGCTCGCTCACCTCTGTCATCCAGGATACTTGGGGGCTAAGATCTGACACTGGTGAGTTTAAAACCCAACCCTGGCAGGAAGTCTGCGAAACTCTGAGCTGTGCCTCAAAGTGGTAGAGCTCTAGCCTTGGGCAAAAGATCTTAGGACAGTAACCAGGCTTTCAATGCAATCCCCGTGGCTGACTCCACTTTCCCCCCCAAAACCCCTCTAAATCATTAGATGTGATCTTTGTGTGCTTTTTGATGTGTTTCTGAAAGAATGGTGATATTGATGAAAGCACCCTAATTCTAAGTTTGTGGGATACAGCTATGTGATGAGTCGTTCATGAAGTTTCGTGTGCTGAGTCCTACTTTCATCTGGTTCTTGTAAGAGCTCCCCACGTCAGATGATTGTGCTGAAGAGAAACTTGAGGCTCAGATATGTCCCCACGTCAGGGCCAAAATTATGTTTGTCTCCTGCAGACAATTGTTTGCGTTTATTTTTCTCAGTCGTGAACCTTGAACTCAGAGCCTAGCCCCTGACCCTTCCCTGTTGGGCTCATGGCTAGCCCTCTACCACGTGGAGGCAAGGATCCCCTTGCAACAGAGTGTTACAGTCTAGGTATCTACAGCTGAGGTCTGTCATCCTGCTTACCCAGGAAGCTGAGATATGATGATCTCGGTTCCAAACTATCCCAGACACAAAAGGTCCCATGAGACTCTAATCTCCTTTTCACCACTTAGAAATTTGAACTGGAAGCTGGGAGCTGGTGACTCCCACCTGTCATCCTAGCTACTCAGAAGCCTGAGAGTTGAGGATCACAGTCCAAAGCCAGGCGGGGCAGGAAATTGCTTGAGAGGCTTCTCTCCAGTGAACTACCAAAAACCTCCAGGGATGTTGTAGCTCAAGTGGTAGAGCAATTGGATTTAGCTGAAGAACTCAAGGACAGCTCTCAGACCTAGATATAAATTCCTCCAACTTCCAAAAAAAAAAGAAAGAAAGAAACCTGAAGTGGAGTGCTGGGAATGTGTCTTAGGTGTAGAGTGCTTTGCCTGTATGAATCCCTGGGTTTGATTCCATAGTACCACATACTAGAAAAAGACTGAAGTGGCTATGTGGCTTAAGTGATAGAATGCAATCCTTGTACCGGAGAAACTCAGGTCCAGTGTTCAGGTCCTTAGTTCAAGCTCCAGGACAAGTGTATGCACACACATACATGTGCACACAGACACACACACACACATAGATACACACAAACAAACACAGATACCAGAAGTGAAGGTGTGACACAAAATGGTAGAACACTGAGCTTCTATTCTGAGCTCATGGTCAACACTGAGGCCCTGTGTTCAACCCGAAAACCTAGCCATCCGGGTCCAAACTAGGAGAGGTCAAAGGTTTCAAAAATTGATGAGCATCACCAGCCCTAAATGACAGGGAGCATTGTGATATTCCACATGTGCTTAGATTTAGCAAGCTTCCAGAAACCAAGGAAGCCACCATTGCCAATAATGAATCATTTCATTAGGTTCAGTTTCCTTGTTTTCTGCCAAAAGGACCCTTGAAATAATTGTAGCAGGTTATTTCAACACTGGAACATAGTCTAACAAAGACAGGATAAATGAAGGGAACTTAGCCTGCCACTGGAGGTGGCACAAATGAAGGTTTCCTGTCAAAACAGCACTGGGGAGAGAGATAGCTTGGGGTACAAAGAGGTCTTTTTCTCCTGGCCTTTAGAGCCTGCCCACACTCCTCCTCACTAATTGGCCTGGATGGAGTTGTTTATTACACAGCTGTACTGGTGTGAGGCCTTTTGTCTGGCTGTTCCAACAATGAGGCAGACTTCCTCCAGCAACCTGGTGTGTGCAGAAAACCTCAGGCTACACTGGGAACAGTGAGGGAAGCCCGGAACACGCACTGTCTTGAAAGCACAGTCTGTGTTATGAAATCATTCTACTCAAAGCAAATTTTCTAGCTGGATGCCTTTCATCATAGTGACTCTGGATCTTTACCAATAGAAATGCATGCATACATACATGGGGAAACATGGAGTTACTTGTTTTTTATTTTGCTCTTTTTTTTGGCAGGTCCAGGGGTTGTATTATGAGCCCAGGCACTGTCCCTGAGCTCCTTTTGCTCAAGGATAGCACTCTTTCCTTGAGCCACAGCCTCACTCATGACGAGTTTTTATTCCTTTGATCCCTCAGAAATAAGAGTGCTGTGGACTTTCCTGTCCTGGCTGAATTCAAACTGGTATTCTCTATGTCCCAGACTCCTGATGAGCTAGGATTACAGGCAGGAAAAAATGACACCTGGCTTTCTTTTCTTCTTGTTCTTTTTTCATTGTGACAAACTGAAATCTTCACAGTGTTATTGTAATGGTTTGCATTTTGAAGTAAACTACCCAGGCCTGGAGTTTCAATGCCAGGACTGCCACCTACAAATGGAGGGAGCTCTTTCCTATTCATGTGAATGTATAATGGAATGTTATAAAAATAAAAATTGAGGATTTCCGGGAAGATGTCAGAGGAGAAGCTAGAGGCTAAACAAGCTCTCGCACAGAAAGCAGTTTTAGAGTTCCAGTGAACAGTCCTAAGGCAGAGAATCACACCAAGTGTGCGATCACAGGTCAGAGAGTTAGGCCAGAGAGGGAAAATCCAGGCAAGGAGACAGCTTTCAGCTCTTGCCACCAGCTGCCGCCGCTGCAGCAGCAGTTGCGGCGGCTGCCTCAGACGCCGTACCTGAATCACAGAGATTCCGGGACGAAGGAGTCAGATGCAGGGGCAAGCTGATTCTACTCAACACCAGCAAGAACCTACAAGGAGCAGACATCTTCATCCTGAAGTTCACAGACAAGAGACGACCCATTAACCAAGACTCGGCATGAGTAGAAGCCTGACATATTCACTCCTTCTCAGGGAGCAGAGGAGGGAAGGCCAACCCTCCCCCCCAGCACTGAGATCTCCATCTTGGATACCGACAAATCTCGGCTGAGCAGCTAGCTCCAACTCAGACCTTGGAAAAAAAACTAGAGTCATTTAGTAGGTCACAAGAACTTAATGGCATTACCTGCCAGACTCAGCTCTACCCAGGGAAAAGTCACCCAGTTCGGGCGCCAGCCTTAGGAGTGGCTTTCTTCACTGGGTAATCAGAGCCAGAGGCTGTCCCTCCCATTAGCAGCCTCTACAATCAATTGAAATTCAGTAAACAGAAACCCTGAGAGTGGCTCCAGGCTGGGCTCTGTGAGTTTGTCACAAACCAGCCCCCAGGAAAAGCTACTGTTAGTTGAAAGACCTCAACTCTACCCAGAACCTAGCCTCAGCACAGCATCTCCAAACTTGAGAAAAAAGCCATTTCCCTCTTTTGTGATACTCAAAGCAGATATCCCTCCCATTGAACTAGCCTGGGAGGAGGATCACAAAATCCTGGGTAAAGCACAGCATTTTTCTGCCTATTTGAACAAACTGACGTAAGAAACCAACCAAGCCACAGGACCACAAGCAGACCAGAGACTCCAAAAAGAGGCTGGTTATGGACACAAGGGATATAGACGATTTTTCCCACCACTCCCAAAATAAATCAAAAACTTTTTTTCTTCTTCCTTTTCTTTTTTTTTTGGTACCTTACATAAAAAAAAACCTTTTTTTCTTTTCTAAAACTTTTTTTAATCTTTAATTTTTGCCTTTTTTGAAAAAAATTTTTTTCCAGTAACTTTTTTTTCCTCTTATAATTTTTATTTTAAGGATACATGTGTGTGTGTCTTTTTCTTTCTTTTTGTTTTCTTTCTCTCTCTTTTTTTAAATTATCTTTTTGTTTTTTGTTTAGCTCTACTGAACTTCTGATCTTTTTTTCTTCCTTTCTTATCCTTTTCACCTTTTCCTCTCTTTCAGTCTTCTTTATGGGACTTAATTGTTGTCCTGCACATCCTCAGATATACCCGTAGTTGACTATTAGACCATATCCCCCATTGTGTACATACTTAAACCACAAATTAATTGCTCAATTCAAAACCTCTGAGAATTAAATTCCTTAATAGCAGTACTACCTCTTTATACATATATACTATTTTAAGCACTATTAGTTTTAAGTTTTTCACATCTCCTTTTTATTCTTCCCATTCTCTCATTATATTCACGTTCTTCTCTAACTAGATTGTTTTCAACCCTGCATAATATTATTAATTTTTACTTTTCTACTTTTCAGGTCTCTTTTCTTTTCCCTTTCTCTTTCTTCTTTTTTTCTCTCTCTCTACTTTCATCCAACCCAACCTATTTCTTGCTTTTAGATAAGGACTTAGTTAACTCTCCCTGTGCCTTCCCACATCACTCTATTCGACAGCAGGTTAGACCATGCAGAATATCCAATCTCAGGGGTTGAAGACAGCCTAGATATTATAGAGAAAGAACATACAACCATCCAAGACAAGCCCAAGAAATATGAAAACTCTATCCAACACTTGAAAGACACCATCAGAAGGCCTAATCTAAGGATAATTGGTGTAGAGGAGCACCTAGAAAAAGTAGTTAATGGTCTAGGAAATTTGTTTAACAGGATCCTAGCAGAGAACTTCCCAAACATGCAAAAAGATAGGCCTATTCAGATACAAGATGCTTTTAGAACCCCAAATAGACCAGACAAACATAGGACATCCCACAGTCACATTATAATCCACACAGGATCAACTCAGACCAAGGAAAAGATCCTTAAAGCTGTCAAGGAGAAAAGATTAATCACCTATAAAGGCAAACCAATTAGAATCACCTCAGATTTCTCAGCAGAGACAATCAAAGCAAGAAGAGCCAGGCATGATGTATGCCATGCCCTAAAATCAAACAACTATCAACCAAGAATACTGTACCCAGCTAAACTCTCCTACATAACTGAAGGCTAAATAAAAAACTTCCATAGCAATGAAAAATTAATGCAATACATCTCCACCAAACCAGCCCTACAAAAGATTCTTAAAGATGTCCTAAACATAGAAAACCAACAAGACCACACTAAAGGCCAAGAAACAGCACCCAAACTGAGAATCCAAGAACCATAAGAAGAACCCAGTTTTCACAGCACCCAAGAAGTTGGATAACATGGCAAAAACTCCCAAATACCTCTCAGTCCTACCTATCAATATTAACGGAATTAACTCTCCAATTAACGGTCATAGACTTGTCTACTGGGATTTAAAAACAAGATCCTTCTATCTGCTGTCTTCAGGAGTCACATCTTGCCCATACCAACAAACACATTTTCAGTGTTAAAAGCTCGAACAAAATCTACCAAGCAAACGGCCCCCATAAACAGGCAGAAGTTGCAATCCTAATATCAGATAAAATAGACTTCAAATTAAAATTCACGGGAAGAGATAAAGAAGGTCGCTACATGCTAATTAATGGATCTCACATTCAGGAGGATATTACTATTCTAAATATCTATTCACCAAACAATGGAACACCCAAATTTATCCAAGAAACACTACTTTCCCTCAAATCCCACGTAGATCCAAAGACATTAATTGTTGGAGATTTTAACACACCACTCTCCCCACTAGATAGATCAACTCAGCAAAAACTCAACAGAGAAACCGCAGAATTAAACAGCTGCATAGATCAAGAAGATTTAACAGACATCTACCGAACATTTCACCCAGCAGCATCAGAATACACGTTTTTCTCAGAAACACATGGAACATTTTCTAAAATAGACCATATTTTAGGCCACAAAGCAAACTTGTCCAAATTCAGAAACATTGAAGTTATACCTTGCATTCTCTATGAACATAAGGGAATAAAATTAGAACTCGACAACAAAAGCCCCTAAAGAAAGTCCGGTAACACTTGGAGGCTGAAAAACACACTGCTGAATCACCAGTGGGTCATGGAAGAGATTAGAAAGGACATTCAAATGTTCATGCTATTCAACAAAACGAGCACACAAATTACCAGCTCCTCTGGGACACAGAAAATGCAGTACTCAGAGGCAAGTTTATAGCTCTGGGCTCCTACATCAACAAATTGGAGAGATCTGAAACGAACAATTTAATGAGACATCTGAACCTCCTTGAAAAAGAGCAGCAAGAAAAACCCCTATCCAGTAGATGGAACGAAATAATTAATATTAAATCAGAATTAAATGAATTAGAATCCAAAAAAACTATAGAAAGAATCAACAAAACAAAGAGTTGGTTCTTCCAAAAAATTAACAAAATTGACAGACTCTTAGCAAATCTTATCAGAAAAAGAAGAGAACAAACGCAAATAAATAAACTCAGAGATGAGAATGGAAACATCATCACGGAAACAATCAAGATTCAAAACATTATAAGGGAATATTTCTCAAACCTACATGCTAATAAGTTTGAGAACTTAACAGAAACGGACCTTTTGCTAGCAAATATTGACATGCCAAAACTTAACCAAGACGAGTTAAACCATCTTAATAGGCCCTGAAATAGAAAGCACTTAAATAGAAACAGCAGTAAGAGACCTCCTAGCTAAGAAAAGACCAGGACCAGATGGCTTTACAGCAGAATTCTACAAGGCCTTCAAAGCAGAGCTCACACTAATACTCCTCCAACTATTCCATGAAATTGAAGAGAAAGTTCACTATCGAACACATTCTATGAAGTCATCATATCCCTCATCCCAAAACCAGGCAGGGACTCATCAAAGAAAGAGAACTATAGACCCATTTCTTTGATGAACATTGATGCAAAACTTCTCAACAAAATTTTGTCCAATCCAAGTCAACAACTCATCCAAAAAATCACACAGCATGATCAAACAGGATTCATTTCAGGGATGCAAAGCTGGTTCAATATACACAAATCAATTAATATTATTCATCATATCAACAGGAGCAAGAATAAGAACCACATGGTTATCTCAATACATGCAGATTAAGCATTCGACAAGATCCAACACCCCTTTATGATGAAGGTTTTGGAAAAATTATGAATCCATGGAACATTCTTCAATACAATAAAGGCTGTATAGGACAAACCTACAGCCAGCATTATACTTAATGGTGAAAAACTAAAGCCATTTCCTCTTAACTCAGGAACAAGACAAGGATGTCCAATCTGTCCACTTCTTTTCAATCCAGTATTAGAATGCCTAGCTACACCAATAAGAAAAGATGCAAACATAAAGGGGATCCAAATAGGGAAAGAAGAAATAAAATTGTGCATCTTTGCATGTGACACCTTCGATCATCTTAGGCTGGGTTGCAGCCTCTGTATCCACAATTCATCCTGAGATCCTAGGAATCGAATTCAAATCTTGGCTCTGGCAAAAAAAAAAAATGGAGAAGTGCTGAGAAGGTAGCTCAGTAATAGAGTCCTTGCCTTGCATGCATAAGGCCATGGATTCGATTCCTCAGTACCACATAAGCAGAAACAAGTCATGAGTAGCGCAATGGCTCAAGTGGTAGAGTGATAGCCTTGAGCTGAAGAGTTGAGGAACAGCACTGAGACCCAGAGTTCTGACCCCAAAACCAAAAAGATAAAAGAAGAAAAGAGAGGGGGGAAAAAGGAGAAGGTTAAAACTGGGAAGTATTAGAGGCAGTTTTTCATTGTTTGTTCCTTTGCATTGCAAGCAGGGCTCGGAAAGTTTACATGACCTTGCACTGCTGAGTTTTGGTGGGCTATCTGGGAAGCCATAGCCCAAACCAGAAACCTAGGCCTGGGGTGTGAATCCCAGGACTCCCACCTATGAATGGTAGGATATTCTAAGAAATGCATTCCGATATACATCCTTATGAACGGAATGTTGTAAAGTAACAATTACATTATTGTACGGTTATATTATAAAATTATACACAATAATTATACTATATTGAATAATTTTCAATTAATACTTTGTTATGTATTCAACCATAATACTTCTATACAGGAAGGAATAATTTATTGATAAGTGGTAGTAATATAATATATATAATTAAATAATATACAGACATCTCTGTCTTGTTTTATACATATATACATATATATATGTATATATATATATATATATATATATATATATATACACATATATATATGTTACAATCTACATATCTATTTCTACACTTGTCATTCCTGGAGCTCAGTGGTAGAATGCTCGCCTCGAATGTATGAAGACCTGGGTTCAATTCCACACTATTACATGCACAGAAAACCCGGAAGTAGTGCTGTCAAGCAGTTGAGCACTGGCTTTGAGCATGAAGGCTTAGGGACTGTCTAGGCCCTTACCTCAAGCCCCAGGACTGGAACCAAAAACAAGTTAGAATGTTCTGACTGCAATTATAGAAAGGCAGGATTTCAAATACCTCATCACAGAGCAAGCTGGGTGTCTGAAACTGACGGCTGTCATCTAACCTAACTTATCCAGAGGTCAATAGCTGCAGCCCAGCATCATGGAACCAGACACTGACGGATCACCACTAGCTGCTCAGGGGGTGAGATCAGACACTGGGGGTTGAAAACTCAGCCCTGGCACGAAGTCTGGTAGACTCTGAGCTGTGCCTAAAAGTGGTAGAGATCTAGCCTTGAGGAAAAGATCTTAGGACAGTCCCTCCAACCTATGAGAGGCTGATGACTCTCCCTCACAAAACACCCCTTTAAACCATTAGATGTGAACTTGTGCAGTTTGTGGCATGTATCTGAAACAACGGTGATACTGATGAAAGCACCCTAATTCTAATGACAGTTTGTGGGATATAGCTATGTGATGAGTCCTTCCTGGGGTGCTGGGTGTTGAGTACTTCTGGGTTGTCCATAGGGTATTGAGTGCTGAGTCCTTCACAGGGTGCTATGTGCTAAGTCCTTCACGAGTTGTATTCTTTAATCTGGTCCTTATAAGAGCTACACAAGTGAGATGAATGTGCAGATGAGAAAGTTGAGGCTCAGATATGTCCCCAAGGCAGGGCCAAATTTATGTATGTACTAAACTCTAGTGACTTGTCTCCTGCAGACAATTGTTTTGGTTTAGGTTTCTCCATCATGAACCTTGAACGCAGAGCATAGGCGCTGACTTTCTTCTTGGGCTCATGGCTAATTTTCTACCATGCTGTGCCAAGGACCCACTTGCAGCAAAGTGTCATGGCTTAGATGTCTTTAGCTGAGGTCTATCATTCTGCCTGCTCAGGAAGCTGAGGATCTCATTTCAAAACTATCCAAGATCACGGTCCAAAGACAGCCTTGGCAGGAAATTCCTTGAGATGGTTATCTCCAATAAACCACCAGAAAGCCTGAAGGGGCATGGTAGCTCAAGTGGTAGTGTGCTAGACTGAGATGAAGAGCTCAGAGACAGCACCCAGGCCCAGACTTCAACTCCTCCAATTTACAAGAAAAGAAAGAAAGAAACCTGGAGTGCTGGGAATGTTTCTTAGGGGTAGACTGCTTTGTGTGTGTGAAATCCTGGGTTTGAATCTTCAGTACCACATCCCTAGAAAAAAAGCCTGAAGTGGCTGTGTGGCTCAAGTGGTAGAGTACTGTCCTTATATAGCAGAAACTCAGGTACAGTGGTTAGGTCCATAGTTCAATCACCAAGACGATGTATGCGCACACACACTCACAAACACACACACGGAGGCACCATTGCCAATAATGAATCATTTCATTGTGTTCAGCTCCCTAATTGCCTAACAGAAGGACTGTTGGATTAATGGTAGCAGGTTGTTTCAACACTGAAACATAGTCTTACAAAGACAGGATGAGTGTAGGGAACTTGGTCTGCCATGGCAGGTGGCACAAATGAAAGCTTCCAGTCAAAACAGAGCACAGGGGACAGAGATTGCTTGTTGTACAAAGAGGTCTTTTTTTTCCTAACAGCCTTAAAAGCCTGAGCACACTCATCCTCACTAATTGGCTTGGATGAATTGTTTGTTATCCAGATGCACAGGAGTGAGGCTTTTTGTCTGCCTGTTCCAACAATGAGGCAGATTTCCTTCAGCAGCCTGGGGTATGGGGACTCCCTCAGGTTAACTGGGAACAGTGAGGGGAGCCCCGGATCATGCACTGTCTTGAATGCACACTCTGTGCTACAAATTCATTCTATTCAAAGCAAATTTCCTAGCTAGGTGCCTTTCTGAATAGCAACTCTGGATCTTCACAAATTCAAATACATGTATACATACACAGACACATGGAGTTACTGGCTCTTTTTTTGTGGCAGGTCCTGAGGCTGGAACTGTGAGTCTAGACATTTTCCCTGATCTACTTTTGCTCAAGTAAGCAAATGCTTCCTTGTGTCTTAAACCATGATTACCCTAGGTTGGGATGCAGCTTTTACACCCACAGATGATTCAGGGATCCTAGTACCCGAGTTCAATTCCCAGCACTGGCAAAAATACAGCAAACCAACAAAAATGGAGAAGGAAAACTAGGTAATTTTACACAACAGGTTTACTTTTGTTTCCTTGGCACTGTGACCCTCCTAGGGCTCAATGACTTGGCTTGAAAATTGTACGTGACCTTGCATGGATGAAGGATGGGGGGCTGTCAGTGAAGCATGAGTCCAACCCAGATACCTAGGCCCTGAGATCGATCCTAGGCCTGCCACCTACATATGGCTGAAGAACTTAGAAACTTGTTCCTATCTATAGGAATACTAATAGAATGTTTGAAATGTACTAACTGAATTACTAATTAGATACTCATTCCAGTCTAAGATTGTATGCAATAAATATAGGTCATTGATTAATTCTTTATTTAGTATACCGTGATTAATTAATGGAGGCATAATTTTACACCATATAATTGGTAGTAATAGAATATGTAAAAATAAGATACAGACATCACTTTTTGTATAAGATTATACACTAGAATTTACATAAATGTCTGTCTCTGTATAACTTTGTAGATGCATATACATTTATTAATACACACACACACACACACACACACAAACACACTGCAATCTAAACATCTATCTGTTTATATATTGGCCATTCCTAGGCTTGATCTCAGGTCCTCAAATTTGCCCAGTAACTTCACTTGCATCAGACTGGTGTGCTAACATTTACCCTTTCATGAAGGGGGCCTGTTAGAGCCTGAGTTCAAGTCACAGAACTGGCAAAAACTTAAGCCTGGTGGAAAAGCCAATTGTCCCACTTGTTTTCCTTATCGGTGAAAGTCCTGGGCCTCAGGAATGATGTAGAATACATAAGCAAGTCTATGTCTCATGTAATAGGATGCAAAAAATGTTATATGTGTAATCATACTCAAATGCATAAGAAACAAATAAAACATAAAAAATGAATACACTAAGCACAACATGAGTAAACCTGTGCATGTAAATATAAATCACGTATTTAAAATGTATACGAATATTGTTTTTGAATTCAGGCCCTAGGAACAAGTCTTTGTTTCTTGTCTCCAACACGGTGATCTTCCCATCCCTCACAGTACTGCAGATTTCCCCAGACCCTGAGTTCAAATCACAGGCCTGGCAGAAAAAATGGCAAGAATTACAAGCCAAGGATCCTCACAATATTTTTAATATTTTGTATGTATATATGTATGTATGTATGTAAGTTTTTTTTTTTTTTTTCAAGCACATGGCTTGAATTCAGGTTGTGGCAATTCTACCTCAGCTTTGATCACTCTAGGCTGGGGTGCAGCCACTGGACCCCCAGCTGCTGATGGGATCCTAGGCACTCAGGCCTTTCAGGGAAAACAATGCACAGAAAAAATGTGGCCTTTTTACGTTTTCTTCCTTTGCATGGTGACCCTCCTGGGTCTGAATTACAATGTTGCAAAGGGTACTGCCCCTTGCATTGCTGAAGGTTGGCAGACTATTAGGGAAGCCATAGGCCCAAGTGGCAACATAGGATCTGACCAACCAATGGCAGGAGATACTAAGAAACTGGTTCCCATCCATAGGAATAACAATGGATTCTTGTCAATGTCACAGTTGAATGAGTTGATCATGAATGAATGCTCGTATAAAATTAGACAGCATGTTTTCATGAGTCTTATTGATTTTATTTAATATTTTTGAAGCATTAAAAGAATATTATTATTTACAGGAATGCAATAATTTCAGTACACTGATTAATTTCATTAATAGTGTAAGGATGAAAATAATAACATTAATTACATGGACGCATAAAAAATACCCAAGAATTGGTAGGAATGTAGTCTATATAACTGAATAATGTATAGACATCTCTGGCACTCTATAAAGATATATATTTATTAGTGTACTGTCATCTGCATGTCAATCTGTTCATATTTTGTTAACTCCTGGGCTCGATCTCAGGTCCTGGGAACAGCCTATCACTCAGTTTGCCCCAGGAAGGCGTGTTCACACTCGCCCATTCATGAATTTGGCCCTGTAGGCCATGAGTTCAGATACCAGCACTCCCAAACAATGAATCGTTGAGTAAGAAGCTGATGCTGACACGTTTTCCTTTTCTGTGAATGTCCTGGGTGTCAGATATGAAGTGGAATACATATGCAGGCCTATATCCTATGTAATCAATGTAACCAATGTTCTAGGTGCCATAATAGTCAATAAAATAAATGGTCAATACATAAATAAAACAAAAAAATAATAAATTAACTACACTGAATGCAATATGGAGTCAACATATGTATATAAATATAAATCATATATGTAAATTGTACATGAATACGTGGGGATTGATTTCAGGCCTAAGGAACAGACTTGAATTTCTTGACTTCAAGGAGGCCAGATTCCCCTTCCTACACAGTACAACAGTGTTACCCAGACCATGAGTTCAAATCCCAGTCCTGGCAGAAAAATGGCACCTTTATAGTATGTGAGGCCCAATTCTTAGGTATTTCATTATTCCTCCATTTTATGAATGTGATTGTTTACATCTTAATAAAGTATTAAATAAAATCGATTAGTGTCCTATAATATAATTATGTATAATTTTATCCTAGAATCATTGAAGAACTGCCCATTCAATCATGACATACATCCCATCCATTTGTATTCATATGGATATAAATGAGTATCTTAGGATTTCCTGCCATTTGGAGGTGGCAGGACCAGGATTCAAACTGTGGGCTCCAGCTCCCACCACTTAAACCTGAGGATAGGGAACTCACTGGTCTGTCCAAGAACATCAGCAAGACCAATGATTAGGCAGGCACCAGTGGCTCTCAACAGTCCTTCTTGATGTTTACAAGGCTGTGATGGGAGGATCATTGTCAAAGTCACCCTCAGGAGGAAAGTCCTTGAGACCCCTGTCCAACTTCAGTGCCAACAAAGCCAGAAGCCCTGTGGCTCCAGTGGTAGAGGGCCAGCCTTGAGCAAAAGCAGCTCAGAGACTGTGCCCAGATCCTGAGTTCAAGGTTCGGGACTGGCAACAAACAGACATAAATAACAATCTGTGCAGCCATGCAGCTAAAGTGGTCTCCCTCTTGTCCCCAACTGAATGGGAAAAGGGCTGGGAGAGTCCCTGTCAACTTGACTCTGCCCATGCTGATTGCATCACAGGATTCTAGCCACACCCCCATTCTTTCATGTTTCTTTCTGACCAATGGAATACAAGAATGGTGGCAACGCCCACATTCCATGATGCCTGGTAGCAACTGGATTCCGTCTTTTAGTACACCACTACCAGCAGTTAAGGAAGGTAGAGGTAGCTGAGTGGTGAGCAAGAGACTCAAGGTAACTTTAGAGAATAGTAGGAAATTTACATGTCCCAGCCCCCTCCCCCCCCCCCTTCCTGTGGTGCTGGATTTCAAATCGCAGCCAGCCTAAGGCCCTGACCTGGTCCCTGCCCCTGGTCCTCTGCTCTGGGCCCATATGTCTGCCATGCCACCGCCATCCCTGCTCGCTCTACATGGATCAGATGCCAACAGTGTCTCCCAGCAGCACAGGTGAGTGGCCGCCCCAACACCATTCCCAACTCGGGTCAGAAACCCCTCTGAAAGCACCATGACCCCCTGCTTGTTTCCTCTCCCTGGCTCTGAGGAGCCACCTTTTTTTCTTGTGCATTTCTGAGAAAAAAAAACAATATATGCTCAGGCTGGGCTGAGCTCAGGTGGTCCTCCTTTCTGTGACATTTATGCTCCACCAGGCCTGGTCTTCTGTAGTTGGGATGGTAGACATGTAGAGCCATGCTCAGTCATCAGTTTAGATGGATTATCACAAACTCTTAGTCCATGGCAGCCGATTCTTGACCACAGATAAAGCTCTGGGTAGGGCCACAACAATCGGAACTCAGTCTCTTCACAGAACAGTTGTGAGGAAACAAGGGATTTATATAGAGGGATCTCTGGAACATGGCTAGGCACAGAGGGAGTGGCCTTCAGGTAATGTTCTCCACAATTCTGTGAGCATAAGACAGGAAGTTATCTGGAAAGGGCTCAGGTGTCCCCTGTTATTAATGGGGCAACAGGTGTGGGATTATGAAACAAAACATGGCTCTCTTTCATCATTACCCTATTCCCATGAGGAAGGGTATCCTTCACTGTGTTGAGTTTTGCAACTGGGGACAACAAGGCATGGAGAAGCTGGGTGACCTACTTATGATCTCAAGTTCACAGAAATCTAGGCTTGACTTCTCTACCATCCTCCCTAGTTAAATGGTTGCTATTCAGCCCACTTTTTGTAGTGGGAAGTCCACTTCTTGTCAGTCATGGGGCTTGAACTCTAGGTCTGAGCGCTGTTCTGGAGCTCCTCAGCTCAAGACTAGCGCTCTACCACTTGAGCCCACAGCACCACTTTCAGTTTTCTGGTCGATCTTTGGAGATGAGTCTCACAGACTTTCCTTACCGGGCTGGCTATGAACCATGATCCTCATTTCTCAGACTCCTGTGTAGTTGGGATTAGAGTTCTGAGCCACCAGCACAGGGCTTAAGTGTAGTTCTCACTTTCTTTCTCCCTCTCTCTCACATGAACTGGTTGAATGTCCTGGAGGAGGTGGCCCATTTTCCCCATGTGGCTAGACCCCATAGTGGCCCTCTCATTCTGGAGGTGGGCTGTGGATCAGGAGCTGTCTCGCTCAGCCTGTTGAAACAGCTCCATGACATAAGCCTCTCTGTACCCTAGTTAGACCATGACAGTTATTCATTTTCCATCCAGCCTTACTAGACTTCTCATATTGTATTGCTTTCTACATCATTTTCTGGCACCTAGACAAAATTATGATACATAGTTACGGAATCAAAATGTAATGTCTTCTTAAGAAATTCATTTAGGGTTCTGGGAATGTGGCTTCATGGTACGGTGATTGCCTAGCATGCATGAAACCCTGGTTCAATTCCCCAGTACCACATAAACAGAAAAACACTGGAAGTGGTGCTATGCCTCAAGTGGTAGAGTGCTAGCCTAAAAAAAAAAAAAGCTCAGAAATAATTCCCTAGCCCTGAGTTTAAACCCCTGGACTAGCAATAATAAAAAAAAAAGTATTCAAATATTTTTTCATTCATGTGACTGTTTCTAATATATTTATAAGATGATTTCTTTGTTGCTTTGTATGCCCCCCCCCAGGATATAACCCCTGCTTTCACTGTATTTAATGTTGGTATAATTTGTGGAGGGGAATGGAAAAAAACAAATCGTTTAAATAGGGATGCAGGTGGATCCATTGCAATAACGAGAAGTACAAGTCGTTATGTTGAAAAATGAACTTTACAATTTTGGTGGGGGGGGGCAGTAGAGATGGGAGGTATAGGAAGGGATAGGAAGGGGAAATAAAGGAGGAGGCAACAATACTTGATAAGAAATGTACTCATTATCTTGCCCATGTAATTGTAACTCCTCTGTACACTATTTTCACAATTAAAAAAAACCATTTAGTTAGTAAATGCAAAATAAAGAAACCATACTTTGAATATATAATTGCTCCTTCCATACTGACACCTGACAATAGTCCCTAATTCATGTACTTTACTTACTATAGCATACTCTGTTAAAAAAAAATTTTTGGTCATTAGGTCAAAGCAAATAATGCCAGGAATGTGCTTAGATGACAGGTGAAGAATTATTCTGGAAATTCAGAGATTCCAGGATTTTGTGTGGTCACTGCTAATCACAGAGAGAAGGATAGTCTAAGTGACATTTGGAAATCTTTTCGGTTAATCATGGTACCAAAAACGCAGAGGCTAATTAACAGTTGTGATAGAATAGAAGGAATAACTCGATGGAAGGATAAGTGATAGTAACTAAGGTGTACTAGAAATTGTTCTAGAGAACCATTTTTGGTTATTGAAAAACTAGTTATCAACTAGGCTTATTCCTCATTGCCTTTAGCATTCTAAATCTCTTAGGCTAGTTCTTAATCTCTGTGTGATAAGTTGTATATCCTTCTATGCTGTTCTTTCATACCTTATCTCTTTTTTTTTCTAAAAATCTCAGGGAACAGGAAGCAAAGGAAGAGGCAACAATGTTTGATAAGAGATATACTCATTATCTTGCCCATGTAATTGTAATTGTAATTCCTAGAAGTTTATGTTAAGTATTTCACAAGTTTTATTTCTCTTAATTCTTAAGAAAACATTTGCTATAATTCTAATATTATTACCATTTTAGTGTTAGGAAATATTTTAATTAAAGGCACTAAGTGCATGGCCCAAAGGCACTAAGTGCATGGCCCAAAGACACACAGTGCTTACTTTCCAAAAGTAAGCAATAAAAAAGTAGGTAAAATCCTCTCCATTCCCTTACTCTCTCAATTCAATATTCATGTCCAAGAAATAATAGCATAGCAATTATTGCCGATGGTAATTGTTTTCTGTCACATTTTGTCTTCAACACAGTGTTGGTGACATTGGGTTATCATGCTCAGAGCTGAGCTCATAAATTGAGGTCTAAAGAGAGACAAATTTCTTCTGTTCCACAGTTCCAGTATACATTTTAAAAAGTACTAAAACTAGCCAGTAGCTGGTGGCTCACGCCTATAATCCTGGCTACAGAGGAAGCTGAGATCTGAGCATTGCGCTTCAAAGCCAGCCCGGGCTGGAAAGTCGGTGAGACTCTTATCTCCAATAAACCACTAGGAAAGCAGAAGTGGCACTGTGGCTCAAGGGGTAGAGCACTCGCCTTCAGCTGAAAGGCACAGGGACAGCGGCCAAGCCCAGAGATCATGCCACATGACCAATAAAAAAAAAGATTAAAACTTTTAAATACCATCACTTACTGTCTTTTAAGAATCCAAAACGAAATAAATTCACATATAATCACTCCAAAATGCTTTAAAAGCAGGAGATGATAAACAAGCCTCCATGAACTCAATTTTCTTCTACTTTATAAATTATTCTGAAAGCCTTGTGCTGGTTGGTCACACCTGTAATCCTGTCTACTCAGGAAACTGAGATCTGTGGATAACCGTTGGAAGCCAATCAGGACAAAAACTATTCATGAGATTATTTTAAAAAAATTACAATGGAATTCTATGCCTCCATCAGAAAGAATGACATCACCCAGTTTGTTAGGAAATGGAAATACTTGGAAAAAATTATATTAAGTGAATTAAGCCAGGCCCAAAGAAGTGAAGTAAGCCAAGCCCAAAGAAACATAGGTCCCATGGTTTCCCTTATTTGCAATATCTAGTATATGTATGAGTCAAGCAGAAAAGGTCAGATAATGTGATGTTAGGAAAATGAACCCTTAGATATGTATTTAAATGTTTTTTTCTTTAATGCATTTTTAATGCATTTATAAAATTATTTCTTTTTGCTTTGTATGTCCCTCCCCCACAGTATAACCCCTGCTTTCACTATATTTGATGTCGGTATACTTTGTGGAGGAGAAGGGGAAAAACAAGTCCTTTAAGGATACAGGTGGACACGTTGCAACAATGAGAAGTACAAGTTGTTATGTTGAAAACGAACTTTACAACATTGGTGGGGGTTGGTGAGGATGGGGTAGGGGGGGCAGGGGGAGGCTGGGAAGGGATGTGAAGGGTAAACAAAGGAGGAGGCTGCAATGCTTGATAAGAAATGTACTCATTATCTTGCCCATGTAATTGTAACCCCTCTATACAATATGTTCACAATAAAAAAGTAATAAAAATATTTTAAAAAATTAATGAACTAGCAAAGAGCCAAGAATGGAGATGTAGCTTATATAGCAGCTCATCAATCTAGAGAGGAATGGCCTAGTGAGACCTTGGTGCACTGAATTCAAACTCTGAGAACGAAAATGCGCAGGCACGCACACACACACACATACACATACACATACACACATATTTATTCAAATTATCTTCATATCAGTATTTTGCATTAATTTCTTTGTTAACGATATTACATGGGTAAAATAGGGGAAATATTCTCTTCCATCCGAGAACATTTTTATATTTTTTATTGTAAAAGTACTGTACAGAGTGGTTACAGTTACATGAAAAGGTAATGAGTACATTTCCTATCAAGCATTGTTACCTCCTCCTTTGTTTTCCCCCGCCATCCCTTCCCTCCCACCTCCACAAGTACACTTCCCTCCCCTCCCCTCCTAAATTGTAAAGTTCATTTTTCAACATACTCTCTTGTCCGTCACATTGTTGCAATGGTCATACTGTATGCTTATTTAAGCCTTTTGTTTTTTCCCTTTCCATCCCCAAGTTAGAGAAGTGTACATACGAGATGGAAGTGCACCAACATCAGATACAGTGAAAACAGGGGTTTAACTGTGGGGGATGCACATATAAAAAATCACATCGTACATTAGAAATATATTAGAAACCACAGGAAGAAATAAAAAACCACTTGTGTCCTTATCATGGGGTTCATTTACCTTAACATAATCTTATCTAGTCATATGCACATGCTTTTGACCTTTTTTTTTAAATTGTGAAAATACCATACAGAGAAGTTACAATTACATGGAAAAGGTAATGAATACATTTTTTATCAAGCATTGTTGCCTACTACTTTTTTTCGCCTTACCATACCTTCTTTGCTTATCCCAGACATACATTAGTTATTGCAAATAAGGGATACCATAGGACCTATGTTTCTTTTTTTTTTTTAATTCTGAAAATGCCATACAGAGGGGTTACAATTACATGGGTGAGTTATTGAGTACATTTCTTTTATTTTTATTGTGAGAATACTGACAGAGGAGTTACAATTACATGGGCAAGATAACGAGTACATTTCTTATCAAGCATTGTTGCCTCCTCTTTGCTTCCCCTTCCCATCCCTTCCCATACTCCCCCACTTCCCCCATCCGGTCCTCCTCCCACCAAAGTTGTAAAGTTCATTTTTTGACATAATGACTTGTACATCTCATTGTTGCAATGGGTCCACTTGCTCCTCCTTTGATTCCCCTTCCCATCCCCGCCCATCTTCCACCCCCCACCCCCACTAACCCCTCCCCCACCCCAGTCCCCCCACTGTCCACATCCCTCAACCCCCGGCCAAAATCATTTTTTGACACAACGACTTGTTCATCTCATTGTTGCAATGGGTCCACCTGCATCCCTATTTAAACGATTTGTGTTTCCCTTCCACTCCACAAATAGTACCAACATCAAATACAGTGAAAACAGGGGCTTTAGCTTGCAGGAGGAACATACAAAGCAACAAAGAAATGATCTTATAAATATCTTAGAAACAATCGCAAGAAAGAAAAACCATTTGAATCCTTATCTTGGGGTTCATTTTGCCTAACATCAACTTATATGATGTTTTCTACTTGTAGCAGACACATACTAGTTATTGAAAATAAGGAAACCATGGGACCTATGTTTCTTTGGGCCTGGCTTACTTCACTTCTTTGGGCCTGGCTTAATTTACTTAATATAATTTTTTCCAAGTCTTTCCATTTCTTAACAAACTGGGTGATGTCATTCTTTCTGATGGAGGCATAGAATTCCAGTACACACACACACACACACACACACACACACACACACACACACACACACACACACATACACACACACACATTTTCTTGATCCATTCGTTTACTGTGGGACATCGGGTTTGGTTGTATATCTTAGCTTTGGTAAATAATGCTTCAATGAACATAGTTTTGCTGATAGTTTTAGTATGGTCTTTTTTGTGATCATTTGGGGGAATGCCCAAAATGGGATTGCTGGGTGTTAGGGGCGCTCTATGTAGTCTTTTGAGGAACCTCCATACTACTTTCCAAAGTCTTCGAACAAGTTTAAACTCCTAACAACAAGGCATTAAGGTTCCCTTCTGTCCACATCCTATCCAGCATCTGTTCTTTTAAAAATCTGGAATGCTTCACGAAGTCGAGTGTCATCCTCAGTCAGGGGATATTCTTCTCTTTATTGTTCCAATGTTAGTGTATGTGCTACTGAATTGAGCACAGAACAATTTTATATATAAAGTGTAATTGATTTTTTTAAACTAGACAATTCCACAAAAATTAAATTCAAAAGAATTGTTGTGAAATTTTAGAATCATGTATTTCTTACATAAGAACACATTTAAGAATAAAGTCAAGATTGATATGTCCAAAACAAAATAATTCCATATATTTGTTGTTCAACGGATGTGTAGGAGGAGGAATTCAATTATTCTGTACAAGGAACCTGCCATAATGAACACTATAGAAAGTGTTAAGGTTTGTTAAAAGTTTTAATGTTTTAAATATGTTCAATTTTGGGGATTTGCTCATATATGCCAAAATTAAGACTATTTAGCACGCTGTAAAACTTTTCCATAAAGCATTTAAGATTCATGGTAGCAGTCATATACTACTAAGTATGTACATTTCAGAGTTTATAGAAACTTTACTAATGAGAAATTGAAAAGTGTTTGTGTAAAGAAGCAGAGTGAAGATTTAAGACATTAACTTCACAGTTTCTGTTAAAATTTAAGGGATTCCTTACTTTATATGTTAGCGAGGAATAAATGATGGTATAAGCCATATACAAATGATGAGATGAACCATAAATAATAATCTTAGTGGGTAACTTTAAAGGCTAAACATAGTCTATAAAATTCTTGTTGAACATCATAGACTTAGGCAGTTTTAAATGTACAGCAATATGAGAAAATAATAAATTGAATATGTAGTACATTTCAAATACTAGAAATAGAGGTAAATGTTTTGTTTTTTATTTTATTAATCATTAATATTTATGTATTGGTTTTCCTTATTTGTAGCATTGCTTTCCTTGTTATAATATAATACAACTTTTTGTAAGTCATCATTAGGAAATACTTTGAGAATGTTATTGGGATGGCCACACTGTTTTTTATAGGTATATGTGAATTTATAAAGAGCAAAATTAATAACAAAACATTGATTAAAAATTTTATCAATTAGAATCTGAATCAGGAGTGTTGATAAATGTCCACACCTAAAATCTAAGCCCTAGACAGAAGCACTAGTGTTACAATGTTGAGCACACAAAAGTGAGAAATTGTATTTTGTTTTGTTTTTGTTTTATTTTTGTAGGTTGTGGGGCTTGAACTCTGGGTCCGGGTGCTGTCTCTCAGCACTTCAGCTCAAGGCTATTGCTACTACTTGAGTCACAGCATCTCTTCCATCTTTTTCTGCTTATGTGGTGCTGAGGAATCAAACCCAGGACCTCATGCATGCAAGGCAAGCACTCTACACTGAACCACCCTCCCAGCACCTGAGAGACTGTATTTTAAAAAATCATCTAAACAACATTTACTTTCTGTTTTGGGTTATATAATGAAATAAAGAATATCTTTTTATATTTTTGAATGGTCATACTTCTAAATTTATATTAAATTCAGCCACTTTACCCTTTTCAAAGTCATGTAATATCTCTGAGAGTTTGCTTCTGTAAAGATTGTTTTTGCATTGATTATTTATTCTGAGTCATTTTTACTTTTTATCAAAAATACTTTATATTTTATGGTTTTTCGTGTTGTTTTTTTTAAGTGTGAAAATACCAGACAAAGTGGTTACAATTACATGGGCAAGGTAATGAGTACATTTCTTATCAAGCATTGTTGCATACTCCTTTGTTTCCTCTTATTATCCCTTCCCATCTCACCTCTCTTACGTCCCGTTTCCCCCTCTGCCTTTCCCCCATCCAAAGTTGTAAAATTTGTTTTTCGACATAATGTCTTGTATATCTCATTGTTGCAATGGGTCCACATGTATCCATATTTAAAAATATTTTTCCCTTCCCCTCCACAAATTATACCAACATCAAATACAGCGAAAACAGGTGTTATACCATGCAGAAGGGACATACAAAGTAACAAAGAAATCATCTTATAAATATGTTAGAAATAATTACAGAAAAAAATATTGAATTCTTATCTTGGGGTTCATTTCACCTAACATCAACTTATCTAACAATTTCTGCATGTCTCAGACATACACTAGTAATTGCTAATAAGAGAAACCATAGGACCTCTTTTTCTTGGGCCTGGCTTACTTCGCTTAATAAATTTTTTTTCCAAGTTTTCCATTTCCTAACAAATGGGGCAATATCATTGTTTCAGGTAGAGACATAGAATTCCATTGTGTATATATACAACATTTTCTTGATCCATTCATCTACTGAGGGACATCTGAGTTGCTTCCATATCTTAGCTATGGTAATGCTGCAATAAATATATCTGTGTGGTAGCTTTAGTATGGTCTTGTTTGTGATCATTTAGGCAAATGCCCAAAAGTGGGATTGCTGGGTCATAGGGGAGCTCTATGTGGAGTCTTTGTAGGAACCTCCATACTATTTTCCAAAGTGGTTGAACAAGATTACACTCTCACTAGCAATGAAGTAAGGTTCCCTTCTGTCCACATCCCCTCCAGCATCTGTTGTTATTAGAGTTCTTGATTATAGCCACTCTAACTTGGGTGGGGTGAAATCTCAATGTTGATTGATTTGCATTTCTTTTATGGCTAGGGTGGTTGAGCATTTCTGCATGTCTTTATTGGTCACCCTCCTTTCCTCTTCAGAGAAGTTTGTCTTTATGTCTTTAGCCCACTTATTTATTGGGCAGTATTTTCTTTGAATATTTGTTGTTGGAGGATTTAATTTTTTGATTTCCAGATCTGTTTTAGATGTGAAACCCTTGTCGGTTTTATGGCTAGTGAAGATCTTCTCTGATTCCGTGGGATTTCTATTGATCCTGCTAGCTATGTCCTTTGCCATGCAGAAGCTCTGCAACTGCATGCAATCCTATTTGTCCAAACTTTCATTTGTTGTGCTTTTGCGTTTCTTTTCAGAAAATTTCAGCCTTTGTTAAGGAGACCTAGGGTTTCTCATATTCCATCCTGTAATGTTTTCAGAATATCTGCTTTGACTCTGAGGTCTTTGATATATTTGGAGTTGATTCTGGTACAGGGTGATATATAAGGATCTAATTTTCTACAAGTGATTAACCAATTAACCAATTTTACTCAACAGCCTTTCTTCGATTTTATCTTTTTAGATCCTTTATCGAATATTAGATGATTATGGGTCTGTAGGCTCATTTCGGGGTTTTCAATTCTATTCCATTGTTCCTGAGGTCTTTTCTTGTGCCAGTACAAAACTGTTTTAATTACTATGGCTTTGTAGTAGAGTTTGAAATTTGGTATTGATATTCCTCCAACACTGTTCTTTCTGTTAAGGATTGCTTTTTTCAATTGGGGGTCTTTTGTTGTTCCATATGAATTTTGGGATTGCCTCTTCTATTTCCTTGAAGAATGCGGTTGGAATATTGATAGGTATGGCATTGAACTTGTAGATAGCCTTGGGAAATATTGCCATTTTCACAAGGTTCATCCTTCCTATCGAGGAGCATGGGAGGTTTTGCCACTTTCTAAGTTCTGTTTTGATTTCCTTTTTCAGATTTTTAACGTTTTCATCATAAATGTCCTTCACTTCTTTGGTTAAGTTAATTCCTAGGTATTTCATTTATTGTGGGGCTCTTACAAATGGAAAACCTTTCTTGATTTGAGCCTCACTTTTCTCATTGTTGGCATACAGTAAAGCCATTAATTTCTGAGGGTTAATTTTATACCCTGCTATTTTGACAGTTTTGATTTAGCTTGAGTAATTTTGGAGTGGAGTCCGTGGGATTCTTTATGTACAAGATCATTTTATCTGCAAAGAGGGAGAATTTTGCTTCTTCTTTCCTTATTTGGATCCCTTTTATATTGGCATATTGTCTTATTTCTGTAGCTAGGCATTCTAATACTAAATTGAAGAGAAGTTAAGAGAGTGGACATCCTTTTCTCATTCCTGAGTTAAGAGGAAATAGCTTTAGTTTTTCACCATTAACTATAATGCTGGCTGTATGTTTTCCATATACAGCTTTTATTGTATTGAGGAATGTTCTATGGATTCCTAATTTTTCCAGAACCTCCATCATAAAGGGGTGTTGGATCTGGTCCAATGCTTTTTCTGCATCTTTTGAGATAACCATGTGGTTTTAATCCTTGCTCTTGTTGATGTGATAAATTAAATTAATTGATTTGTGTATATTGAACCAGGTTTGCATCCCTGAAATACATCCTGTATGATATTAGTGTATGATTTTTTGGATGAATTGTTGAAGTCGATTGGCCAAACTTTTGTTGAAAAGTTTTGTATCAATGTTCTTCAAAGAAATGGGTCTATAATTCTCTTTCTTTGATGAGTCCCTGCCTGGTTTTGGAATGAAGGTTATGATGGCTTCATAGAATGAGTTTGGTAGAGAACTTTCTCTTTCAATTTCATTGAAGAGTTGGAGGAGTATTGGTGTGAGCTCTGTTTTGAAGGTCTTGTATAATTCCGCTGTAAATCCATCAGGGATTTTCTTAGATGGGAGGTCTCTTATTGCTGTGTCTATTTCAACACTTGATATAGGCCCCTTACTATGCTTTAACTCATGTTGGTTTAGTATTTGCATGTTGCTAATTTTAATTTGAAGCATATTTTATCTGATATTATTATTGCAACTCCTTCCTGTTTATAGCAGCCGTTTGCTTGGTAGATTTTATTCTAGCCTTTCATTATCAAAATGTTTTTGTTTTTATTGGCAAGGTGTGACTCCTAAAGGCAAGAGATAGAATTATCTTGCTTTTTAATCCAACTAGACAGACTATTTCGCTAAATTGGAGCTTTAAGTCCATTAATGTTGAGAGCTAGGACTGAGAGGTGTTTGGTAGCTCCTGCCATGCTATCCACCTCCGTTGGGGCTGTGGAAACTTGGTTCTTCCTATGGTTCTTGGATTCTCAGTTTGGGTGTGGTTTCTTAGCCATTATTGTGGTCTTGTTGGTTTTCTGTGTGTAGGCCATCTTTAAGTATTTTTTGTAGGGCTGGTTTGGTAGAGATATATTTTTCAGTTTTTCTTTGCTATGGAAGGTTTTTATTTGACCTTCGGTTATGATGGAGAGTTATCTGGGTACAGTATTCTTGGTTGAAAATTGTTTGTCTTTAGGGCATGGCATACAGCCTTCCAGGCTCTTCTTGCTTTAATTATCTCTGCTGAAAAATATGAGATGATTCTAATTGGTTTTCCTTTATAGGTGATTGATCTTTTCTCCTTGACATCTTTTAGGAAGTTATTCTTGGTCTGAATTGATCCTGTGTGGATTATAATGTGACAATGGGAAGTGCTGTTCTGGTCTGGTCTATTTGGGGTTCTACAACCATCTTGTATCTGAATAGGCCTATCTTTTTGTATGTTTGGGAAGTTCTCTGCTAGGATCCTGTTAAACAAATTTCCTAGACAATTAACTTCTGTCTCTAGGTGCTCCTCTACACCAATTGTCCTCAGAGAAGGCCTTCTGATTGTCTATTCCAAATGTTGAATAGATCTATCATGTTTCTTCGATTTGTCTTGGATACTTGTATGTTCTTTTTAATACCTAGGCTCTCTTCAATCCCTGAGATCAGATCTACTGCATGGCTTAACCTACTGTTAAGTCTTTCTACTTGGGTTTTTATTTCTTTTCCTTTTAATTGGTCAGCTTTGTAGGCTTCAGATTCTTTGTTGGAGCTTTGTTTTAGATTTTGTGTGAACTTCTTTACTTCCTTAATTTGGTGTTCTCAAATCACTTAGTTGATTGGTTATGGTTTACTTGGACTCCCATTCCTGCTGTCGGGCTCCATTCAGCATTCCCTTTGTGGTCTCTCTGAATTCATTCAGATGTCTGTTTATGGATTCCATGAATGCCTCTATTGATCTTTGTCTATTCTCATATTGCTGTCACAATTCCTGTGTTACCCTTTGATTAGCTTCCTCACGTTCATGCAATTCCTGTAGTTCTCTTTGACTTTTCTCAGCCTGCTCATGCAATTCCTGTGTCTCTCTTCGTCTGTTCTCTGCCTGCTCACACAATTCCTTTCTTTCTCTTTGATTGTTCTCAGCCTGCTCACGCAATTGCTTTATTTGTCTTTGTTCTCAACCTGTACACGCAATTACTGTATCAATCTTTGAGCAGTTTCCTCACAGTCATGAGATTCCTGTTGTTTGGTTTGCCTCCTCTCTCTTCCTATCACGTTCAAACTGAGTCCTTTGCAAGCTTTCAGTCTTTTCATTCACCACGTTTACCAGTAGTGTTTTTAGTTCTTTGTGGGAACTCTCCTCTGGATTATTCATTAACAGTTCTGTCACTGGATTATCATGAATGAGAGTTGAGATACCTGCACTTGCCATTTTTCTCCTGTTTTCCGGCTTGTTCTGCACACTTGATATGAAAGTGACACTAATTTTTTGCTAAAATACTATTTTAAGGCAAGCATCAACCAAAGTCCTGTAGTTGCACAGTCAAAATGGCTGTAGATACAACCTAGTTCAACAGATACAATCTTTTCAACATCAAACAACTATCCATTAATGGGCTAAGAACAGCAAAGACGAATTTTTCAAATCAGAAAGTATTATGTTTAGGAAGAAATGTGGGGAAAAACAGGATTAGAAGTATGTGGAGAGGTTAAAGTAAATTTAACCAAGTCCTAAACTCAGAGAGGGAAAGGGATTGGACAGAATGACAAGAGAGAAATTAAAAAGAAGAAAATAAAAAATGGAAAAAGAAAAATTTAAATTTAAAAAGTGAAACACTTAAAAATTATGTGACTTTAAAAAGTGATATTGAGAGGAGAAAAGGATAAGATGACAGGAGTGGGATGATAGAAAGGAGACATGAAAAACTAAAAAATAAAAATTCTTAAAAGTATTTACTTGAAAATTATATGTTATAAAGATATAATACTTCTATTAAAATGTTAAGCCTGTTTCTGGGGGTTTAGCCCAGCAGAAGGGCACTTGCCCAGCACGTGCAATGCCCTGGGTTCGGTGCTCAGCCCTGGGGGAAAAAAAAGACAAAAAAAAGTTAAGCCTAAAAATTTGTGAATTAAGTAATACATTTCTGGATTAATTATGTACAAAATAGGGGATAAGTTCTAATAAACGATGATGGGTATTTATCTTGGGATGAGGCAAAACAGCAATTAGGTCACGCAAAAAAAAAGAAAGACAAAAGATATAAAAAAATTAAAAAGGACCAAAAGGTCAATAGCGATTTTTTTAAAAAGCATACACACACACACACACACACACACACACACACACACACACACACCACACACACACACACACACACACACACACACACACACACACACACACACACACACATACACACACACACACACACCTAAAATAAAAATTAGGAGAAGAAGAAAAAAATGATTAATAGAAAACAATTAAAAAATTTAAAAATATGGTACCAAAAAGAGTTCTTTAATTTTTTTTGGGGGGGAGGGGTGTGGAATGGGAAGATCCTGTGTCTCCCCTTTGTCTGTAACCAGTCTCTTCGTGCAGTGGCTGGTCTGCTTCTAGTGTTTTGTTTTCCTGTGGCTTGATTGATTTCTTACATTAGTTTGTTTGTGTAGTCAATAAAATGCTCCGCTTTATCTAGGATTTTGTGATCCTCCTTCAGGCTAGTTCAGTGGGAGGGAGATCTGCTTTGAGTATCACGAAAGAGAAAGATGGCTCTTTCCCCTAGTGTGGAGATGCTGTGATGAGGCTAAGTTCTGTTTAGGGTTGAGGCATTTCAGCAAACAGTATCTTTTCCCCGAGGGGCTAGCTCCTGAGACACTCCCAGAGCCCAGCCTGGAGCCATTCTCAAGGTTTACGTTTACTGAATTTCAATTGATTGTCTAGGCTGCTGTAAGTAGGGGCAGCCACTGGTTCTGTTAACCCACTGAAGATAGTCACTCCTCTGGGGGGCAGAACTCTCTCTGCTTGGGCTAGGTGACTTTCTCCTGAGTGGATCTGAGCCTGGAAGGTCAGGTCAGATTCCTGTGACCTGCTAAATGACTCTTTTGTTTTCTTCCAAGGCCTGAGTTGGAGCTAGTTGCTCAGCCTGGCCATTCTCAGTATCAAAGATGATGTCTGGTGCTAGGGAGGGGCAGCCTTCCTTCCTCTGCTCCATGAGGAGTGAGGATGTCAGGATTTTACTCAGACAGGAGTCTTTCTTCCTGGGTATCACTGGTCTGTGATCTTCAGGATGAATTTATCTGCTCCTTGTCAGTTCTTGTTGGTGTTGAGTAGAATCCTCTCACCCAGTGCATAGGGCGCTTTTGTCCTGGACTCTCTGTTGTAGATATGGTGGCTATGGGTGCCGTAGCTGCTGCCACAACAGCAGCTACTGGCAAGTGCTCAGATCTGTCTTCTTGCCTGGATCTTCCCTCTCTAGCCAAACAATGTGTACAGTGATGGCACACTTGGTGTGATTATCTAGGCTAGTACTGTTCACTGGAACACTAAAGCTGCTTTGTATGTGAGAGTTTGTTTAGCCTCCAGGTTCTCCTCTACCATCTTCCTCCGACCTCCATGAAACTCTTTATATTTTATGTTGATTGGTTATTATACAACAATTACTTCCAAATGTACATGTAGTGTCTAAAGATAGCCATATGAATATTCTCATGCAGCTCTTATTTATGTTATGTACTTTCAGTATTATGATATTTCTCTCTCTCTTATACTCTCTCTCATTTCCTCACTTTCTCTTTCATGCTTCATGTCTGCTACTTAGAATTTCTGGTGGTCTATTATTATCCTTCAGGATCCACTGGTTTGTGGGAACATGATAAAGACAATCAGTTACCCTTGACTTATTTAAGAGTTACAACAGTGATGTGGTATTATTTGCCATTCTAAATGGTAAAACAACAGATCTAGGAATTCCTTCTCACTTTTATTACTATTATAAATTTTATTTTCCTATGAATCATTGGGATGGATAAGATAATTTTAACCTGTGACCTAAAAGTACTTTTTCTTTTACAAACAACCTTTTTCTTGGAGTATCAGTGAGTAACTACATGTAATGAAACAAAGCTATCCTATGGAAAGTAGACTGAAGTTGTTCACAGGGATGAAAAACAAGATAATGGGGAATTGAGTACAAAGGATACCCATCATAGAGCACAGATCCTTAAAGTAGTTTACCCTGTACACTTTGTGAGAATGACAATGTGTTAGGAACTATAGATTAAATCACTGAACACTTGATATATATGCAAATATTTTTATATATTTATATATGCATATACGTATGTGCCCTTATATATGTACACATGTATGTTACTATACTCCCAAATACACACATACATATACTCGTGTATAAATGCACATGGAGAAAGACACATAGTTACAGTCAACACAAGTTTCACTACTTGATGAATATGCCTTAGACGGAATGCTTGGAACCAAATATGTTGAAGATGTATTTGTCTCTAAGAGTTCTTTTACCACTCCTCTTACCTCTTAAAAACTGCTACGTTTTAAGGCATGAGATTCGACTTGCAAAATGCAGTACAAGTGATAGCAAGTCATTCAGAAATCTCAGTAATAAAGGTCATAAGGTGTCTCCCTGCTCCCCACGGAATGCCTGCTCTTGTAGACACTCTCAACAACCAAAGTAGCAGGAGAATATCCTATCAGTGTATATACTATCAGAGGGGGTTAGAGGGAGGATTTGGGTGATGTGAAAGGAAGGGATGGTAGGGGAAAAACAAAGGATTGGGTAACAATGCTCAATAAGAAATGTACTCATTACCTTCCTTATGTAACTGTAACCCCTGTGTACAGTGTCTTTACAATAAAAATATATATTAAAAAGATACCAGGAAAACTTCTATACTTATGGGAAGTTGTATTTATCACTCAATATCAGTAAGGTATTGGTTTTAGGACCACAGGCATATTAAAATTTTGGATCCTCAAACATTTTACTTGAACACAGTACATTATTTACATTAGAATGTGTCCACAACCTAGTTCAGTGTAATTGCTATGAAACGTTTTACTATATTTTATGTTTGAAATGGAAAATAAAAGTATTTGCACTATCAACAGAAACAATTTTTTTTCAATTTTTTTTGTCTTTTTGTCTGCATTTTGTGGATGGAATTGGGAGAGCAGTTTTGAAAAGCTCAAATTTCATCACCAAGAGCTGTCTGCAAAATGTAAAAGGATGTACTACAGCATCTTGAATAATATGGAACTCCAAGGAGAAGTTCTTGAATTGAGACATTATCAGAAACTAACCACGCAAGGAATTTTTAGACGCGCAGCTGCTATATTTCTAATGGAGAGGTTTCATAACCCTTTCTGTAACACAAGTCAGAACCTCATTGAAGTGTACATGATTTCCTTCACCTGTCTGTCAAGCTCAGTCATTATCAATCAACATACAACTAATATTGAATAATCCTCTAATAACAAAATGTTGATGGAATGTCCATCCAGTTTAGGTTAAGAGCGTTAACCTAGTAATGAACTAGATGGTAAGTAAATCTGAAACTGTTATAGGCTACAGGAGTTCAAGAAATGGATACTACAGTATTTTTCCTGATAGCAGAATTTGAGGGCAAGTTATTTTATAATGGTTCATGTTAGGGAACAAGATAACTTCTGAGGAAGAGTCAGAAAATTTGTGGGAATCACGGCCATCTGAAACTCATTTCCAGAGTGCAAACTGATTAAAACTAGAGAATTTTTCTTAAACATTAGAATTGGACTATCATTAGGGTGAAAGTTAGGTTTCAGTTGCAGCTGTAGTTAGTGTTAGCATTAGGGCAATGGAAAGTTTAGGGTCAAACTGAAACTATCTTTGAATAACAAGTCATGTTAGAATTAGGATGAATGTGAAATAGGAAACTGCTAATTATATTAAGATTAGGATATGGTTAGTGAGAGGGTTAGCCTCAATATTCCAGTTAAGGTTAGAGTTACAAAAATGGCAAGATAATGGGTAAAACTACAAATTAGTTTTAGAGAGATGAGTTGAATCAAAGTTAGGATGAATAAATCTAATGTATTGTTATGGCTTTTAGAATCCAAAGGCTATTAGTTCTATGGTTAGGGTTGCTGTTCTAATTCAGGTTAGACTTAGACTTAGGTAAGGGTAAGCTGTAAGGTTAAACTGAGTTTTCTGCTAACATTTTCAAGTAAAATAAGTGTGAAATTTAACAAAAATTACAGAGTTTTCCTAATTTTACTATTCAGGGTTCAATAGGGTTAAATTTAGAGTTAGGTTTCTAGTAAGGTTTAGATATATAGTTAGGGTTAGGAACTAGAGTAAAATTTAAGTAAACCTGCAACTTCTTTTTGGAGTTAGAGGAGTTCAGTAAAAGTTAAGATCAGTGGAAACTATGATAGCTTTCATGATATGAAGATTTGAGGTTAATATTCATAATAGGGAATGATTTCATAGTCCAAGTGAGGGAATCTGTAGGATTTGGAGAAAAGTGCAAATAAATCATTTCAAAGACCATGAGTATGTGTTAGGATATATTTTCCATTAATTTTAGGATTGGGTTACTATTATCATCAAGGTTACTCTTAGGATTCTGACCAGGATTAGAGTTAGGATTATGGAAATGGAAGGTTGAGAACTTGAGTGACTTACTTCCTTTGTGTCTGTATATGCACTATTCTAAGGCTTGGACTCAAGGCTTGGGTTCTATCCATGAATATTTTGCTGTAGGCTAGCATTCTAGCACTTGAGCCATGATTCCACTTCCAGATTTCTTTGGCAGTGAATTGGAGATGAGAGTCTCACAGATTTTCCTATCCATGCTGACATTGAACTGAGATCCCAATTTCTCTGCCTTCTGATTAATGATAGGATTAAACTCATGAGCTACCAGTGCCATGGAAAATGCCTGACTTTTATTGATTGTTTTTACTTTTGTTCAAGATCAACATTGAATTCAATATTTGATAGCATTGTTCACTATGTAACAAGCTGCCACTTGAGCCATATCTCCAAAAATGATTATCTTAAATAGCTGGAAATCATTAAATTTTCTTCAGTTGATATGAATCATTAGTGCTGTTCTAAAACTTATCCTAAACTTTATAAACCCTAGAGGTGATCTGAGCAGATTCTCATGGTTGACTTCTAATTGCATAGTATTTTAGGGATATGATTTTTTAATTATTATTTTAAGTAACAAATGAGTTATTAAACAAAGCAGTTTCTGCGTACAATATAACTTGATCAACGCCAACCCTTTCAACATTCGCATCCTTCCTCTATGAACCTCTTCCTTCACTCTTCTTAATTTTGTAGGATATTTACTGGATTACTCTCTGCACTTCCCCCCTTTTCTCCTGGTCATTCTTGTACTTTTCCCCCTTCACCCCTGTTTTGATTAGCCACTTACATATGATGCAGCAACTCTACTCCTAGGCATTTACCTGAAAGATTACAAACCCGGATATAGTAAATATTTCAGCACAACCATGCGTACTGAATTAGCCCAGATACCCCTCAAGAGAGAAATGATTCAAGAAAATGTAATGCACACACACACACACACACACACACACACACACACACACACACACACACAGAGGAAATCCTACTTACCCATTAGAAAGAGTATTGTGCCCTTTGTATCTCTCATTTCTCATTTCTTCTGCCTGGTATCCAATTGTTGTCGTACTGTCCCTGTACTGCAATAAGTGACACATGCAATCTGATGTAAAAGATTTTCAGAGAGTTCGCTAGCCATAGATTCCTAAATATGAGTTCTATTCTCATTCTCTTTGTTTATTCATGCCTTTGAGTAGTGATTGCACAGTTTCATTTGTACCATTTGCTACACAGAAAAGACATGACCGCACATACATGGATATACATACATACATGGATATATGCACACATATGGGTATATATTAAATACTTGAATTCATTTTATGTTTTTGAGAATTACGGAGCTAACAAAAATCACATGCATTTTGCTTCCTAGTCAATTCTTTCAAAACCTAAATAACTTTGTCTCCTTTGAATACATAATTTTAAAGAGAATATCACCATCTCTAATCTTTCAGTGGCCTTGAAATTAGATGTTCCAATGGGAAAAAGTTATTTAGCCAGTCCCAAATTGTGCCTTTTCCAAGTTATCAGATATTCAATCTATCACATGCCCAAATAATAGAGAATGGGAACAGGTCTACATTGAGCACTCACAGTAGACAGCTCTCTGGACTTTCTCAGGAAGAGCTTTCTGCCATTGTGGAATGGATAGGGCTGGATAATATGCAAACAGACATCATAGATTGAAAGTATTGTGCTAAGTTGACACCTGAGATATTGGATGTTTTAACTGCATAGTATTGGTTTTCATGAATCAGTTAATCAGATTCTTTACACTACATGATGTTACTAGACTGTGGAATGCATGTTTATTGCATTTACTTTGTATAACATATTTTGAAATTTGGTATAAATCGTTTATCTTTTTTCTTGATATGGATTACTCCTAGTTGTCAAGAGTGAGGAAATGCCCTGGAACTTTGTAATTTGAAGTCTTATGTTGCCATGTGTCATATCCTATTTTCCTTTTACAGAGTTGGTAAAAAAATATATGTAATTTATTTTATTTTTTTTTGGGGGGGGGCCCGGTTGTGGGGCCTGAACTCTTGGCCTGGGTACTGTTCATCAGCTCTTCAGCTCAAGGCTGGTACACTACCACTTGAGCCACAGCGCCACGCCTGGGTTTTTTCTGCTTATGTGGTGCTGAGGAATTGGACCCAGGCCTTAAGCATGCAAGGAGAGCGCTCTACCACTGAGCCAACTTCCCAGCCCTGTAATGTATTTTTTATTTTTATTCATTATCTATTACAGAATTTGAACTCAGAGGCTGGGCACTGCTCCTGAGGTCTTTTGCTCAAGGTTAGCTCTCTACAACTTCGAGCCACAGTATCAATTTTAGTTGTCAGTCATTAATTGGTGATAAGTGTCCCGCAGGGACTTTTCTCAACCTGGCTTTGAATGGTGATCCTCATATACCAGGCTCCAGATCAGCCAATATCAGAGGCATGAGCTACCTCCACCCGGTTATACGTAATTTATACTGTAGTTTTCTGAAGTCTTTCATCCTACACTGAATATTTTTTCTTAAGAGCTTTCTAATAAATATGTAATCTATTCAATTTTGAAAAGTACTGTGTACCTCTCACTTATTTGTATCAGTCCATACTTTCCTAGCTATGATTAGCATCAGTACAGTTAAGCACATTACATCTCAACAGGAAAATTCTACTGAAGTTCTGATCCCCTTGAGCTAGATAAGGAGAATTCCTCTAAAAGAAGCCTCTTCTCAATATGAGAAAAGATATGTTTGGAAGTTTAGTTTAGTTTCTTTTTTTTATTTTTTGGCCAGTCATGTGGCCTGAACTCTGGGCCTGGGCCCTGTCCCTCAACTCTTCAGCTCAAGGTTAGTGCTCCAACTCTTGAGCCATAGCTCCACTTCTGTTTTTTTCAGCTTATGTGGTGCTGAGAAATCGAACCCAAGGCCTCATGCATACCAGGCAAGCATTCTACCAATGAGCCACCATTCCAGCCCAAGTTTGCAAGTTTTTGAGAAGAGGAATTTGGCATTTGGTTTGCATCCTTGATTAGTCATGAATAGATATTATTTGGCTCCAAATTTTGTCTCCTTGTAGGTTCCCTAAACAGTTACACATCAGCCTCATTCCATCACATATCTTTAAGTCCTTCTTTTATTTCTTTTTATCGTTATTGTTTTGTTGTCATTGTATTGCTGACACTGAAGCTTGAACTCATGGCCTAGGCAGTGTCCCTAGGCTCAATGCTAGTGCTCTACCACTTGAGCCGTGCACCACTTCTGGGTTTTTCTGTCTGGACATGCTTTGAATCATAATATTCAGATCTCAGCCTCCAGGGTAGCTAGGATTACAGGTGTGAGCCACCAGTGCCAAGCAAGTCCCTCTCTTTCAGACATTATTCTAAAAGCCTCCAATCCAAGGTCACTCCTAAGATTGTAAATGGAACTATGCCAATAGTTCCTTTAATTGTTCTGGCTATGGAGTTTTTTGCAAATTCTATTGAAACTACTTAACTGTTCTCTTCCTAATCCATGATTCTAGATGTTTTAGTAATAATTACTTAAATTTAGTAGCTATAAACCCTAAATCTCTCAATTATTAATTTCATTTAATTCTTTCAATATGATTATTTTTCAATACAAATATGAACTTATACTCACCTTCTTGAATCTACACCTTGGCATGAGCTGTGCCTGGGCCTATTCTACCTCAAATGCAAGAGGTTGGTAAAAGAATAGCCTACAGTATTCCTGCCTAAGAGTGAGGACAAGTAGTTGCGTGCCTAATAAAAGCAATGCATTCCTGGCATGGGAAGGGGTGGGAGAGACAACAGCCTAGAGAGCAAACTGGCAGTCACAACATTTAACAACTTCTCCTTTAGGGACACTGATCTCCTGCAAATTGGAAGTGATATAACTCACCTAGTGAATTTTCATATATGAAGGAAGTTGTCATGTCTCACTACACAACTCACCTGTAGTCAAAGAGAGGGTCATTCTTCTGTGTCCTCCTTAGGCCCAGTCTCATTTTATCTCCATCTTAGACTTTGCCCAGATCTATTCCTACCAGAAGGTCCCTGATGAGGAGGAATGTGTGATCTCTTGGCTTTTGATTAGCCCTATGGGAACTGAGGCCACTTTTAATTTTGATCCTGTTCATTCTGACAAGGCTGTGGTGGGTGGTGGGAAAGCTCATTCTCTGAATTGTTCCCTATTACCAAATATCTTCAGAGAAAGTCAAGGAATGACAGATTCTGCCTGAGGGAGTGAGTTTCTCCATTTCCAAAAAGGTCAATTAATATCTGATTATGAGGCCCACGTGGTGGTCCTTCCCTAGATCCTCCAAACAGGAGTGGATGTTACCTCAGACACCAGGCCATCCTCACATTTCTTCTGCTCTTTCACACGAAAATAAAGGTCACAGGAGTTGAGTTGAGAAACAAGGAGAAATGAGAGTAGCAGAAGAATCATTGGCATGGGGAGGAATTAGAAACCCTGTGTGAAAAAAGGGCTCAGAAAATCTAGGATCAGAGTTCCAGGAAGATGGCGGAGGAGAAGCTGGAATCTGAACAAGCTCTCGCATAGAAAGCAGTTTTAGAGTTCCAGTGAACAGTCCTAAGCCAGAGAATCACACCAAGGGTGACATCACAGAACAGAGAGGCAGGACAGAGAGGGAAAATCCAGGCAAGGAGACACATCTGAGCACTTGCCAGCAGCCACCGCGGTGGCGGCAGCTGTGGCAGCAACGACAGCAGGGCACCATACCTGAGCCACAGAGAGTCCAGGATGAAGGAGCCTGAAGCAGCGGGCGAGCGGATTCTACTCAACACCAGCAAGAACCGACAAGGAGCGGACATCTTCATCCTGCAGTTCGCAGACCAGAGACGACCCAGGAACCAAGACTTGGTGTGAGTAGAAGCCCGACGTCCTCACTCCTTCTCAGGGAGCAGAGGGGGGAAGGCCACCTTTCCTCCCCCGGTACCGGAGATCTCCATCTTGGATACCGACAAAGCTCCGACCAGCTGCTAGCTCCAACTCAGGCCTTGGAATAAAACAGGTCATTTAGCAGGTCACAAGAACTTAATGGTGGCGTGACCTGCCAGACTCAGCTACACCCAGGTAAAAGTCACCCAGCTCGGGTGCCAGCCCTAGGAGTGGGTTTCTTCACTGGGTAATCAGAGCCAGAGGCTGTCCCTCCCATTAGCAGCCTCTACAATCAATTGAAATTCAGTAAACAGAAACCCTGAGAATGGCTCCAGGCTGGGCTCTGTGAGTTTTTCACAAAATAGCCCCAGGGAAAATCTACTGTTTGTTGAAAGGCCTCAACTCTACCCAGAACCTGGCCTCATCACTGCATCCCCCTCTTTTGTGATTCTTAAAGCAGATCAGCCTCCCATTAAACTATCCTGGGAGGAGGATCTCAAAATTCTGTGTAAAGCAGAGCATTTTTCTGCCTGTTCGAACCAACTGACTTAAGAAACCAACCAAGCCACAGGACCACAAGCAGACCACAGGCTCCAAGAAGAGGATGGTTATAGACACAAGGGAGATACAGGATTTTTCCCACCCCTCCCAAAAAAAATCAAAGAACTTTCTTCTTCTTCTTCTTCTTCTTCTTCTTCTTCTTCTTCTTCTGGTTCTTCTGGTTCTTCTTGTTCTTCTTGTTTTTGTTCTTGTTCTTGTTCTTGTTCTTGTTCTTGTTCTTGTTCTTGTTCTTGTTCTTGTTCTTGTTCTTCTTCTTCTTCTTCTTCTTCTTCTTCTTCTTCTTCTTCTTCTCCTTCCTCCTCTTTTTGGGTACCTTATATAAAATTTTTTTTTCTTTTCTAAAACTTTTTTTAATCTTTAATTTATGCCTTTTTTGAAAAAAAAATTATTTTCCAGTAACTTTTTTTTTCCTCTTATAATTTTTACTTTAGGGATACGTGAATATGCGTTCTTTCAATTTTTTTCTTCTTTCTCTTTTTTCTTTTATAATTCTTTTTGTTTTTTGTTTAGCTCTACTGAACTTCTGATCTTTTTTCTTCCTTTCTTATCCTTTTCACCTTTTCGTGTCTTTTGTTCTTCTTTATGTGACTTAACTCTTGTCCTGCACATCCTCAGATAAGCCCGTAGTTAACTAGTAATCCCTATCCCCCATTGTGTACACACTTAATCCACAAATTTATTACTCAGTTCAAAACCTCTGAGACTTAAATTCCTTAATAGCAGTACTACCTATTTATACCTATATAATATTTTAAGCATTTTTATTTTTAAGTTTTTCACATCTCCTCTATGTTCCTCTCCTTCTCTCAATATATTCACGTTCTTCGCTAAATAGGTTGTTTTCTCATCTCCATAATATTATTAATTTTTACTTTTCTATTTTTTCTGGTCTCTTTTCTTTTCCCTTTCCCATTCTTCTTTTTTTTCTCTCTCTACTTTCATCCTACCCAACCTATTTCCTGCATTGATATTAGGACTTAGTTAAATCTCCCTGTGCCTCCCCACAACAATCTATTCCTATTTTTTACCCACATCTCTCCCTAACCCTAATAATTTCTGGTTTTCCAAATTCTTCTCTGCGGTTCAAAGCCCATTTTGTATAGTTTTTTGATGTTGAATAGATGTATCTGTTGTACTAGATTGCATCTGTAGACTATTGACTGTACAAATTCAGATTTTGTCTGATGGTTGCCTTAAGATAGTGTTCGAGCACAAAACTGGTGCTAATTTCATCTCAAATGGGCAGAATAAGCTGGAAAAACACAAGAAAAATGGCAAATTCGGGTTTCTCAATTCCCAATCTTGATAATCAGGGACAGAACAGATAATGAATAATCCAGAGGAGAGTTTCCTAATAGCTCTACAAACACTGCTGGCAAACATGATAAATGAAAAGATAGAAAACATACAAAGGACTCTGAATGAGCATGATAGGGAGAGAGAGGAGGCAATCCAAAAGTTTATACAGGAATGTCATAAATGTGAGGAAGCTACTCAAAAACTGATACAGGATTTGTGTGAGCAGCTTGAGAGTACTCAAAGAGAAAGGCAGGGATGGCTTGAACAGGCTGAGAACACTCAAAGAGAATTGCAAGAATCCCACGAACGGGAGGAAGCTAATCAAAGAGTAATACAGGAATTGAGAGAGCAGGAAGAGAATATACAAAGATCACTAAAAGCATTCATGGAAGCCATTAACAAAGAGCTGAAGGAAGTCAGGGAGACCATAAAGGGAATGCTGAATGGAACCCAACAGAAGGAATGGGGGTTCAAAGAAATTATAACCAAGTGATTTGAGAATAAGCAATGAACACAAAATTAAGGAGGCCAAGAAATTCATACAAGATCTAAAACAAAACTTCAACAAAGAATTTGAAGCCATCAAAGCTGACCAATTAGAAGGAAAAGAGATAAAAAACAAAGTAGAAAGTCTTGACAGCAGGTTAGACCATGCAGAAGATCGAATTTCAGGGATTGAAGACAGCCAAGATATTATAGAGAAAGAACATACAACCATCCAAGACAAGACCAAGAAATATGATAGAACTATCCAACACATGGAAGACACCATCAGAAGGACTAACCTAAGGATAATAGGTTTAGAGGAGCACCTAGAAACTTAAGTTAATTGTCTAGGAAATTTGTTTAACAGGATCCTAGCAGAGAACTTCCCAAACATACAAAAAGTTAGGCCTGTTGAGATACAAGAAGCTTTTAGAACGCCAAATAGACCAGACCAAAATAGGACATCCCACAGTCACATTATAATCCACACAGGATCAACTAAGACCAAGGAAATGATCCTTAAAGCTGTCAAGGAGAAAAGATTAGGGAAACCAATTAGAATCACCTCAGATTTCTCAGCAGAGACAATCAAAGCAAGAAGAGCCTGGAATGATGTATGCCATGCCCTATAAACAAACAAATATCAACCAAGAATACTGTACCCAGCTAAACTCACCTTCATAATTGAAGGCCAAATAAAAATCTTCCATGGCCAAGAAAAATTGAAACAATACATCTCCACCAAACCAGCCCTACAAAAGATTCTTAAAGATGTCCTACACATAGAAAAGCAACAAGACCACAATAAAGGCCAAGAAACTGTACCCAAACTGAGAATCCAAGAACCATAGGAAGAATCCAGTTTTCGCAGCCTCCAAGAAGGTGGATAACATGGCAGAAACTCCCAAATACCTCTCAGTCCTATCTCTTAACGTTAACGCACTGAACTCCCCAATTAAGCTACATAGACTGTCTAGTTGGATTAAAAGGCAAGATCCTTCTATCTGTTGCCTTCAGCAGTCACATCTTGCCCCTAAAAACACCCTCATTTTCAACGTTAAAGGCTGGAACAAAATCTACCAAGCAAACGGCCCCCCAAAACAGGCGGGAGTTGCAATCCTAATATCAGATAAAATAGACTTCAAATTAAAATTCGTGAGAAGAGATAAAGAAGTTCGCTACATACTAATTAAGGGATTTCTCCTTCAGGAGGATATTACAATTCTAAATACCTATTCGACAAACAACGGAGCACCCAAATTTATGCAAGAAACCCTGCTTTCTCTCAAATCCCTTATAGATCCAAAAACATTAATTGTTGGGGATTTTAACACACCACTCTCCCCTCTAGATAGATCAACTCGGCAAACACTCAACAGAGAAACCTCAGATCTAAACAGCTGCATAGATCAACTAGACTAAACACACATCCACCGAACATTTCACCCAGCAGCATCAGAATACACTTTTTTCTCACCAGTAAATGGAATATTTTCTAAAATAGACCACATTTTAGGCCACAAAGCAAAGTTGTCTAAATTCAGAAACATTGAAATTATACCTTGCATTCTCTCTGACCACAAAGGAATAAAATTAGAACTCGACACCAAAAGTCACCAAAGAAAGTCCGGTATCACATGGAGGCTGAACACCACACTGCTGAATCATGAGTGGGTCATGGAAGAGATTAGAAAGGAAATTCAAATGTTCATGCTATTCAACAAAAATGAATACACAAATTACCAGCTCCTCTGGGACACAGCTAAGGCAGTACTCAGAGGCAAGTTTATGGCTCTGAGCTCTTACATCAACAAATTGGAGAGATCTGAAACCAACAATTTAATGACACATCTAAACCTCCTTGAAAAAGAGCAGCAAGATAAACCCCAATCCAGTAGATGGAAAGAAATAATTAAAATCAAATCAGAATTAAATGAATTAGAATCCCAAAAAACTATAGAAAGAATCAACAAAACAAAGAGTTTGTTCACCCAAAAAATTAACAAAACTGACAGACCCTTAGCAAATCTTATCAGAAAAAGAAGAGAACACACCCAAATAATTAAACTCAGAGATGAGAATGGAAACATAACCACGGAAAAAACCAAGATTCAGAACATTATATGGGAATACTTCTCAAAACTTTATGCTAGTAAGTTTGAGAACTTGACAGAAATGGAGCTTTTCCTAGCAAATATTGACATGCAAAAACTAAATCAACATGATTTAAACCATATTAAAAGGCCCATATCAAGCATTGAAATAGAAAGAGCAATAAGAGACCTGTGAGCTAAGAAAAGTCCAGGAGCAGATGGTTTTACAGCGGAATTTTACAAGCCCTATAAAGCAGAGCTCACACCAATACTCCTTCAACTCTTCAACGAAATTGAATGAGAAACTTCACTACCGAACACATTTTATGAAGCCATCATAACCCTCATCTCCAAAGCAGGCAGGGACTCATTAAAGAAAGAGAACTATAGACCCATTTCTTTGATGAACATAGATGCAAAACTTCTCAACAAAATTTTGGCCAATCAATATCAACAATTCATCCAAAAAATCATACACCACGATCAAACAGGATTCATTTCAGGGATGCAAAGCTGGTTCAATATAAGCAAATCAATTAATATTACTCATCACATCAAGAGGAGCCAGGATAAGAACCACATGGTTATCTCAATAGATGCAGAAAAAGCATTCGACAAGATCCAACACCCCTGTATGATGAAGGTTTTGGAAAAACTAGGAATCCATGGAACATTCCTCAATACAATAAAGGCTGTATATGACAAACGTACAGTCAGCATAATACTTAATGGTGAAAAACTAAATCCATTTCCTCTTAATTCAGGAACAAGACAAGGATGTCCACACTCTCCACTTCTCTTCAATCTAGTATTAGAATGCCTAGCTACAGCAATAAGACAAGATGTAGACATAAAGGGGATCCAAATAGGGAAAGAAGAAATAAAACTATCCCTCTTTGCAGATGACATGATCTTGTATTTAAAGAATCCAATAGAGTCCACTCCCAAATTACTCAATCTGATTCAAAACAGGTTATAAAATTAACCCCCCAAAATCAATGGCTTTTCTGTATGCCAACAATGAGAAAAGTGTGGCTGAAATTACGAATGCAACTCTATTTGTAATAGGCCAACAAAAATAAAATACCTAGGAATTAACTTAACCAAAGAAGTGAAGGACCTCTATGATGAAAAATTTAAAATTTTGAAAAAGGAAATCAACAGAGAACTTAAAAAAAGGCAAAACCTCCCATGCTCCTGGATTGGAAAGATTAACATCGTGAAAATGGCAATACTTCCCAAGGCTATCTACAAATTCAACGCGATACCTATGAAAATTCCAACCTCATTCTTCAAGGAAATAGAAGAGGCAATCCAAAAATTCATATAGAACAATAAAAGAACCCGAATAGCAAAAACGCTCCTCAACGGAAAGAACACTGCTGGAGGAATATCAATGCCAAATTTCAAACTCTACTATAAAGCCATAGTAATCAAAACAGCTTGGTATTGGCATAAGAACAGACCTCAGGATCAATGGAATATAATTGAAAACCCAAAAATCAACCTACAGACCTATAGCCATCTAATCTTTGAGAAGGGAGCTAAAACAATAGAATGGAAGAAAGACAGCCTCTTCAGTAAACGGTCCTGGCAAAATTGGTTAACTACTTGTAGAAAACTAAAGCTCGACCCTTATATATCACCCTGCAACAGAATCAACTGCAAAAGGGTCAAAGACCTCGGAGTCAAAGCAGACACTCTGAAAACATTACAGGATGGAATAGGAGAAACCCTAGGTGTCCTTGGCTCAGGCAGAAATTTTCTGAATAGAGACCCGGAAACACAACAAATCAAAGAAAGGTTGGACAAATGGGATTGCATGATGTTGCAGAGCTTCTGCATGGCAAAGGACATACCTAGCAAGATCAATAGAAAGCCTATGGATTGGTAGAAAATCTTCACTAGCCATACAATGGACAAGTGTCTCATATCCAAAATACACTTGGAACTCAAAAAATTAAATCCCCCAAGAACAAATCCTGAAAGAAACAACTGCCCAATAAATAAGTGGGCTAAAGACATAAAGAGAAACTTCTCTGAAGAAGAAAGAAGGATGGCCAATAGACACATGAAGAAATGCTCAACCTCCCTAGCCATAAAAGAAATGCAAATCAAAACAACATCGAGATGCCACCTCACTCCAGTTAGAATGGCAAAAATCAAGAACTCTAACAACAACAGATGCTGGAGGGGATGTGGACAGAAAGGAACCTTACTTCATTGTTGGTGGGAATGTAAACTTGTTCAACCACTTTGGAAAGCAGTGTGGAGGTTCCTCAAAAGACTTCACATAGATCTCCCCTATGACCCAGCAATCCCACTTTTGAGCATTTACCCAAATGTTTACAAACAAGACCACACTAAAGCTACCAGCACAACTATGTTTATTGCAGCATTATTTACCATAGCTATGATATGGAACTAACCCAGATGCCCCTCAGTAGATGAATGGATCAAGAAAATATGGTATATATACACAATGGAATTCTATGCCTCCATCAGAAAGAATGACATTGCCCCATTTGTTAGGAAATGGAAAAACTTGGAAAAATTGTATTAAGTTAAGTAAGCCAGGCCCAAAGAAACATAGGTCCCATGGTTTCCCTTATTTGCAATATCTAGTATATGTATGAGTGAAGCGGAAAATGTCAGATAATGTGATGTTAGGAAAATGAACCCTTAGATTTGTATTTTTACGTTTTTTTCTTTCATGCATGTGTTTCTAACGCATTTATAAGATTATTTCTTTGTTGCTTTGTATGTCCCTCCCCCACAGTATAACCCCTGCTTTCACTATATTTGATGTCAGTATAACTTGTGGAGGGAATGGGGAAAAACAAGTCGTTTAAGCATACAGGTGGACCTGTTGCAACAATGAGAAGTACAAGTTGTCATGTCGAAAACGAGCTTTACAACGTCGGTGCGGGGCGGGGGGGGGGGGGTGATGAGGATTAGGTAGGGGGAGAGGGGAGGCTGGGAAGGGATGTGAAGGGTAAACAAAGGAGGAAGCTGCAATGCTTGGTAAGAAATGTATGCATTATCCTGCCCATGTAATTGTAACCCCTCTGTACAGTATGTTCACAAATAAAATAAAATAAAATAAAGAAAATCTAGGATCACCCACATCATTTGGGAATCACATCACAGGATTCAGGAATAAAATTAATAAATTATTACCTAAATTAGTAACTCCACGGCTCTGACTACATTACAAGTGTTCTCTCAAAATGTAGCTGTACTAATTTGATGAGGAAAAAGGCGCACATCGTTTCCTCACAATGTTCTACTAAGTATCTTCTTCCATAACCCAGATTGTTCTTACCCTGTACTTGTCGGTTACTTTCCTTTGCTGGATTCAATCAATGACACTTGAAAGTGTTATCATCTTCAGACATGTAATTACATTTTGTTTTAATCCATTCGTTATAATATAAAACAAATTTTTGGGGAAAATATGTCTATGCTATATTTTCTTCCATGCCATATATATTTGATGTTATTAAGTATTATTTTAATAGTTTCATTTTAAAACCTGAGGAAAATGTTGAGTTACTGTTAGCACTAATTAATTGCAACTTTTTTGTATTTTTCCATATCTGTATATTTGTTATTAAGCTTCTTACATTGTCTTTTCCCCCTACTGTTGCCTTCTTAAAATTGCTTCAAATTATAAACTCTATATGATGATCTGTATGTGTTCATTTATAAATATAAATTTTTATCTAATATGCACATTTTATATGATATTTTCATCCTATTGTATCTGCTCTGAAATCAATATGGAAATCCTTCATTAAAGAAAAAACACAATGCCACAAAACCAGTGAAATTAAGATTAGGTATCTATCCAAAAATATTTAGCAATGATATAGTAGAAACATCCACTTCTCTTATATACTAAAACATGTTCATAGCTATGAAATGTGCATTTTCTTTATTCCCTCTTTATGGAACATCCAGGTTGATTACACAGCTTGATTTCTATGAATATTGCTGCCATGAACATATATGTTAATATTGATTTATATTCTTTCAGTATGTATCCAAGTTGCAATAATGGTCTTCAAGATATTTGTCTTTTTTGTATCGTGTAAACTTCCATTATGATCTCCATATGGGTTTCACTAGTTTACAATTCCACACCACCAAACACAGTTCCTGATTTATTTCAAACTCTCCAGCAGTTGTTTTTTTTTTGTTTGTTTGCGTGGTGATAACTCTTCTGGTGTGTAAGATGGGATCTCAGTGACTTTCCTATTTATTTTCTTATATATTTCCTATGTGGATAAGAATCTCAAACATTTCATTTATTTACTAAACATATTGGTATTTCGTTCTTGATCAGTGTCTTTCCTTTTCTTTTAGTATTTGATCAATTTTTAAGTTTTATAATATTTGATTTTTTCCCATTCCAAATACTCACTTTAGTAAAAAGATTTTTTTTTTCATTACAGTGGTGTATTGCTTGGATATTTTGATTTTGTAAAGGCTAAGAGAATTTGATATGTTCTCTCAGTCAAATTATAAGCCTGTAAAAATAAAGTGAACCTGATTAAATGAAGTTCTTTCTGCACATTTTCTCCGGTACAGATTTCTCTGATTTAAGAAATGTATATTTTATGTCATGCTGGATGACTAACTAAGTCTGTGTGTGTGGATGTTACAGTAAGAATTGCAGAATTCGCCACATAGATTTTGGAGCAAAGGCGTACAGCTGGTAACTGGGCAATGATTCAGAAGACAGTTGAGGCTGAAGCTATGATCCCTTCTACCTGTGTTCAGTTCCCAATCTCTTGTAATACACCCCTCACTTCCCATGCGGTGGTTTCTTTTTGTATCCAAAATGTTTCTGGAGCTTCATGTTATTCTGGCCTCCTAGTAGGCCAACATGAGGTGAGTGAAAGCAAGCAAGGCAGATATGACAGAGGAATTTATTTTTTTTTTAATTGTGTAAATACCATACAGAGGGGTTACAATTACATGGGCAAGGTAATGAGTACATATCTTATCAGGCATTGTGGCCTCCTCCTTTGATTCCCCTTCCCATTCCTTCCCAATTCACCACCCCTTCCCAGTGGTCCCTCCTCAGACCCACCTCCCACTAAAGTTGTAAAGTTCGTTTTTCAAAATAACGTCCTGCTCATCTCATTGTTGCAATGGATCCACCTGTACCCCAATTTAAACAATTTGGTTTTTCACTTCCCCTGCACAAAGTATGCCAATATCATGTGCAGTGAACACAGGGGGCATACCGTGGGGGAGGGACATAAAAAGCAACAAAGAAATCATCTTATAAATATGATAGAAACAATCGTAAGAAAGAAAAACATTGAATTCTTATCTTGGAGTTCATTTCGCCTAATATCAACTTATCTGACAGTTTCTGCTTGTTTCAGACATGTACTAGTTATTGAAAATAAGAGAAACCATGAGACCTATGCTTCTTTGGGCCTGGCTTACTTCATGTAAAAAATTTTTTTGGTCGGTTTTGGAGCTTGAAATCTTGGTCTGGGCACTGTCCCTCAACTCTTCAGCACAAGTTTAACACTATCCCATTTATGGCACAGTGTCTCGTCCAGCTTTTACTGCTTATGTGGGGCTGAAGAATCGAACCTAGGGCCTTATGCTTGCAATGCAAGCACTCTACCACTCTGCCACCTTCCCAGCCCTGGCAGAGGGTTTTTATCTGAAGATCCATCACACTTGGGAGCTTCTGGCTGAAAATTCCAGAAAGAGAAAAGTGAAGAAACACTTAAGAGAAAAATGTAAAACAGAAAGCCACAATGTTTAACGCTAAAACAAATTTCTAGGATAAGGAAACTCACGAATTGGTGTCACCTGAGGAGAAAAAGGAAATATTCAGGAAGAATGAGAAGGAAGTGGGAGGGAATAGAGAGAAAGAGACCTAGACTACCTAGAGCTGGGACCTCAATGTGAGCTTAATTTTACTGGGGAAACCAACCCGAAGGATGCAATACCTTACAATTTTGATTACTCTATCTCATGCTACAAAGCCTATTCCAGATCCACTTCCACTCAGCATGGTGTCCATTCTGGGAACCAGACTGAATGCTGGAGGTTCCCAGGGGTTGCAAAGAGTGAAAACCACAGGGCTAAAGCTCAGAAAAGACACATGCCATCACTTCTCACATGTCATTTGTCAAAGTAAGTTCTACAACCAAGCCTGGTATTAATGGGGATGGGAATAGATATTGAGAGCACTATAATAATATCTACTATTATTATTATATAATAATCTAACATCTATTGTTTCATCAAAGGGAGAGAGATAGCATTTCTCCCTTTTTAGGTGTATGGGACAGGGCATTCTATAGAATGTTTTTCAATTGGTGGCTCTCTGAATCTTTTCTCCCAAGATTGTGGCTATGAGGTTTCGGGGAGGAGAATTAGAGTAGAAAAGTGAGTTCTCAAGCTGGGTACTGATGGCTGACACCTATATTCCGAGCCTGAGATCTGAGGATTATGATTTGAAGTCAGTCTGGGCAGGAAAATCCATGAGACTCATCTCCAATTAAACAAAAAGAGCCCGAATTGAATCTGTGGCTCAAATGTTAGAGCATTAGCTATGAGTGGGTGGGGGAGACAGAATCTTGACCCAGAATTTAAACCCAGGATTGGGGGATAGGTGGAAATGTATTCTCAGTCCATGAAATCAAAGGTGTATGGTCAACATCATTATTGATGTTAACTTTGGGGTAGAGTTGATCAGTTTTATTCTGGAAATGATTTGTTCCACTCTTCTCTGTCCTGTATTTTTTTAAAAGAAACAGCTTTGAGCAATCTATACCTAAGATGTGTGGATTGCACTGAAGCACTGGTTTCATTTTTTTCTACTTACAAAATATACAAAAATAGTGTAAAAAGGAGTTTTAATTTAATATGTCGGTTTGTGAGTACATCTTGATCGATGTCATTAATTTGATCATTCTTCTCTATCTCACCCAACCCCACCCCCTCCATTTACGTGGTCACATTTTCACACATGTTCATTGAATATTATGACTGGATTCTCCCACTGCACCAGTTTGGCAAAAAAATTTCTTCATTGTAGAAGCAAGGAAGATGAAGCTAGGACTACATGCCCAAGACAGCATAGCTATTACTTTGCATCAAGATTATTTGACTTACAAAATCTTCACCAAAAGAAGCATTATAAAAAAGAACATGGCCAGGAACTAGAAGCATCTATCTTTGTATGTGTGTGTGTGTGTGTGTTTGTTCTGGTGCCTGAGTGCTGTCCCTGAGCTGCTTTGCTAACTGTTAGCACTCTACCACTTGAGCTACAGTACCACTTCCAACTTTATCGTAGTTAATTGGAGGTAAGACTCTCATGGACATTCTATCCTGGCCTAATTTTAACCCACAATCTTCAGACCTCAGTTTCCTGAGTAGTTAGGATTGCTGGTGTGAGCCACTGGCAGCTAGCAAAAAATCTATTATTTGTCCCAATTAAACATGTGGAGCAATTGGTTATTTGATACTGGTGACACTCAACCTTGCTAATTAGGAGGCAGAGATTTATAAGAATGATATCATGACCAGTTTTAACAAAAAAAATTGTAAAAAAACTACAAAAACAAAGAAAGCCAGATATAGTGTAATTTTCCTGTTATCTCACTATGTGGAAACCACAGGTAAGAGATCATTGCTCAAGGGAGCTTGACCTGAAAAATAATCTAAAGTGGTTAGAGCCTTAGCACCTTCAAGCACCAGTAGTGCAAAGGAAAAAGAAAAGAAGAAAACAGAAAATGAAAGGAAAGGATAAAAAAGGAACTATTTGCTCCTCATTCGTGGTTTCATTTCATTGTATACAAGAATTGAGAGTATTTTGTTTATTGTTTTAGGATTCAGGCCTCTCTAATATAAAAGCATTTATTTCAGGTAAATATTATATTATTACTATTTATTAACTTATTATTAGACCTTTAGGTTTGGAGATTGAAATCATGACTTTGTATATATTAGTCTAGTTCTACAACTTAGCTGTACCCAAGCTCTCTTGTATAGTTTTGAAAATTGTTTATGAATTCTTCAATAGTTCGCTATTCTACTTTTCATCTTATATTTTCTCTCCCACAGAAAACTTAAATTAGATCATTTTATATCCTCCTGCACCAGAATCAATTCCAAATGGATTGAAGAGCTCAAAGTAAATCCAGATGCCTTAGGAATCTTACAGGAAGAATTAGCGGAAACATGAGGGCTCCTTGCCATAGGTCAAAATTTCCAAAGTAAGTCTGGATAAATGGGATTAATCAAACCAAATCAATCATTTGTCAGACTCAAAAGCCATGAAAAAAAGAGATAGTGTAGCACAGATGTATTAGGGAGCAAACCTACAGATGAGAGCCTCAGCCAATGGTAAACCCTTTCTCCCTTTTCTAACTAGGTTAATTATTCTGGATTTACATGAATATAAGTATTTTCTTATGGGGATTAGTCAGAAAACAACTAATGCTAAGATAGAGATAGTATGTGAAATGAGTTGTAGCTGGAGAAAGGGAGGGATTAAGGCACGGGTGTCTAGTTCAAAGACTTGGCTTGGTGCCAGTTAAGTAAGGTATAGCTGCCCAAGGGAAGGGGAGTAAAACAGGAGTGGTTATAAACAAAAGCACTGGTCTGAAGCCTCAAAATAAGGACCGCAGTCTGTGTGGACAAAACAATCTCTAACAATGTTTTATTTAAATTAACAAGCATGATTTTAAATTTTTGCAGAGTGGGATGGTATATAGTCACAGGCAATTTCTCCTGTGTCAGGTAATCCAATCTACTCTTTCACATATTACCCAGTAGCCAGGTTTCAACACAAATGACTACAATGAGATTGTACAAATGACACTGTGACTTTTCCCTCTTATGAATCAAAATTCTGTCAAATGATTTATTTCTTCCAGATGTTTACACATTTCTCATGATCTTTTCTACTATTTTGTCTTCATTATTGATAATCATAGTACATTTTGTTGTTGTCTTGTGTGTATATGTCATTTTTAGGGCTTGAACTCGATGTTTAATGGTCTCCCCTGTATTTTTTGGTCATGGCTGATGACACTCTATCCTTGAGTCACATGCTCACCTTCGGTTTCTTGCTGCATACTTGGAGATAAGTTTTCACATTTTTGTATTTTTGGAATGACATTGAACTAAAATATTCAGGTCTCAGCCCCCTGAGTTCTAGGACTGTACATATGAATGGCTAACACCAATCTTTGCTTTACTATTATTTTAATTATGTGGTAGAGGAAAGTGGAAGTATATTTGTGTTAAGTGTGCAATTTTCAAATACAAGTTTGAATCAACTTGATATAATATAACTGTTATCAATTTTACCAGTTAAATCATGAATATTACACATTACCACAGAAATATAATAGAAAACAAAAGGCATAATTGTTTTCTTAAAACAGTCAATGAAACCATAAATTACTTTCACTTTACAAATTATGTTTTATTTAACTTAAATTAGGTGGACCCATTGCAAAAATGAGATGTACAAGTCGTTATGTCGAAAAATGAACTTTACAACTTTGGGGGGGGTAGCAGGGAAGATTAGGGGGGCAGGGGGAGGTTGGGAAGGGATGGGAAGGGGAAACAAAGGAGGAGGCTAGGATTGATTAGAAATGTACTTATTATCTTGCCCATGTAATTGTAACCCCTTTGTACAGTATTTTCACAATAAAAAATAATATAAAAAAAAGAAAAAGAAATAAACTGCAAAAATTTGGACAGGGAGCTAATATACATATTTTTCCATCATCACCTACCACATCCTCCTTCTTCCTTCCTAGGAAACACACCCAATCAATAAAAGGCATAGATATTTGGCTCTTGACCTTCAAAATGGAAGCAGAATGTTATGGATGTCTGAGATGATCATTAATAGTGTTTTACATAATAATGTCACATGCAACAACCTATGAGTCCTGCAGATCTTATCACTACTTCCTTAGTGATGTAATAGGATGTCAGCTTTATTGGACGTAGTATTGTTTTCCACTTCCTTTCCTACCACCTGACCTAAATTATAATGCATATTAACAGAAAGAAAAAGTAATACCATCTTAAGAAAGTCCCATTGGAACAAGACGTTATGTCGAAAAGGGAACTTTACAACTTTGTGGGGGGATGAGGGGATCGGTGGGCAGGGATGGTAAGGGGAAACAAAGGAGGAGCCAACAATACTTGATAAGAAATGTACTCATTACCTTGCTCATGTAATTGTAACCCATCTGTACTGTATTTTCACGCAAAAATTATTAATATGAAAAAAGTCATTTAGGGCTCGGGGATTATGGCTTCATTGCATGAAACCCTGGGTTCAATTCCTCAGCACCACATAAACAGAAAAAGAAACACTGGAAGTGGTGCTTTTCCTCAAGTGGTAGACATCTAGCTCAAGAACAGTTTACGGTCCCTGAGTGCAAGCCCCAGGACAGGCAAAAGAGTCATTTAGCTAGTAAATGCAAAATAAAGAACCCATACTTGGAATATATTATTGCTGCTTCCAAGTGATACCTAAAAATAGTTCTTAATTCATGTACTTTACTTATATTAGAATGCTGTGTTGAATAAAAAAAGTTTTGTTAATAGGTCATGCCAATTAATGCCAGGAATGTGCTTGGATGTCAGGTGAAGTTTAATTCTGGAAATTGAAAGATTCTAGGATTTTGTGTGGTCAGTGTTAATCAGAAAGGGAAAGGTAATCTAAGTAAGATTTAGAGATCTTTGTGGCCAGTCATGGCACCAAAAATGCAGATGCTAGTTAACATTTGTGACAGAAGAGAAGGAATAACTCCAGATGGAAGGAATAAATTATAGTAACTAAGGTATAGTAGAAACCGTTCTAGGGAACCATTTTTGGTTATTGAATTATAAACTAATTATAAACTAGGTTTATTCCTCATTGCTTTTATTATTCTAATCACTTAGGTTCTTCTTAATCTCTGTGTGATAAGTTGTATATCTTTCTATGCTGCTCTTTCATACCTGATCTCCTTTGCTTTCTAAAAATCTCAGTCTTTCTCTATTTCTCTATGAACAATTTCTGATACTAAATCCACATATGCAGACATCAGACGATGCTAATGTAAGAGTCCCATAGCTCATGAGTCATTAATGTAACAACATGGAAAAAGAGGGCATATTTATTGCTACCTCAATTTTTCTGAAAAGCTGCAATGTCACATCATTTGATTCAGATTTCCATTCTTTGTCTACATAGTGTCATTAAGTGCACATAAATGCAAATATGAGCCAGGTGCTGGTGGCTCATGCCTGTAATACAAGCTACTCAGGAGGTTGAGACCAGAGGATTGTGGTTCAAAGCCAGCCTGGTCAGGAAAATCCATGAGACCCTTATCTTCAATTAACCACCAGAAATCCGGAAGTGGTGTTGCAACTCAAGTGGTAGAGCACTGGACTTGAGCTGAAGAGCTGAGGGACAGCACCCAGGATCAGAGTTCATTGCACGATGAACAGAAAAGGTGTAAATATGATGTTAAGTTTCCTCAAAAGGAACAACAAAGTCAATAGTAATCTTCCCAAGCAGAGAAAATAATTGCAAAATGACTTTACACTCGCAAAAATGTTTCAAGTTTAAAAGTCGATACTCTTGGAAAGATAAAACATAAGAATATAAGGAAGTCTGGGAAGTTCAGGTTGCATCAAGCCTAGGCAGAACAGTCTTTGCAACATTATCTAAAATTAACCAGCCAAAAGCTGCATTGGAAGAATGGCTCAAGTAATTGAATACTAGTTATGAGCAAGATTGCTGAATAAGAGCTTGAGGTTTTTTCATACACACATACAAGCATGCATATACACACAGAGGCACTTATATGTGTAAACACACATAAGAAACAACTTTCAGAATGTGTAGAAAAGTCAGAAAATATATCCTGAGTAAGACTAGAACAAGTGATAATTTTTAATATTAGAAATTCCTCAAGTGATCTTTCCCCAAAAAAGGTTGAGAATATTACATAGGTAGGGACCAGAGATAATAAGATAGTCAACTAATTATTATTAAAGTGATCAGATCCATGGAGGAACGAAACAGAGACCCCTGCAGGTGCACCTGAAAATGTTCATAACCTCTGTCAAATGTTAGAACGTCTTTGAAAATTGTACATAAACAGTTTAAGCACTTAGTCTAGTGGATAAGATTATCAGAGAAGTTCAGAATTGCTAGCCTGTTTCTAGATTAAATAAAGCATCACACTATGGCAGGGCAATGTGATACAAGACTAGAAATTTAGAACTCAGACTAAGACAGGAGATTAGAGAATGGAATTACGTAACGATATCTTCCCTGGAACAGGTAGTATAATTTTCTCTCAATAAAACAAGCCAAACAACAAAAAGAAATATACAGTTTGAAGTTTGGGCTAATTTTGTCACTATGTTTTGAGAAGTCAAGTTTCCTATTGAAATGCAACTCATATATCATCCTCAGTTGTGTTTTAAATGCTCTCTTAATTTCAGAAAATGCGTAAATGCAAAATGGCTCATGATTCCCAACTAAAAATTTGAGAAAGTAAGCATCATTCTGTTGGATTCCAAAGAAATGATGAAGAATTACAAAAACTTAAGCCTGGAGAAATGGCAAAGCTCATCTAATGTAGGACTTTGTAAACCTGGCTAAATTAGAATTTACATTTAAAATAAATATTTTTTGTTTGTAATTTCATATTTGATAGGATAAGGCAAAATACCTTCAAGTAGAAGGTTTAATTTAGAAATGCACAAATGATTCTGACATTCTATTTGCCTGGAATATTCTTTCAATTGAGGTATAATTAGAACTTAATAGATAATATCAACAGTTCATGTATATCATGATAATGTGAATAATCTACACAGTTGCCAACAAATGGATGCTATTAATTTATAAATTTAGAAAAAGCAATTTTTTGAGACATTGGTGTAACATGGTGTGAAAGAGTAATTGTGTTACATCTTTTTTTCTTCTACCTATACATAACACAGGAAGAAATTTCCTTAATTACGGACCTCTGTATACAATTAGAAAAATGCTAGATTTGAGGTTTGTTTTTATTTTGTTTTTGTTGTTTAGTTTGTCCTAGGGCTTGACCTCTGGGTCTGGGCACTGTCCTTGATCCTGATTTTGCTCAAGGCTACACCTCTTCCACTTGAAATTCAATGCCACTTTTTTTTGGCTTTTCCTGAGCAGTTTACTGGAGATAAGAATCTAAGGAAACTTCTTTCCTGGGTGAGCTTTGAACCATAATCTTCAGATCTTAATATTCAGATATTCAGATCTCCTGAATATCTATGATAGATAAAATAATAATAATTGTGGGGCAAGTGCGCAGCAAAGATGGTGCTGAGAGGGAGTTGAGTAAGCAGAGTCTGATTTGTTTATATTCAGTGGGTAAATAGCTCCTGGAAGCTTAGGTGCATGATAGGGTGTGACTGGTACAGTGATTAGTTGGTTCCTTTTCCTCCCCATGCCACCCGGTCTTTTTTGCTTTTAAAAAATGCTTGCTGTGTGTTAATAAACGAGTTCCTGCTTGACTTGACTCCCTGCTGTGTCTGATTGTCTACTGGGTTAAGGGAAGCTTGGGGACGGGCAAGCGGCGCACTTAACTTTCCTCAGACCCCGTCCATCTATCATGGGATGAAGACCCGACATCAGGAGCCCAACTCGGGCAAGAAAGGAAAATATACCGCCTGAGGCTAAGTGGTCTCTCAGGGTAAGTAAAATGCTTAGTATGGGTAATGCTATTTCACAGAAGAAGGAGGAGGAGGCAACATTAAGCCTAGAGGGAGTAAAGCGGGACTTGGGAAGTGAGAAGGTAAAGGAATGGGTCAAATTCGACTGAGAATGCACTGAAACATGCACAGTGGAAGTCAAAACAAGGGTGAAGGTTACCCCCTCTGACTTGGGTGCCCTGACTTTCCTAGGCTTCCACCCTATTCCCCTGATTGGGCCAGAGGTTGTGCCTTAGTAGACCTGTGAGAAGGACCTGCAAGACCCAGACCCATACCGACCTTCCATGGAGGGGCTGAGGGCTGCAGAAGAAACCTACTCGGAGGCCTGCCCTGTAAAGGAAGTCCCACCTGGGAGCCCAGAACCTGGGCCACGGGATTCACTTCCCCAACATATCCAGTCAATCATTCACCAGGAGCTAACAGGCCCTTGGAATGGTATCCATGGGAAGCTAAGGATCTTAAAGAGATCTGCAAGGTGGTGGCGGTGAATGTCCTGAACTCTCCTTGGGCCCATACCCAATTAGAGGACATTGCTTATCACCCATGTGTCCCTAAGGACTGGCTGGATATGGCCAAAGCCGTCTTCACCAGTTCTCAGTTTATTAAATGGTGTGCTTTCTTTAAAGAGCCATGCAGATTGTGGGCGGAGAATAACTGGCAGGTTCAAGCCGCAATACCTATTCCTTATGCAGTTTTAACAGGGATGGGGAAAGGGTCCAACAGGCCACAATACCTGTCCTGTGCCATGACCAGGTGAGACAGGCAGCACTTGCCGTGTGGTACAAACTGGATGATGGGCCCACTGAGTCCCCCATAGCAGGAGTGAGACAAAAACCTGGTGAGCCTCTACTTGAGTTTATAGCCCTATTCCAACAGAGTATTAATTGCAAGCTGCTGGCAGGGGACCTCCGAAATCAGTTTGTAAAGCTACTGGTCTGGGAAGGGATGAATGCAGACCACATCATGGCCTACGTGGGATTGAGAGTGAGTTCCCTGAGCAGATGGGTGGTGGCCTTGCAGGATATGGGAACACAACAGCATCATTCCTAATCACTACCTTTATCCTTACAGGCTCAGACATCTGCAATGACTGAGGCTATTACCCAGGCTCTGGCAGCCCAGGGCCAAGGAACCCCAAGACCACTGGGGAGAGGGACTTGTTTTAAATGTGGGCAGGAGGGGTACTTTAAGAAGGACTGTTCACAACAATCCCCCACCAACCATCCAGGGGGGCCCAAACCGACCCCTACACCCTGCCCCAGGTGCAGGAAGGGGCTGGGAAGGTGGTTCAGTGGTAGGGTGCTTGCCTTGCATGCATGAGACTCTGGATTCAATTTCTCAGCAACACATAAGCAGAAAAAGCCACAAGTGGCGCTGTAGCTCAAGTCGTAGATCACTCACCTTGAGATGAAGAGCTGAGGGACAGCGCCCCACCCCAGAGTTCAAGCTCCATGACCAACAATATATATACATATATATATATATATGTATATATATATATATGTATATATATATGAATATTGATGATGCAGGAGCAGGAATTCCCTATAATCTCCAAGGCCATGCAATTATAGAAAGAAATCACCAATGTCTTAAGGAGCAATTATAATTATTAAAACAAAAAGGAGGAGTTAGCCCCCATATACAGTTACAGATAGCTTTTTTACCATTAACATTTTAAATTTTTCAACAGGGGCAACTGAATCCAGATTTCAGAAGTACTGGGGACAACTAAACCCTAAGCCCTAAGTGAAAGTCAGGTGGAAGGACCTCCCTGACAAATCAATTGAGACGACCTGACCCCCTAGTTACTATGGGCAGGGGATTTGGATGTGTTTTTTCCATAGGGGAGACAGCCCCTTTGGGTAGAGCCGGTCAGATCTGATTGAGTCGGCTAGAGTATCAGTTGAAGCACATTTCCTTCTCATAGAGATGTGACCCACAGGAACGTCTGCCTAGCTTGACAGCCATGAGGTGTCCAAGCTCCCTACATGCCCCCAGGGGGACCAATCAGTGCCTTTCTCCAAACAGTGCCTGTCACAAGTGCCTTACATCAACTCCCCGCTAAGTGATTGTCCCAGAAGGACTCAGGAGGTTGGGGAAGCTAGGGTGTAAAATCCCCCCCACTTGCACAAGAATAAATGAGACTTGCTTAAGCTTATTCTCCCAGTGTGTGTTGCTTGTGGGCATCATTCATGCTTACTCCCTGCAGGACATCTAGCCCTATAAGTGGCGCCCAACTTGGGGCTCAAGTGTTTTCGGCAGATGGATGGTCTAATGCAAGGTAAGTGCCTCCATGGGCAACCTTCCCCCTGCAGCACGAGAGCCTCAATTACGAGCGCTTGTTGCTCTGCTTCAGAGTAGGCGGTTAAAAGTATCACAAAAGGAAGCTAGTTTAATATGGGAAATAGTAAATGAATTGTGTCCCTGGATTGACTCCGGGCCCATTTGGGATCCAGACAGCTGGACCTGCTCTTTCAGGCGGCTCATAAAAAAGAAATCTGAGAAGGTGCTGAGCTACCCCTAAAATTTACCCCATTGTAATAGCCATTCAAGCCTGTCTATCGGGGAGAGAAGAAGGGGAAACTCTGCAGGCATTTAAGGTCTCACTGCAAAAAGAAACAGCATACAGAAAATGGTGAAGCTGCTCAGGCACTCCCATCTTCCAGTAAGAATGCAGATGACCAACAACTGCCACCATCATGTGACCCAGAGGGTCAGCCAGCTATGCTTGTAAAACCCCTCTCCCACACTATGGGTCCCAGGAAACCTGCCCAAGCACTTCTTTTGGCCATTTGGCTAGCCTGGGAACTCCCCTCAGGGAACTTTGTATCCTTGGGCCTTCATATCCAACTTTGCCCAAGAAAGAAAACCCGTTGTTCCCCCTATAATACAACAGTTGTTTGTGGGCCCCACAACTACCATGGCAATGGCAGCCAAGCCTATGGTTGAACCCCAGTTCGTGCTCCCGGTAAACATCCACCGAACCAATGCACCACCTAACCAATGGTACCCCCATGGCCCAAAAGTGCTTGACAAAAATTGGACCGCTTTTAAGGAAGATGGGTTGCACTCCCCATATGCTCAACAGATGCTCGAAACCATTAGCATTGATCTGAGTTGCCCCAATGATTGGAAGAACTTAATGTGCACAGCATCATATTCAGGGGACTTCCTTTTATGGAAGGCTGCTTTTTATGATGAATGTGAACAACAAAGCACCTGAAATGTCACTGCTGGAGGATATGATGCAACCATGGGGGACCCTGATTGCTTAAAAAGGGAGGGAGCTTATGGGTCTCCCATTGCACAAGCAGTGGCATCTCCGCAGTACTTTGCCCAAGTACTCCTCTGTGCATTGTGGGTTGACTCCTTGGTCCCTTCGAAAGAAGGGAACAAACAACTAAAAACCCTCATCCAACACCACAATGAGCCTTTCATTGACTTTGTGGCCAGTGTTCTAGAAGCAGTAGCCCAGAAGTTATCCCACGCTGGAGCCCGAGAAGCACAAACCAAGACCCTAATATGGGAAGGGGCCACACAGGAATGCAGAAAAGCCATTGTCCCTGAACAAAATGGGGAGATCACTGATTGCATCCTAGCCACCAAAAATTTGGGGACATCAACTCATGCTAGGACGAACCTTGCACAGGTTTTCACCTCTATGACCGCCAGTGCACGCGCCCCCAATGGTGCAATGGGAAATTGACCTTGTTGGGGATGCGGCATAACTGGTCATTTTATTTTTATTTTTTTCATTTTAATTTTTTTATTATGAAAGTACTGTTCAGAGGGGTTACAATTACATGGAAAAGATAATGAGTACATTTCTTATCAAGCATTGTAGCCTCCTCCTTTGTATCTCCATCCCATTCCTTTACATCCTCCCCCCCCACCCCTCCCACTCAATCCTCCCCACTACCTCCCCACACCCGCACCAAAGTTGTAAAGTTCATTTTTCACCAAAACGACTTGTACATCTCATTGTTGCAATGGGTCCACCTGTATCACTATCTAAACGATTTGTTTTTCCCATTCCCCTTAACAAATTATACCGACATCAAATACAGTGAAAGCAGGGGTTATATTGTGGGGGAGGGAAATACAAAGCAATAAAGAAATAATCTTCTAAATGTGTTAGAAACAATCACCTGAAAGAAAAAAAAAAAAAAAACACTTGAATACATATCCTAGGGTTCATTTAATTAACATCACCTTATCTGACATTTTCTGCTTGATTCAGACACATATTAGATATTGCAAATAAGGGAAACCATGTTTCTTTGGGCCTGGCTTACTTCACTTAATATGATTTTTTCCAAGCATTTACATTTCCTAACAAATGGGGAAATGTCATTCTTTCTGATAGAGGCATAGAATTCCATTGTGTATACATACCATGTTTTGATCCATTCGTCTACTGAGGGGCATCTGTGTTGGTTCCATATCTTAGATATAGTAAATAAACACAGTCGTGCTGGTAGCTTTAGTGTGGTCTTGTTTGTAAAGATTTGGTTAAATGCCCAAAAGTGAGATTGCTGGGTAATAGGGGAGCTCTATGTGGAGTCTTTGGAGGAACCTCCATACTACTTTCCAAAGTGGTTGAACAAGTTTACACTCCCACCAACAATGAAGTAAGGTTCCCTTCTGTCCACATCCCCTCCAGCATCTGTTGTTCTTAGAGATCTTGATTTAGCCATTCTAACTGGAGTGAGGTTGTATCTCAATGTTTTGATTTGCATTTCTTTTATGGCTAGGGAGATTGAGCATTTCTTCATGTGTCTATTGGCCATTCTTCTTTCTTCTTCAGAAGAGTTTCTATTTAAGTCTTTAGACCACTTATTTATTGGGCAGTTGTTTCTTTTTTTTTTTTAATTTAATTTTATTTTATTGAGAACATACTGTACAGAGGGGTTACAATTACATGGGCAGGATAATGCATACTTTTGTTAACACGCATTGCAGCCTCCTCCTTTGTTTACCCTTCACCTCCCTTCCCAGCCTCCCCTCTCCCCCCACCCAATCCTTCCCCCCTCCCCCTCCCACACCGACATTGTAAAGATCATTTTTGACATGACATTTTGTACTTCTCATTGTTGCAACAGGTCCACCTGAATCCTTAAACGACTTGTTTGTCCCCATCTCCTCCACATGTTATACTGGCATCAAATATAGTGAAAGCGGGGGTTACACTGTGGGGGAGGGACATACAAAGCAACAAAGAAATAATCTTATAAATGCGTTAGAAACACATGCATGAAAGAAAAAAAACATTAAAATACATATTTAAGGGTTCGTTTTCCTAACATCACATTATCTGAACTTTTCCGCTTGACTCATACATATACTAGATATTGCAAATAAGGAAAACCATGGGACCTATGTTTCTTTGGGCCTGGCTTACTTCACTTAATATAATTTTTTCCAAGCCTTTCCATTTCCTAACAAATGGGGAAATGTCATTCTTTCTGATGGAGGCATAGAATTCCATTGTGTATATATACCACATTTTCTTGATCCATTCATCTACTGAGGGGCATCTGGGTTGGTTCCATATCTTAACTATGGTAAATAATGCTGCAGTAAACATAGTTGTGCTGGTAGCTTTAGTGTGGTCTTGTTTGTAAACATTTGGGTAAATGCCCAAAAGTGGGATTGCTGGGTCATAGGGGAGTTCTATGTGAAGTCTTTTGAGGAACCTCCATACTGCTTTCCAAATTGGTTGAACAAGTTTACATTCCCACCAACAATGAAGTAAGGTTCTTTTCTGTCCACATCCCCTCCAGCATCTGTTGTTAGAGTTCTTGATTTTTGCCGTTCTAACTGGTTGGGCAGTTGTTTCTGTGAGGATTTGTTGTTGGGGGATTTAATTTTTTGAGTTCCAAATATAGTTTTGATATGAGACCCTTGTCCGATGTATGTCTAGTGAAGATCTTCTCTCAATCCGTGGGCTTTCTATTGATTTTGCTAGCTATGTCCTTTGCCATGCAGAAGCTCTGCAAATTCATGCAATCCCATTTGTCCAACCTTTCTTCGATTTGTTGTGTTTCCAGGTCTCTATTAAGAAAATTTCGGCCTTAGCCAAGGAGACCTAGGGTTTCTCCTATTCCATCCTGTAATCTTTTCAGAGTGTCTGCTTTGACTCCCAGGTCTTTGATCCTTTTGATGTTGATTTTGTTGCAGGGTGATATATAAGGATCTAGCTTTGGTTTTCTGCAAGTAGTTAACCAATTTTGCCAGCATCATTTACTGAAGAGGCTGTCTTTTTTCCATTCTATATTTTAGCTTCCTTATCGAAGATTAGATGGCTATAACTCTGTGGGTTCATTTCTGGGTTTTCAATTATAGTCCATTGGTCCTCTGGTCTATTCTTGTGCCAGTACCAAGCTCTTTTGATTACTATGGCTTTATAGTAGAGTTTGGAATTTGGTATTGATATTCCTCCAGCACTGTTCTTTCCATTGAGGAGCGTTTTTGCTATTCGGGGTCTTTTATTGTTCTATATGAATTTTTGGGTTGCTTCTTCTGTTTCCTTGAAGAATGGGGTTGGAATTTTGATGGGTATCACATTGAATTTGCAGATACCCTTGGGAAGTATTGCCATTTTCACGATGTTGATCTTTCCAATCCAGGAGCATGGGAGTTTTTGCCATTTTCTAAGTTCTGTATTGATTTCCTTTTTCAAGGTTTTAAAGTTTTCATCAAAGAGGTCTTTCACTTCTTTGGTGAAGTTAATTCTTAGGTATTTTATTTTTGGGGCCTGTTACGAATACAGTTGCTTTCCTAATTTCAGCCACACTTTTCTCATTGTTGGCATACAGAAAAGCCATTGATTTTCGGGGGTTAATTTTATACCCTGTTACTTTGCCAAAGTTTTGAATCAGCTTGAAGGATTTGGAAGAGGAGTCCGTGGGATTCTTTAAATAAAAGATCATGTCATCTGAAAAGATGGAGAGTTTTACTTCATCTTTCCCTATTTGGATCATTTTTATGCTTTCATCTTGTCTTATTGCTGTAGCTAGGCATTCTAATAGGAGATTGAAGAGAAGTGGAAAGTGTGGACTCCTTGTCTTGTTCCTGAGTTAAGAGGAAATGGCTTTAGTTTTTCACCATTAAGTATAATGCTGGCTCTAGATTTGTCATATACAGCCTTTATTGTATTGAGAAATATTCCGTTGATTCCTGATTTTTCCAAGGCCTTCATCATAAAGGGGTGTTGGATCTTGTCAAATGCTTTTTCTGCATCTATTGAGATAACCATGTGGTTCTTATCCTTGCTCCTGTTGATGTGATGAACAATATTAATTGATTTGAGTATATTGAACCAGCTTTACATCCCCGAAATGAATCCTGTTTGATCGTGGTGTATGATTTTTTGGATGGATTAGTGATGTTGATTGGCCAAAATTTTGTTGAGAAGTTTTGCATCAATGTTCATCAAAAAATGGGTCTATAGTTCTCTTTCTTTGATGAGTCCCTGCCTGCTTTTGGGATGAGGCTTATGATGGCTTCATAGAATGTTTTCGGTAATGAACTTTCTCTTTCAATTTCATTGAAGAGTTGGAGGAGTATTGGTGTGAGCTCTGCTTTGAAGGCCTTGTAAAATTCCACTGTAAAACCATTTGCCTGGACTTTTCTTAGATGGGAGGTCTCTTATTGCTGTTTCAATTTAAATGCTTGATATGGGCCTGTTAATATGGTTTAACACATCTTGATTTAGTTTTGGCATGTCAATATTTGCCAGGAAAAGGTCCATTTCTGTCAAGTTCTCAAACTTATTAGCATAAAGTTTTGAGAAGTATTCCCTTAAAATATTCTGAATCTTGGTTGTTTCTGTGGTGATGTTTCCATTCCCATCTCTGAGTTTATTTATTTGGGTGTGTTCTCCTCTTTTTCTCGTGAGATTTTCTAAGAGTCTGTCAATTTTAATTTTTTTGAAGAACCAACTCTTTGTTTTGTTGATTCTTTCTACATTTTTTTTGGATTCTAAATCATTTAATTCTGATTTAATTTCAATGATTTATTTCTGTCCACTGAATTGGGTTTTATCTTGGTGCTCTTTTTCAAGGAGGTTCAGATCAACTAGATTTAACAGTCATCTACTGAATATTTCACCCAGCAGCATCAGAATACACATTTTTCTCAGCAGCACATGGAATATTTTCTAAAATACACCACATTATAGGCCACAAAGCAAACTTGTCCAAATTCAGAAACATTGAAGTTATACCTTGCATTCTCTCAGACCACAAGGGAATAAAATTAGAACTCAGCACCAAAAGCCACCAAAGAAAGTCCGGTAACACATGGAGGCTGTACAACACACTGTGAATCACGACTGGGTCATGGAATAGATTAGAAAGGAAATTCAAATGTTCATGATATTCAACAAAAATGAGCACACAAATTACCAGCTCCTCTGGGAACTGGTCATTTTAGAAAGGATTGCCCTTCACTCTGGGGTTCACCCAAAATAAAGCAAACTCCTTCCGTATGTCCTAAATGTAAAAAGGGTTTTTTGGGGGCCTCTGAATGCCACTCTAAGACTCAGCCTTTAAACTAAATATGGGGTAGTCCTCAGCCCCTACCCCAAGAGGACAAAAACAACAACCACCACCTCAAATGGAAAATCTAGAATGGAACTTAAGGTTAAAGAACAAAATTTAAGGGCATCATTGATACGGGTGCTAAATGTACAGTCCTTAGAAAAAAAGAAGTCGAAGGGTTGGGATGGAACCTATTTCCTGGCCCCTGCATACAAGGTGTCGGTGGAAAAGCAGATTCCCTCCATGTCCAATGGCCTGTAAGATGGACAGACTGTGATGACTTCACCGCGGCTTTTAAACCTCTTGTTGCCCCTGGCCTTCCATGCAGTATTTGGGGAAGAGATGTCCTCACTAATATGGGTATTGTGATAACAACAGATGATAAGGCCTTTTATGAAGACATCATAACCGATCAAGCCATTAGTCACCCACAGTACCCCCAATTCTAATGGCCACTGTTGTAGGGCCAGAGCTATTTCCACTCCAATGGGATACCACCAAACCCATTTGGGTAGAACAGTGGCCTATTTTCCCTGAAAAGGTCCCTCATCTTCACACTCTAGTGGAGGAGCAACCAGAAAAGGGACATATAGAACAAAGCATCAGTCCCCACAATTCTCCCATTTTTATTATCCAAAAAAAGAGCTCAAAGAAAATGGAGACTTCTCCATGACCTACATTTCATAAGCATTCATATGAAAAAGATGGTAATGCTTCAACCCGGACTCCCACATCTTTCTGCAATACCCAATGATTGGCACATTGCCATTATTGACATCAAGGACTACTTTTTTCCATTCACCTACATCCCAAAGATAAAAATATTTTGCCTTCTCAGTTTGGGAACCTCACTGTCAGTTACCCAAACATTGATATCAATAGAAAGTTATCCCTCAAGGAATGAAAAATAGCCCTACTATACGTCAGATGTATGTTGCTCATGCTATTAGACATTTGCTTTCAAAATGCTTTTGTGTCCATTACATGGATGACATTTTAATAGCACATAAAGAGGCTATCACCATTCAAGCCTGTTTAACACAACTCAAGGAAAATAGGCCTCCATATTTCCCCCCAAAAATTCGACTTAAAGCCCCTTATGCCTATCTTGGATACCATTTAAATCAAACAATTACCCCAAATGGGTCTAATATTGTCATTAAGTCCCAATATACTTTAACTGAATTGCAACAATTATGTGGACATTTCAATTGGGTGCGCAATTTTATGCGCCTCCCTACCCAAGAGCTCCAAACTTTATTTCAATTGCTTCAGGGACCCTCTGACACAACTTTCCTTTGTATACTTTCCCCTGGTGCTCAACAAGTTTCACAACAAGTCACGGATCTATTATGGTCAACACCCATGGTGTTTTTAGATACCACCGACAAAATCACGCTGATTATATTAACTCATAATTGACAAAAAAAGGTCGGTGCTGACTCAAACTTGTGGTGTGTTACAATGGGTAGACCTTGACACTTCCCAATTACCAAAAAATAGCACACCCATTACCATGCTATGCAACTTAGCCATCAAAGGCCTGGAACGATGCCATCAAACATACGGCTGATTCTCTGACTGTCTTATCTGGCCCATTTGAAAAACAGTCTTTAATTTCCTGACAGTTGAAGAGGAATTAGCCTTACAAGTCATCCATTACTAGTTTAACATTGATAATCATATGCCCAAGAACCCCTTTTTAAAGTTACACAAGAACTCCCACTTTGACGTAAATGCTGTGCTCATTCCAAGGGCAACCTATCCCTCAAGCTGTTGTGCTTTTTACCGATATTAGCAAAACTGTTAATGGATTTTACAATGCTAATACTAAAAAATACATGATTCAACAACATTCCCTGTCCATTCAAGCTGCTGAGGTACTGGCCATTTTACTCGCCCTTACATCTTTTCCCAGAGAACCTCTTAATATTTTTTCTGATAGTTTATACGCTGTACAAACTGTTGTCGTTCTTCCTGGAGCTTTATTAACAGATGATGGTCATGATATAACACGAATAATGTGTAAACTGCAAACTGTGCTAGACAACCATGCCCAACCCTGGTACATTCAATACATTAGATTTCATGCTAACCTCCCCGGACCCCTAGCTGCTGGTAATGAAGCCATTGATCGTGCTATCACACCAACTGTATTACTCACCAATACGTCCATGGACCAGGCTTGAACGTTGCAATGTCGCTTTCATTTACTACTATCAAACAATTATTTCCTGATTTGACACACCAACAACGCAAGCACATGATTCGGTCCTGCTCCTCCTGTGCACTTCCTTTACCCTTAGGATCACTTCAACCCATGGAAACAAATCCCTGAGGCCTTAGGCCCAATGGCACATGGCAAATGGACATAAACCATATCCCCCAGTTCGGCAAACAAAAATATGTCCATGTATGCATAGATTTATTCTCAGGCTTTCTAACAGCTTTAGCCTTAACAGGTGAAACAAGTCGCGCCATTAAGTCACTTCTACATGCCATTACAAATATGGGCGTTCCTTGGACCCTTAAAACAGACAATGGCCCTGCTTACACCTCCAAATATTTTCATGAATTTCGTACCCTTTGGAACATCACACACTAGACAGGTATTCCATATAACCAACAAGGCCAAGCCATTGTTGAACACAGTCATAAAGAAATTAAGACCCTTCTTTTAAAAGAAAAGGGGAAACTGGAGGGGCTAGGGCATAAAGATCCCCAAACACAATTAAATTATTGCCTTACAGTAAAAAAACGTTTTAACATTCACACCCACCACAGGTGCATCCCCCAAGGCCCTGCATTGGGGACTCATGAAAACACCTACTCCAGTCCCTTTGGTTAGATGGAGGGACCCCATCACAAGAAAATGGGAGGGCCCTGCTCCCTTAATGGCACAAGGGAGAGGATTTGCTTGTATCTTTCCAGACATGGTGATAAACCTGCAGCTGGAGTTGTCCGACCAACCGTCACCACCTACCAATGAGTTGCGTCGACTACGCTTGAACAGCCCGAGGAGGAGGAGATGCAAACCTCGATCTAGACCCCATGCCATCACTTGGGGAGACCTAAAGGAATTGGTAGAACAAGCCCAGGCTATGGCCCCAGACCCTAACTCAGGGCATGGTACTCTATTCCTCCTAATGTGTGCCATTATTACAGCCAATTCTCAATCTGCTACAGGACAAGGTAAAGAACGTTAATGTCTAGCCCCCAAATCTTGATGATAGTAGGGGAAGATACCACCATCATCCCTCAAATGCTTTCTTCCAATGGCACGGTTGGCCTTCCTTTCTCGGCAGCTACCCTATGGCACCAAAAAACAAACCTTACTTTCGGGTGGAAAGGAGCCATCTCTTTTTGCTTTTCAGACGAGACTGTAAAACAGTCTGTAACTCATGGGACAGGATGGTGGAACTACATGGCACCCTAACCCATTTGTCCCACCTGAAAAAATTGTACTCAGGGTACTGACATACCTTTTCATATGCAGTTATGCCCATGCAGGGACTTTGATAGCTTTGGCAATGTTCCCATTCCTCTTGAGGAATTAGTGATTAGCCTTTGTGCCAGTTCCAGGCAAGGCAGAGTATTTGGGGACCTCACATTGTCCCTCTACCTGGCTATATACAACCATTCTGAAAAAAATCCCAAACCTCAAAATCTAAAGGAGTTTTAGAACTCGTCAGGGGGACAATTGGGAGACCTAGTACTCCCCATGCCAGTCGTTTGTTCATCATATTCCTGCCTAGATTTATTCCCTTTCCTATTGGCCAATACTTGTCGCTGTAACCACTCTGCATGCAACCAGGTGTCAGGAATGGTAGTGGTTAGAGCCCTGTTCTTTTTTTGTCTAGGAGACAACTTCTCCGCTACTTGCACTCTCAGTAATCACTGGCAACCCAATGACTCATATCAGTTTGTAGGTTTGGTATGTGTTCCCGCATTTATTGTTCTGGCTTCTAATGACTCTCAGTTTTCTCAGGTTCAATTAGTTCATCCATTACACTCATGTTGGCGATCATCACTACAGTGGCTTCAGCTACCACCACCGCTATATCGCTGTCCCAAAGCATGTCCACCGTGCAAGAGATAAACCAGCTCATCCCTCAACTGTCATCCATAGAATTACAACATTTTCAAGTTGCCAATCATCTTAATGGAGGCCTCCTTGTGCTCCAGCAACAAATAGACTTGCTCCAAAAAGAGATTTCGTTTTTTCGATTACAAGGAGGACTATGTAATGCTATGACTACTTCTGTCTGTCAGCTTTCCACTCCAGCGCCCAACGTCACTAAAATTAGTAACTACATCAAAGGCCCTTGGTGCCTTAAGTACTTAAACTTCACGCACCATCTGCTGCATGATGTTACCCGCCTAAACCAAACCACCATACGGCTTATTTGCGCTGCCTCATTTTTAGAAGATGTGCTTAAAAAGGTACAACAATGGGTTTTACCATCCTCTCTGGTCACCTGGGGAGGCCTTGCGCTATTAGGGCTTATTCTCATGGGAATTATTAAATGCTTACACTCCTGGCAAAAATGCCTCCAATGACGGGTCACCATAATGACGTTTCTTTTAAAAGAAAAGGGGGAAATTTTGGGTAGAGTCGGTCAGATCTGGTTGAGTCAGCTAGAGTAGCAGTTGAAGCACACTTCCTGCACTTCCTGCTCATAGAGATGTGACCCACAGGCAAGTCTGCCTAGCTTGACAGCCATGAGCTGTCCATGACCCCGGGGAACCAATCAGTGCCTGTCACCAAGCTGTGCCTGTCACAAGTGCCTTACATCAACTCCCTTTGAAGTGATTGGCAGGGAAGGGAAGGACTCAGGAGGTTGGGAAAGCTGGGGCTACAACACTCCCCCCCTTCCCCCGCCTCCCCCCCCCCCCCGCCACCTTCAGGAAGAATAAAGGAGACCTGCTTAAGCCTATTCTCCCAGTGTTTGTTCCTTGTGGGCATCATTCACACTTACCTCCTGCCAGAGATCTAGCCCTACACATCCCATTTGGATCCCTGCCAGGATCCTTAAGTTTTTACCCATTTTCACTATACAGGATGCCCAAGGATAAACAAACCAACAAGGAAAGAAAAGTGGCAATGGTGGCCGAAGCATTTGTTTAGCTAATTATTTTAATGTTACTTGCTTTCATTGTTCTTTTACTAATTGCTTCTATAGCTGCATTACTTGAATCCATATGCTTCCTGTAAACATGTCTATAACTTGGTATGATTTTGGCCTTTATTTCATTAGCTGCCTCTGCAGCAGCAGCTGCTATGGCACTAATACAGAATGTTAATCATAATAATTTGTCTTTAGATCTTTTTCAACCCCACAGGCAAATAGCTGGATTAGAACAAGCCCCATGTCTGGACTTTGAAGTGGCAAAGACTGCTATCCCATCCCTGACAAATGTTAAAGGACTGCTAATGATATTGGTTGGCCTGGTAATGCTTTTGTTGATGGTTTTTCTATGCCTTCTTTGCATTATCCGTGCAGTGCAAATCTCTTATGAGTTTAGTCAGCTAGTTCATAAGTTCAATCTCCAAGTGAATGAATTTGCCCAGAGAGGAACTGCAGCCAGAGACAGATAAGAGGGGGTGTCAGTCTGACCAACCTAAGACAAGCATTCAGCTTCTCTCTGAAGAAGTTCCCAATGATAGGTAAGGCAGACAAGTCAAATCCACACAACCTAAGACAAGTGGGTTCACTTCTTTAAACAAAGATGGGGTGTTGGGAGCTGACAGTAAAGCTCAAAGGTCATTTTGACCCCTGTGCTCGCTTAAAGGCACATACAAGGAACTGGCTTACTTAAAAGACACCAGGTGCCTGGGATTGCTTTGCTATGTCTGCAGAGTTTGTTTTAAATTTCCTTGTTTTTCTGGACGATAGTAGAATGGCCTGAATGTGGGGACCCACTAGGATGCACCGTGCAGCATGTGTGGAACTCCCAATACCCAAGCTGCTCCCATGTTGTGAAGAGTACAACCTTACGAGATAAGGACTTTTATATATGTCCCAGAAGTAATCGAGCTGCTTCAGATATTTCTACCTGTAGTGGGGCTGATGTTTATTACTGTGCTAGGTGGGGCTGTGAGGTAACTGGGACAGGCTCTGGAATCATGAACAAGGACCCTCCCTATCCTTGTCTGGCGAATCTCGCCCCCCCAGACTTGCCTCGAACCCCCTGCATGGCCAATGCTATTCTTAACAATGTAATCCTGTTAAAATAACCTTTCCAGAGGAGGGAAAAGGATAACTAACTGGGAGGTGGGCATGTCATTAAAACAAAAAAGGGGGAATCTGTGGAACACGTGGGCAGCAAAGATTGTGCTGAGAGAGAGTTGAGTGGGCAGAGCCTGATTTGTTTACATTTAGTGCATAAGCAGCTCATGGAAGCTTAGGTGCATGATACGGTGTGACCTTTATAATGATTGGTTGGTTCTTTTTCCTCCCCAGGCCACCCGGGCTTTTTGCTTTTGAAATGTGCTTGCTGTGTGTTAATAAACAAGTTACTTTCACTTGACTCCCCGCTGTGTCTGATTGTTTCCTGTGTTAAGGGAGGCTGGGGAATGGGCTAGCGGCGCACATATGTTGCCTCGGACCACGTCCACTTTTGGTGGGATGGATGAAGACCCAACAAATAACATATAATAAAATAAATGTAAAATAAAAATAAAAGAATAATATTTGCAAACGTTCTAATCTCAAGAACACCACTGGTGGGGAAATGATGCAGTAATGTTAAGTGTACTGTTCTTTCCAAATTTGGGAGGGCATCACAGCAGAAGTGCAGTATTTTTTCACAATAGTGATAAGCTAGTCATGATGTAAATTTAGGGAATTTTATGGTGTACCTTACAAGTTGGAAACTGTTGGGCTAGGATGACTTTATGGCATAAAAACTTAGCATTGATTTTCATAGAAAAACTAGCTTAAGCCGGGCGCCGGTGGCTCATGCCTGTAATCCTAGTTAATGAGTAGGCTGAGATCTGAGGATAATGGTTCAAAGCCAGCCCGAGCAGAAAAGCCTGTGAGACTGTTTTTTTTTTTTTATTTTTTATTTTTATATTGTGAAAATACTGTACAGAGGGGTCACAATTACATGGGCAAGATAGTGAGTACATTTCTTATCAAGCATTGTAGCCTCCTCCTTTGTTTCCCCTTCACATCCCTTACCAACCCCCCCCACAAAACCTCTCCCCCCCAAGTTATAAAGTTCGTTTTCGACATGACAACTTGTACTTCTCATTGTTGCAACAGGTCCACCTGTATCCTTATTTAAACGACTTGTTTTTCCCCTTCCCTTCCACAAATTATACCAACATCAAATACAGTGAAAGCAGGGATTATACTGTGGGGGAGGGACATACAAAGCAACAAAGAAATAATCTTATAATTGCATTAGAAACAAATGCATGAAAGAAAAAAACATTTAAAATACATATATTAGGGTTCATTTTCCTAACAACAACTTATCTGACCTTTTCTGCTTGACTCATACATATATTAGATATTGCAAATAAGGGAAATCATGGGACCTATGTTTCTTTGGGCTTGGCTTACTTCACTTAATACAATTTTTTCCAAGTCTTTACATTTCCTAACAAATGGGGCGATGTCATTCTTTCTGATGTAGGCATAGAATTCCATTGTGTATATATACCACATTTTCTTGATCCATTCATGTACTGAGGGGCATCTGGGTTGGTTCCAGATCTCAGCTATGGTAAATAATGCTGCAGTAAACATAATTATGCTGGTAGCTTTAGTGTGGTCTTGTTTGTAAGGATTTGGGTAAATGCCCAAAAGTGGGACTGATGGGTCATAGGGGAGCTCTATGTGGAGTCTTTTGAGGAACCTCCATACTACTTTCCAAAGTGTTTGATCAAGTTTACACTCCCACCAACAATGAAGTAAGGTTCCCTTCTCTCTACATCCCCTCCAGCATCTGTTGTTATTAGAGTTTTTGATTTTTGCCATTCTAACTGGGGTGAGATGGTATCTCAATGTTGTTTTGATTTGCATTTCTTTTATGGCTAGGAATGATGAGCATTTCTTCATGAGTCTATTGGTTATCCTTCTTTCTTGTTCAGAGAAGTTTCTCTTTAAGTCATTAGCCCACTTATTTATTGGGCAGTTGTTTGTTTGATGATTTGTTGTTGGGGGATTTAATTTTTTGTGTTCTAAGTGTATTTTAGATATGAGACCCTTGTCTGTTGTATGTCTAGTGAAGATCTTCTCCCAATTAGTGGGCTTTCTATTGATCTTGCTAGCTATGTCCTTTGCCATGCAGAAGCTCTGCATGTTCATGCAATCCCATTTGTCCAACCTTTCTTTGATTTGTTGTGTTTCTGGGTCTCTATTCAGAAAATTTCGGCCTGCTCCAAGGAGACCTAGGGTTTCTCCTATTCCATCCTGAAAGTAGAAACTCTTGAAAGAAGGTTAGACCATGCAGAAGATCGAATCTCAAGGACTGAAGACAGCCTAGACATTATAGAGAAAGATCATACAACCATCCAAGACAAGCCCAAGAAATATGAGAGATCTATCCAACACTTGGAATACACCATCAGAAGGCCTCATCTAAGGATAATGGGTGTAGAGGAGCACCTAGAAACAGAAGTTAATGGTCTAGGAAATTTGTTTAATAAGATCCTAGCAGAGAACTTTTCAAACATGCAAAAAGATAGGCCTATTCAAATACAAAAATCTTTTAGAACTCTAAATAGACCAGACCAGAATAGGCCATCTCACCATCACATTATAATCCACACTGGATCCATTAAGACCTAGGAAAAGATCCTTAAAGCTGTCAAGGAGAAAAGATTAATCACCTATAAAGGGAAACCAATTAGAATCACCTTAGATTTCTCAGCAGAGAAAATCAAATCAAGAAGAGCCTGGAATGATGTTTGCCATGCCCTAAAAAGAAATAACTATCAACCAAGAATACTGTAACCAGCTAAACTCTCCTTCATAACTGAAGACCAAATAAAAACCTTCCATAGAAAAGAAAAATTGAAACAATACCTCTCCACCAAACCAGCGCTACAAAAGATTCTTAAAGACGTCCTACACATAGAAAACCAACAAGACCACAATAAAGGCCAAGAAACTACACCCAAACTTGGAATCCAAGAACCATAGGAAGAACCCAGTTTTCGCCGTCCCCAAGAAGGTGGATAACATGGCAGGAACTCTCAAATAAATCTCAGTCCTATCTCTTAATATTAACAGACTTAACTCTCCAATTAAGCGACATAGACTGTATAGTTGGATTTAAAAACAAGATCCTTCTATCTGCTGCCTTCAAGAGTTACACCTTGCCCGTAAAAACAAACACATTTTTAATGTTAAAGGTGGAACAAAATCTACCAAGCAAATGGCCACCATAAACATGCGGAAGTTGCAATCCTGATATCAGATAAAATAGACTTCAAATTAAAATTTGTGAGAAGAGATAAAGAAGGTTGCTGCATACAAACTAAGTGATCTCTCCTTCAGGAGGATATTACAATTCTAAATATCTATTCGCCACACAACGGAGCACCCAAATTTATCCAAGAAACACTACTTTCCCTCAAATCCCACATAGATCCAAGGACATTAATTGTTGGGGATTTTAACACACCACTCTCCCCACTAGATAGATCAACTTGGCAAAAACTCAACAGAGAAACCGCAGACCTAAACAACTGCATAGATCAACTAGATTTAACTGAAATCAACAGAAAATTTCACCCAACAGCATCAGAATACTCATTTCTCTCAGCATCACATGGAACATTTTCGAAAATAGACCACATTTTAGGCCACAAAGCAAACTTGTCTAAATTCAGAAACATTGCATTCTCTCAGACCACAAGGGAATAAAATTAGAACTCAACACCAAAAGTCACCAAAGAAAGTCCGATATCACATGGAGGCTGAACAGCACACTGCTGAATCATGAGTGGGTCATGGAAGAGATTAGAAAGGAAATTCAAATGTTCATGCTATTCAACAAAAATGAACACATAAATTACCAGATCCTCTGCGACATAGCAAAGACAGTACTCAGAGGCAAATTTATAACTCTGAGTTCCTACATCAACAAATTGGAGATATCTGAAACCAACAATTTAATGAGACATCTGAACCTCCTTGAAAAAGAGCAACAAGATAAACCCCAATCCAGTAGACAGAAAGAAATAATTAAAATTAAATCAGAATTAAATGAATTAGAATCCAAAACAACTGCAGAAAGAATCAACAAAACAAAGAATTGGTTCATCTAAAAAATTAACAAAACAGACCCTTAGCAAATCTTATCAGAAAAAGAAGAGAACACACCCAAATAAATAAACTCAGAGATGAGAATGGAATCATCACCACGAAAACAATCAAGATTCAAAACATTATAAGGGAATACTTCTCAAACCTGTATGCTAATAAGTTGGAGAACTTGACAGAAATGGACCTTTCCCTAGCTAATATTGACCTGCCAAAACTAAACCAAGATGAGTTAAACCATTTAACAAGTCCATATCAAGCATTGAAATAGAAACAGCAATAAGAGACCTCCCAGCTAAGAAAAGTCCAGGCGCACATGGTTTTACAGCAGAATTCTACAAGGCCTTCAAAGTAGAGCTCACACCAATACTCCTCCAACTCTTCAGTGAAATTGAAGGAGAAAGTTCACTGCCGAACACATTCTATGAAGCAATCACAACCCTCATCCCAAAACCAAGCATGGGCTCATCAAAGAAAGAGAACTATAGACCCATTTCTTTGATGAACATTGATGCAAAATTTCTCAACAAAATTTTGGCCAATCGACTTCAACAATTCATCCAAAAAATCATACACCACGATCAAACAGGATTCATTTCAGGGATGCAAAGCTGGTTCAATATACACAAATCAATTAATATTATTCATCACATCAACAGGAGCAAGTATTAGAACCACATATTTATTTCAATAAATGCAGAAAAAGCATTCGACAAGATCCAACACGCCTTTATGATAAAGGTTTTGGCAAAATTAGGAATCCATGAAACATTCCTCAATACAATAAAGGCCGTATTTGATAAAACTACAGCCAACATTATATTTAATGGTGAAAAACTAAATCCATTTCCTCTTAACTCAGGAACAAGAAAAGGATGTCCACACTCTCCACTTCTCTTCATCCTAGTATTAGAATGCCTAGCTACAGCAATAAGACAAGATGGAGACATAAAGGGGATCCAAATATGGAAGAAGAAATAAAACTCTCCCTCTTTGCAGTTGACCTGATCTTGTATTTAAAGAATCCCATAGACTCTACTCCCAAATTACTCAAGGTGATTCAAAACTTTGGCAAAGTAGCAGGGTATAAAATTAACCCCCCAAAATCAATGGCTTTTCTGTATGCCAACAGTGAGAAATGTGTGGATGAAATTAGGAAAGCAACTCCATTTTTAATAGCCCCACAAAAAATAAAATACCTACGAATTAACTTAACCAAAGAAGTGAAGGACCTCTATGATGAAAACTTTAAAAACTTCAAAAGGGAAATCAAAACAGAACTTAGAAATTGGGAATAACTCCCATGCTCCTGGATTGGAAAGATTAACATCGTGAAAATGGCAATACTTCCCAAGGATATCTACAAATTTAATGCGATAACTATCAAAATTCCAACCTCATTCTTCAAGGAAATAGAAGAGGCAATACAAAAATTCATATGGAACAATAAAAGACCCCGAATAACAAAAACGCTCCTCAACAGAAAGAACACTCTTGGAGGAATATCAATACCAAATTTCAAACTCTACTATAAAGCCACAGTAATCAAAACAGCTTGGTACTGGCACAAGAACAGACCTCAGGACCAATGGAATAGAAATGAAAACCCAGAAATGAACTTATAGACCTATAACCATCTAATCTTTGATAAGGGATCTAAAAAATAGAATGGAAAAAACACAGCCTCTTCAGTAAATGACGCTGGCAAAATTGGTTAACTTGTAGAAAACTAAAGGTATCTCCTTATATATCATCCTGCACCAGAATCAACTCGAAATGGATCAAAAACCTCGGAGTCAAAGCCTGTGAGACTCTTATCTCCAATTAACCACTAGAAAAACAGAATTGGTGCTGTGGTGCAAGCGGTTGAGCACTTGCCTTGAGCTGAAGAGTGAAAGGATTGTGCTCAAGCCCAGAGTTCAAGCCCCATGATCGACAAAAAGAAGGAAAGAAAGGAAGAAAGAAAGAAAGACAGAATACCTTACTCTGATGAACAAATGTTTACTCTTCTGTAATTTATTATTATACATATTTCATAGTTCACAGGTTTATCTTCTAACAGAATGTGGCTCTTTTTTCTGTTGACTTTTAAATACATAACATCCCATTGGAAACTGTATCTATTGCAGAATTAAAAAGCAAACAGATACTGTTTTAAATGTCTCTGGTATGGCATGTTCAGAATTTTAGAATGAGTATTTAATAGTCATAGGCATATTGAAGAACACTTATATTCTGTTCTCTTATCAATTATTCAGTTTTAAAAGTTAGGAGTTTCCATAGAATTGAACTGTTTACTGTTTTACTATAAGACAATACTAAAATTATGTTTTTTTCAAAATAATGGCAAGTGTATTGTGAAAATATTGTATACTTTGATAACATTCAAGTTGATGACCCTCTGATAGAGAAAGGGATAACAGAATAATATTTACTATACAAATACAGTGAAATTATATTTTATGTAGCTTATTTTTTAATTTAATTTTACAGTCAAGGGGATATATAGAATAGGTTGCAATAATTGTAAGGTAGTGAATACATAACATGTCGAACTTTTTACCCCCTCCCTCACTTTTCTCACAGTTTTCCTTCACCCCAATACCCCTCACAAGTTGTAATGTAAATTTCCAACATGTTGTCTTGTGAGTATTGCTATTGAGTTGGTTTGCCCATTGTTCTTTGTCTCAAAATTTTGTTGTTCCTCTTCCCTTGCCAAATTAAGATAAATGCATATACAATGACACATGATAGTGAAATCAAATACTGCAGGGAACAAACCATTGGGGAAAACGCAAAAAAAAAAAAAAGAAATTACATAGTACATTAAAAACAACAACCACAAAGAAAAACAACTGTTTCCATATCTAGGAGGTCATTTTGCTCAGCATCATCTTATACATATCCATTAAGCCATTCTGCTCATTTGCTAGGACTATCCTAGATATTTCCTACTATTACAACTGAGAGAAACTATGGAATCTCTTCCTTTTTGTCTTGTTTATTTTACTTACTAGGATTTTTCCAAGTCTTTCCATTTAGAATTGGAAGCATAGAATTCCGCTGCATATACACCACATTTTGTCATTATTCATTTACTGAGTGACATATTGGTTTAAAACATGATTGCATGTAACTATTACTTAGGGTCATTCAAAAATGACAGATGCCACCTCCCCAGACATTCTAAAATCATGATTTCTATGTACGATAGGATTTCATGGTGGTAAAATGGTTGAGATATCTGGATGAATCTAATGCATATCTTGCACTGAATTAGGCAGAAAGATATCCAGTATCATATAGGATAAAAATGGTAGTGACAAAATATTCCCTTGAGAAAGATATAGAAGGCTGCCAGCAGTAGTAAGTAGTTCAGATAATTTTGAAGCATTGAGAAATGCAATTTCAAGTATGTGTGTTTAAATAAAAAGTATGTAAATGGAAGGGCAAAAGAATGGAAGAGAAGAAAATAACCGACAGCAGATCATTTTCCCAAGTTAGAGTATAAAAAGACATAATCATTAACTTCCAAGTTAAAAAGAGAACAATATCATACCTCCCATTCAATTTAGATTCTTGAAAATATTTGCTTGGCTTTTTCCTACTTTAATGCTCCAAAATAAATGAAGACTTATAAGAAAAGTTATGTGATGTCCATTACTTCACCCTGAACACTAACTGTGTTTTGCCCTCTTTTCTCAATTTGAATTTGGAAAATAGTCCCTAAGTTGATGATGTTGTGGCTGATTATAGTCAGAGTCAGGAGCTTCTACATTTACAATTATCTCAGCATACTTTAAAGCAGATACCCCCCCCCCCCCAGATATCCAACTACATTGTCTGAAGCTGTACTTTGAACACACCGTGACACCTGAGCTCATAATTTGAAATTACACTTCAGCATTTCCTTGGCACATTCTACGTTGTGCCGTTGTCTTTTTTGCACATTCCTTTTGAGTTCTGAGTTGCTCTATTTCCATTTCATCTGTACAAACTGCTAAGAACATTGTTCAACTACCACTTCTTGTTGCACATGCCCAGTCTATGTATGAAGGTACTTTGTCCATGTTAAACAATAGGGTAGTACTCACTCTCTCAGGAGAAAAGTTCCACAGTATAACACTATGCCCATATTAGAGGATGTAGAATTTAAAGAATTTTGAGACAAACAGTGATATTAGAATTGAAAGGCTCCTTAGGGACATTTTCTTGGAGCTCATTAGTTTTCACAGGGGAAATATAAAAATTCACAAAATCTGGAACTAATTAGAAAGTATCGAATTAACACTAGATCCTAGATGTTGTGTTAGTACTAGTCACAATTGTATTATTGTTACATCAGAATCCTTCCCTACTTGCAAATGCGTATGAGAAAATGAAAGAAAGGCATTAAAGCAAAATGATATATCTTTCTATGCATTTAATCTTACTGGTGAAGGGAATGTCTGAACTCTTCCATTCAATAAAGTTTGAAGTTTATAAGAGAACTTCCTACATATAAGAATTTCTGGCAGGTTGATTGACATGGTTATTTCAGCATGGAGATATCCCTAACAAGAACTAGAGTTAAATAGAGTATATGACAGTTATGATGTGTCAATGCCTACTGAAGCAATTTCTATTCTAAAGAAAAATCAATTCCAGGAGTCTTCAGTCACATCAGTAAAGCTGTATGTTCAACCTAATACTTGGTGTTTCTTTTCCTACATTTATAATGAATAGGCTGATAAGATATCCAAACATATGTAAAGATATTTCAATAAAATTTCAAACTGATGTGGATACATGGGCCACTCGTTGGAACTGTAGGACAAATTAGGCTGGTTTGTGCTGTAGTTCAATCTATAAACTCCTGGCTAAATAAGTCTTCAAAAAATATTCACAGAATACCTCTAAGTAAAGTTCATGACAGTTATATCTGTATAATTCTTCTAAGGTCAGGATAAAAGCATTTGTTCACAACATTTAAAATCAACAGGTTCTGTTGAATTCATGGATCCAGAATTTTATGGATTCACATTCATATCTCAAAATTTTATCAAGATGACTTTCACCAAAACATTTTTTTTATTGAACTGGTCTATTTCTTTTTACTTTTCAAATCCAAATAGCATATTTCCTTCAAGATCTTCCTGCAAATTCTTTCCTTCCTTTAATTCTGTCAATGTCTGTTTACTACTTTTTTGTTTCCTTATGTATCTCTTTCTTCCAATCTTATCCACACTGGTACTCACATTGCTCCCACTTCTGTCAGAACTTTCCTTTTCCTCTTCCCTCCAATAATGCCCCCAATTTTATTATTCTTTTTTCCTATTCATGATCGTGGATATTTTGATGATGTCTAAACAGACCTATATTTGCATCTGTTTAATATAAACTTTAGAACTATCAGATATTTTTCCCCTAAATCCATTATTTCCACCTGTGGTTCTTATCACTAAGAACATCACTAACAGAGTTACCAGCCAAACATATGGAAGCCTTTTATATTTCTTCTTACCCTTCTTACTCCCTCCTATTAGATAAGATGAATGATCAAGATTTACTCAGTTTTTATCACTAATATGATTTCTTTTTTTTGGAGCTTTTATGACTTTCTTTAATTGTGAAAATACTGTACAGAGAGGTTACAATTACATGGGCAAGATAATGAGCATATTTCATATGAAGCATTTTAGCCTCCTCCTTTGTTTCCCCTTCCTATCCCTTCCCATCCTCCCCACACCCCACACCCAATCCCCCCCCCACCAAAGTTGTAAAGTTCGTTTTCGACATAACGACTTACACAATATGATTTCTCTGTACTTCTTTTTATGCCCCTAACACCAGCCTGTTTCATTTACTCATCACTGTCACCTAGTCCTAAAACAACCATTTCAAAAGTACGCTTTTCCCCCATAGTCTTTTCATATTGGTCCTCTCTATCACCAAATTACTCTCTTTGTAAGCACACAGAGTGAAGAGCTCAGACACATATTCTAGTATCATTATTTACTCACTACATTGATTGTTGGCCTTACATTTCTCATGCGTAAATCAATGTAATCTAAAAGAAATAATGAAGAATATATTTGTTGACTTCTAGAGCAAGAATAAAGAAAAGTGAAGAGACCTTACATTTTCCACTTTACCTTACAAATAAGGAAAGAGTCAAATTCAGTTTGTTGGTATAAAGTCACAAATTGTTTCATGTAGAAATAAAAATAAGTTTTACCTCCTGGCTCTAAGACCTATGTCCTTTCTAGGTAACTACAGATATGAAAGTGGTATTATGTAAATTGTGTCATGTCTTTACAGCTGTATTGCAGAACATACTCAATATAGCATTTGAAAACATTGGTTACTGAATAGTATCTATATGAGAATGTTATTTGAAGTAATCCCACTAAGTTGAAAACTACACTTTAGTCCATCAAAATGTGGAAATAAACGATTTTATTTATAAGAAAATAGTACCATCAAGAAAAGTGAGTATACATTAGATAGACTGCAGGAATTTGGGTTTTTATGGACTCTGCCTGTTTATGTGAATGTATTTATTGATATTGAAACTCTCCTCTTGTTATTCTTATTGTATGTAATCCAACGCTGTTTATTACTATGTATTCAATGTGGGAAATCTAGCTGTAAAAATGTGTAAAGGTTTTTTTCCTTTTCAATCCCAACAATGACATTATCAGGGTACACTGTGGTCATCATCGTATCCATCAAAATTATTATTATTTTTTTTTTTTGTCGGTCGTGGGGCTTGAACTCTGGGCCTGGGCGCTGTCCCTCAGATCTTCAGCTCAAGGTGAGCGCTCTACCACTTGAGCTACAGAGCCACTTCCGGTTTTCTGGTGGTTTATTGGAGATAGGAGTCTCACGGTCTTTCCTGCCCGGGCTGGCTTTGAACCGCGATCCTCAGATCTCAGCCTCCTGAGTAGCTAGGATTACAGGCGTGAGCCACCAGCGCCCGGCATCATCAAAATTATTATTAACATCAAAATGCTAACTATTGAAAGTCTGATATGTATCTATGATTTTGCGATTATTTGTTTTTTGATTAATAATTTTAATGTTACCACTGTGCACGCATCCATATTAAAATTTTGAACAAATAAACAAAAAAACTAAAGCATATCAGGTAGCTTGACTATGTGCTTATAACAAATTATGGAATAGATTTTTGAAGTATTGCAAATTCCTAACCAGTATGAATTAACTTCCTCTCTCCCCACCACCACACACAAGTGTTTATGAGTTTGAACAGAATTATTTCAAGTAATATACTGCAAATTTTACTATAATATCATGTGTATATCTGAACTTCCTCTGAACGTAATAAACTCTACATTCTATTGGAATATTAGTTATTTTATTCTAAGAAACTTTCGGAAAATAGAGTGTATATCTTTGAATGAAAAAGTTAAAAAATATTAGCATAAAATTTTAGAGGGAGTCTGTCTTCAGAAATACACACACACACACACACACACACACACACACACACACACACACACACACACATATATACATATATATTGTATGGTGAAAGGCATAGATTTTTAGAGATTATTTTTTGCCAGAAATATATACATATACCTAAATTTATGTGTAGAAAGATGTACATTATAGTGAAACAAAAATCTTAAAATATAATTAAAATTTAAAAAATACATCAAACCAAGTGCCATTGACTCACGCCTATAATTCGAACGATTCTGGGTAATGAGATCTTAGAATTGTGTTCAAAACTATCCCAGTCATAAAAGTACTTGTTAGATTCTTATCTCCAATTGACCACTAAAAACAGGAGTTAGCTCTGTGCCTCAAGTTGTAGAGTGCTGCCTTTGAGCATAAAAAGGCTTAGGGACAATGCTCAAGCCTTGCAAACAACAACGAGAACAAAAAGAACAAGAACAATAGCAACAGCATATATCACATTAATTTCATAAAAACATCTTTTAACTGCTGTGAACATTTCTTAGAATGCTTCTTTAGCCTACATCGGGGGAAGACTGGATGGGGGGCGGGGGGTTGTATGGAAAGGGATGGGAAGGGGAAACAAAGGAGGAGGCAACATTGCTTGTTAAGAAGTGTACTCATTATCTCGCCCATGTAATTTTAACCCCTCTGTACGGTATTTTCACAATAAAAAAAAAAGAAACATGAATATATGCCCCTGCAAAATGTTAAGTAACAATTATAGAATAAAGTTCGTTTTCGACATAACGACTTGTATATCTCATTGTTGCAATGGGTCCACCTGCATCCCTATTTAATTGTAACCACTCTGTACAGTATTTTCACAATAAAAAAATCTTCTATTTAAAAAAAAAGTATAGAATATTTACCTCTATGTTATAGACATGACTATTTAGATTGCTTAAGATATTTAGGTAATGTTTAGGAATTAATAATAATGATAATATATTGGGTCTTGTCATTTATTCTATTTTATGATAGTAATAAAATGATATTTGCAATGATTATATAAAATTTCTCTTGTTTGTTATTTGAATTATAATAAGAGATAAACATTTTAAAATATTTCCATAGGAAAGGATCATTTTATTGGTATCAATTCTTTTGTAATTTCAAAACAATTAAGAAAATTATTCCAAGGCTGTTTTGCTCTAAGACTATATTTGTTTTCTTGTTCGAGTTTTCATATGTTAGTAGAAATTAAAATTCCAAAAATTCAATGGATATTGGCATTCAGGAACATCTTCGTAGATACTAATATTGGAGTTCCTTAATTGGAATTGTTTTATTTCGTTTGTTATTTTCACAAATAAATCAAGATGATTGTGTATTTTGTTTCTTTTCACTGCTATTGGCTCTTATCTTGAGAATACTTTTTTCTAGCAAAGAAGAGGAAAGCAATTGGATTGAGCAAGTAACATGGCTTTCGTAAAACGTACATGCATAGACCTAAGTCTTCTGTCATTTGCTAAAAGTTTCTTCCAGAAAATGTTATCAATTACTTATAAGTGATGCATAATTCCTAGATATTCCAGTCATCACGTACACTTTTTGATTGAGTTATCTCTGTATAAACTAAAAAAAATACCAAAATAAACAAAATAAACAGAATCATATCTTAGTTTTAAAACTGTAATTTACAAAGAATTTTTAGCCAACAACGAAAACATCTTTTTAGGTATTCTGCAATTTGTGTGAATTATTTTTAACTATATATATATATATATATATATATATATATATATATATATATATATTTTTTTTTTTTTTTGCTGACATGAAATTCACATGTAATATATTTATCTCCTTTTATTGTATACATTTTAGTGCTTTGGAAGTGAATGGTACAATCAGAGGTTTTCCAAGCCTAATTTTCACAAACTTGCATTTCTTCAAATAGAAATGCTATAATTTTATTGAACCCTAAGATATGTATTAAATCTTTTTTTCATGCATTTGTTTGTAACGCATTTATAAGATTGTTGCTTTGTATGTCCCTCCCCCACAGTATAACCCCTGCTTTCACTGTATTTGATGTCGGTATAATTTGTGGAGGGGAAGGGGAAAAACGAGTCGTTTAAATAAGGATACAGGTGGACCCGTTGCAACAATGAGAAGTACAAGCTGTCAAGTCGAAAACGAACTTTACAACTTTGGTGAGGGGGGAAGGATTGGGTGGGGGGTGGGGGAGGCTGGGAAGGGATGTGAAGGGTAAAAACAGGAGGATGCTACAATGCTTGATAGGAAATGTACTCATTATCTTGCCCATGTAATTGTAACCCCTCTGTACAGTATGTTCACAAAAATAAAAATAAAATAAAATAAAAAAACAAATGCTGTAAATTTTAGAACAGACATTAAAATAGATACAAAATTAAGTTACAGGAATTTGTCCTCCATATATTCTTTATAGTGTGTCTTTTCAAAATTTGTTTTGGGCATTATTTCCAGATTCTCACACATACTATTCAAGTGCACTGTCAAAGAACTACATTCCCTGTCCAAATAAGTTTTTTACTTCTCTTTACTAATACATAGAAGTGTAATGGCTGGATCATATACAATTCTCTTTGACCTTTAGAAGACTTGAAAACTTGCTTGCAATATTGATTGCAGTATTATACAAATCATTCTGCTATCTAGAGTATATCAATTTCTCCGCAAATGCATTACTATATTTTCTGTCATCTTTTTATATTATGGTCATAGAAATGAGTTTTATTTTTATTTTTTCTTAGATACTAAAGAGGAGTTTAATTCATTTGCTCTTCTTATTGACCATTAATTTACATATGTTCTTTAAAGAAATAACCTGTTTAGGAAAAAATTTATATGTAATTAGAAGATATAAAAGTAGTTAAGACTCAAGATCAATGTCGAATTAACATTGTAGCATTAAAAAATATGTGCCCTCTATCCGTTGGATATGTTTTCACTTTTTTCATAGAATTATGAAAGGTCATCAGTTGATATTAACCCATTTATTCTTGCTTTTCTTTAGCCACTAATGTTTTCCATTTCAAATGTTTAGAAACCTTTACTGATCCAATGCCATGAATTTTTACATTTACATATTTTCAGTTTTTATATCTCACATTTAGTTTGATAATCATTTTTTATTTTAAATTTTTGTATAATGTTTAAGGTAGTAGTCCAAGATCATTCTTTAAATGTAGAGAAGCAATAGTGCCAATACACCTATTTAAAATTCCATTTTTATTTGATAAAGTTCATGGCATCCTTTTAAAAATCTTTTGACCATAAAACTAAGAATTTATTTTTAATAAATCTGTTACATTCTTCTGGGTGTCTGTTCTTATAGTAGAGCTATTTTGTCCTCACTACTAAACATGGTAATAAGATTCAAATCTAGTATGAGGTCTCAAGCTACACCATTTTACAAGATTATTCTGAATGATCTGTATTCCTTGAACTTACATGTGAGTTTATTGAGCAGGTGGACCAATATCCAATAACACAGTTATCTAGATGTTTGATAGTCACTCATATTTTGCACCTTGTGAAAACACAAGGCCCCAGAGATTATATATAGAAAAATGTCTTTAGAGAATGCTTGAAGCCACTAAAATTAATTTAGGAATGAGTTAAAATTTAGATAACACTACAGCATAATATACCTGAATGATAACGACTTGAGAGCTGTACTACAGAGGACAGTGAGAGGGGACAGAATGATGGACCATATAGGAGCTGTATGCCATTAGTATTTTGTTTCAAAAGACAGAAAGACGACAGAGAAGAGAAGCAGGAAAATAATCAACTGTCCTGAAACAAGTTTCTTTTTAATCCACCTAATAGTGTGGGCTGAGAGTCAGAGAAGATTGAAAAAATAAAATAAAAAATAAAGCATTGTATAGACCTCTTACAATGTAAAGAAATTGTAATAGGAATATGATAATTATTTTCCAAAGAAATAAGAGAAAGAATAAGTAAGTCTAATGGCAAAATGAAGAGAGAAAAGAAGCAAAGTAAAACCTTTATCAATAACAAACACAAGGGTTTGAAAGTGGAAAGGCAGTAGAAATATTCTAAATAACAGTAAAATTTGCTAACGTGGATAGAATATGGATCACATTTTATCATATATAATTTTGAAAAATCACTAGTAATGAAAATTTAAAAGTCATAATTTAAAACACTACATTACAACTAGACAGTATAGTGCAGTGCAAAAACCTTGGCCTAGCATATGTGAAACCATGGATCTGACCCCCCCCCATCATTACAAAGTACACACAAAGCACACACACATACACACACACACACACACACACACACACACACACCCCACGTACACACATTTAGAATACTGATATTATTATATTAAACCGAGGAATTTATCACAAATATTAAAGAAGGTTAATATATGAAATAATAATATTGCTCATACTATTTAAAAGTTTAGGAGAAATAAAAGACAATATACTTGGATTCTTATAGAATAAGTAAATTGAAAATTAAGAAATAGAACACATGAAAACCTTTGCAAACATGTTTTAAGTAATAAACATTTTGAAACATGTATCGTTTTATTTTGACAAAAGATTGAGGTTACTGGTGTTTTAACTCAAGATTTAGAATATGATATCCAGGTGCGTGCTCCATATCTTGCTATTGATGGCTATATCTCTAATCATTTCACTATGGATATTTTTAGAATAAGGTCTCATAGTTTCCCAGGCTCTCCTGAATTACAAACCTATTTGCAGTTCCTCCTATAGCTAGAAAATGAAGCCACAAATCACCATGCCCAGCTCAAACTTTTTTAATTCAAGTACAAGAAAGTAAATTTTCAAAAAGTGACCAGATAATGAAGCCTTTCTTAATAAAGTATGTGTTTCTTGAAAATACAGCTAGTATTTGTTACCTGGAAAAATATGTTTAGAACTATAAGAAAATAAATTTATTTAAATTCACCAACCATGTAAAATTAAGAAAATAATTTTATCTATTCACATGTTAAATATTTTAAAAGCAAAATATATGTGTCTGATTAATTTACATGTGTGAAAATCATGCAATTAAATTAACTAATCCTACAGCTCTGAAAAAAGAATTACCCTAATGAAACAAAAGAAAATAAGTAATTAAGTTCAAAATTTGAAATTTAGAAAATAAAATGAAGTGTACTCTTTAGGTGACAAGTAAATGTAAACCTTCTGTATATCAATTTATAATAAAAATGCATGAACAAAGAAAGAAAAAGTACCCATTGATCAATAGCAATTGCAAAAGCATCAGTAGTTGTATGAGTGTACAAAAAAATTGATGGAGGAGATAACAATGTTCCCCCCATAAGGAATGTACTCATTATCTTACTTATGAAAATGTAACCCCTAAGTAAATTACCTTTACAATAAAATTAAATTGAAATTAAAAATAAACCAAAGAATATACCAATTAAGAATTCGTAGATGGAATGCTCTTCCTCCATCAGAAAAAATGACATTGCCCCATTTTTTAGGAAATGGAAACACTTGAAAAAATTATATTGACTTAATTAAGCCAGGCCCAAAGAAACATAGGTTCCATGTTTTCCCTTATTTGCAATAACTAATATTTGTCTGAGTCAATTAGGAAAGGTCAGATAAGTTCATGTTAGATGAAATGAACCTCAAGATAAGTATTCAAATTTTTTTTCTTTCATGCGATTATTTCCAACATATTTATGACATTATTTCTTTGTTGTTTTATATGTCCCTCCCCCACGGTATAACCCTTGCTTTCACTGTATTTGCTGTTGGTATAATTTTTGGAGGGGAAGGGAAAAAACAAATAATTTAAATAGGGATACAGGTGGGCCCATTGCAACAATGAGATGTACAAGAGGTTATGTCGAAAAACAAACTTTACAACTTTGGCTGTGGAGGGGCGGAGGATTGGGTTGGGGGGGAGAGGAGGGGATGGGGACGGATGGGAAGTGGAAACAAAGGAGGAGGCAACAATGCTTGATAAGAAATGTACTCATTGTCTTGCCCATGTAATTGTAACCCCTCTTTACAATATTTTAACAATAACAAAAATTCTTAGAACCCATTGGTTAAAAACTTAGTAAAGAACTGCCCCAAGTACACAAGGAATATATTTTGATGATACAATTTAAATACTTAAACTTCAACAGAGAAGCAAAAAGTTTAAAAACTGTTACACAGTAAAGTAATAAATCAGTATATATTACTATAATAGTCATTAGAAGAATTTTTAGTGGTAGTCAAATATGTAACAAATGAGGCAATTTGCCATTCGTTTGCACTTAAGAAGAGAGGAAGAATTTTCTAGGTCCTTTTAAATATATCATAAGTTTAACGAAGAAACTATTCTGCCATATCATATGATAATCAGATAAAGATTATATTAGAGCAAAGAACAGATGCTATATGTTTTTGGATGTTAAGGTATATACTTATTTTGGTGGGGATTTCAACTTGGTGTATTGTTCTTGCTAGGCAGGCATCATATCAGTTGTTAATTTTAGGGTAGGGGTTCCCTTTCCACAAGAACATGCACCTGATCTGTCCTTTTAGCCTTCCCATCATCAAAGGCATCAGAGTTGCACTATCTACCATGGCTGGCCTTGATCCTGCAGTCCTTCCAATTTTAGTCTCTAGATAGTGCAAGATGGTGGAAATGATCCAATGCACCCAGTTATAGATTAAGGAAGTCCACTAAAATGTGGCCTGGGTTCTGTTCTCAAGTCTCCTAAGTAGTTAAGAGTACAGTTGGGAGCGCTGGTGCCAAGCAGTAAATATTTTTAAACAATTAGACATATATGACTTAGACTTGTGATTACCTCAGGAAAAGTATAAAACAGCAGTGAAGCATAGAGTACAGACAGCATTTTAACAAGCTACTCAGAGACTGAATCAGTTTAGCTAGCTACTCGGGAGGCTGAGATCTGAAGACCACTGTTCAAAGCCAGTTCAATCATGACAATACATGTGATTATCTCCAAAAAACCATAAGTGGAGTAGTGGCTTAAGTGGTAGACCACTCTCCTTGACCAGAAGCTTTGGGATAGAGTCTAGGCACTCTCAAGCCTCAGCAATGAATAATGCATGCATGAGCAATGCACATGCGTGTGTGTGTACACGCACATATGTGCATGCACACACACACAGAAATGATTATTTCAATGCAGAGTTCTTTATTTTTTTACCGTGCTGTACTTTATTTCCTTGTATTAGTTCACCAATCAACAAAGTCAGCTAAGCACCTATTTACATACAACTCATCATGTTTCTCTAAAGTCTACTCTCTTTTTGGAAGCCTGCTTTTATTTGACATAAAAGTAAATTATTCAGGAGGTCAAGTAATCTCCCTCAACTCTGTAGTGTTACCTGATTTTTTAGGCTCTCCCTAGCAATATGATTCTGTGAAATCCTGCATCAAGCAGCGTATTTCATTCACGGGAAGGGAAACCTCTGTCAATCAATTAGTAATAGGTTTTTCTCCTCCTGGCAAGCATCTGAGTTTTATTATATTTGTATAATTCATGATAAGTCTGTGAATGCCAAAGATGCTGTGAAAATAAAAAGACCCTTCTCAGTGATAAGCATTTGTGTACCATTCCTAGATATGAAGATGTTTAAATATTACTGAAATTGGTTTGGAATAAATAAAGTTCAGCTTGACTATCTTGAGAAAGAAGAATTGGTTTCTCAGCACTTTAGGTAAGAACTTGAGTGAAAGAAACCAAATGAAAAATGAGGAACCACTGAATACATATATTCAAATGAAACAAACGAACCCAAAGAAAACACAAATTAATTCAGTACTCAAGAACCTGCAGGAAATGCAAAGATTTATTTAAAAAATCAGCTATGGTAAGCTTATGAAAAACCTGACTATATGGGAGTCTACTGTTGTGAGGATAGTGGTTAAAGCCCAGACTGGACATAAAGATCTGTACACAATGCCAGACACCTGTTAATCTAAATTCCAGGAAGAATAACATCAAGTGGACTGAGCCCATGATCATACACAAGTAGGAAGCCAGATTCTATCTGAAAATTAATCTGGATAATTTAGGGCTGGGGGCATGACAAACTGGTAAGAACACCCATTTAGGAGACACAAGACACTAAATTCAAACTTTAATATTATGGATGTTAAAGAAAAAAGCTAAGACTTCAAAGAATTGGAATAATTGTAAGATTTGAGTATTTGTGGGGAGAAAAATCCATTAGAGAGATACAGTGAACCCATGTTTCAATACTTTCTACTTAAGTGATAATGTTATGTGGTACTCCAGACATAACAGAGTTACCTTGCAAAAATAACTGAGCATGGATGTGCATTTGGGTGATGAAAATACTCTATTTACACAGGTATTATTTAAATAGATTTTTTCGGTAGATTGTAGTTTTTGAAATAAGAGCCTGGGTGATATCCCTGAGCATTTTCTCCACATGTGACCACTTAATTTATTTTTAATTGATTAATTAATTAATTAGTTTGATGCTAATACTAGAGCTTGAAGTCAGGGCCTGGCTCTGTCTCAGAATTTGTCAATTTTTTGTTTTAGTTTTCTCAAGGCTAGCATTCACTGCTTGTACCATAGCTCCATTTCTAGCTCCATAGCTCCATTTCTAGCTTTTGCTGGTTACTTTCAAATCAAGATCTAATGGACTTTTTTTTCTTGGTCTGGTTTCAAACCACAATTCTCAGATTTCTTCTTTCTGATTAGCTAGGATTAAAGCCATGATCCACCAGTGTGGCTTCTACTTTTTCCTCTATACTTTTTTAATGCACATATTTAGATAATAATGTAAAACTGAGAGTATAGAAGAAAGATGTACAGTCATGATATTGTCCTGTCACAAATTCAAGTTAGTAAAGTAAATTTCTTCCTAAGACCATACAAAAAAATACCATAATATAGTGTAAGAGAACTCAGTATTGAACAGACGAGCTTTAAGAGCTTTCTAATAGATCCATTATTTATTGTTACTCAACATTAGGAAAAATGTATAATGCAGTAAGTAAAATGGAAGTCCTTTGGAAGACTACTTAAATTCCTTGTTTTTTTAAAGACACTTGTTTTCATCTAAAAAAAATAGGCCTGTCTATTGTCTTCGTGTGATTTTGATGATTGAATATGCTTAATGAAAAGTCAAACTGTATTAGTAGTCCTTTGTTATCAATTCTGACTTTTTCTTTTTGGAGAATATAATGATCAAAGCAATAGTTCAGAATCAGCAAGCAAGAGGTCAGAATCATGCTTCCAGTGCAAGTGGGTCACCAGTAAGTAATCCTCAATACCAGTTTCCACAAAGTTTTCTCACAGATACAATCAGCCTGCCTTTTCTAGCTGCTTTCCTAGCCTGTACCTATTCCTTCATTGTACAGGAAAAGTGTGATTCAACTGATTTCAGTCAGATCTGTTACTAGTGCTATCAAGGATTTAGATTCTTATGTAGGCTATTAAAAAGGTATTTACTAATTTCAAGTAAATACATAAATTCTATTTCCATCTTTTTTTAAAAAAAAATTTCTGCTTGTTCTATAACTTGATCAGAGGCATGGATTTTGTGGATAGCTCATCTCTGTCTTTCATGGCTCTCATAGATAATATGATTGCTCCATAATTATCCTAATTTATATTGTTTTATATTTTGGCTTGCATCATTGCACTTTCTGCACTGCCATTTCCCAAATCATTTATATAGGAGGCATTATTTCACATTTTCTCATTCCTAGAATAAGTTGCACATGAGGACACCACTGGTCCTCATTTTCAGTCTGTACCTTTGAATATGGAGGAACATCTTTCCTCTGCTCTCCATTTATTCCCTAATCTCCAGTTAGAATAATTTCGAATAGTAAAAATGGAAAAAGAAAATAAATCATGGTGAAAAAACATACGCAGAGAATTCACCAGATATTTCTGACCAGTTCAACCAACATGAACTATTAGGGAAATACATGGACACCTCATTTCCACTGCACTCAATGTATCTGGTTAGGCAATTCTAATGAAGATGAGGAACAAGATGAAAATGTGAGGGATGATAAAAATTGCAAGAAAAAAAATGGAGAAGGATCCAAGCAAATTTCTTCTTTGGGCTGCTGAAAATAACCAGCTTACTACAGTGCAGAGAATACTTTCCAAAAAGGCTACTCATGTGAATACTAGGGATGACGATGAGTATACGCCTCTTCATCGGGAAGCCTACAGTGGACACTTAGACATTGTCCGTGAGTTGGTGGCTCAAGGGGCACATGCAATAACTGTAGATGGCTGGACACCCCTGCACAGTGCATATACGTGTAATAATACCAGAGTGGCTTCTTTCTTCTTCATGATGCAGATACCAATGCCCAAACTAAACGCTTTTTGACCCCCTTGCATCTTGCTGCTGGTAATTGAGATAGCAAAAATACACTGGAACTGTTGAACCAATATGTCAAACCAGGTCTGAAGAACCACTTGGAAGAAACTGCATTTGATATTACCAAAAGGATAAGTATGTATCACTACCTCTTTGAAGTTGTGGAAGGCTGTACAAATTGTTCTCCTAAATCCTAATGATTCGGTTAATTTTCTTAAATTTCAAAAATGTCATTAATTCCTTTTTGTCAATACAACATATTTTCACAATCCAAATAACAACATCTTATAGTAACAATTCATGGATTCTGTGGAGTTCTTCAAAGTGAATTGTCTGCTTTTGATGTCAAAATGTATTCAAGAGTTTTTGTATACATCTATAATGATTTATGCAGAGTTTGTGATTTTGTTGATCGGAAATAATTTTAACTTATCTGTTGAAATGAGTAGTATAGAAACTAAAGATATTTCCGGTGTTTGTCTGAAAAATTATATTTTAAAATATTCTATATTCTATGTTTGTATAGTGTCCATAATCTATTTTATTCTCTCCTAGATATAATACATTAAATTCTACATTGTTTTATAACATATAGGTTCATTAATGTGTCCTTTCAGATTGCATTCCATACAGAAACAGTTTAAGATTCCTTTTTTTTCCCCTAGGTCCTTTTAGTATTATATTTCTTTGGGATAAAACAACAATGTTGTCTAATTTCAAAAGTTGTGTAAAGGTTATGCTATGTAAAGGCTTTTCTAAGGTGAAAATTTAATACACTGATGTCAAAGTAACTTTTAATTATATGAATTAGGTGTGTTGTTATACTTGTAATTTTGTAATCAACTTTTTAATAGCTGTTTTTCATTTCTTGCATCTGAAGAATGAAAAATTTTGAATAATTCACAAATTTTCATATCATCCTTGTACAAGTGCCATGTTAATCTCTGTATTGTTGTAATTTTGGTATACAAGCTGCTGAAGAATGTAGTATCCTGTAAATTTTAGTAGCTAATGATGAAATATTTATACAGGCTTATATGCTTAGGTGCCTATTTGTAACAAGGAAACATTATTGTTCCTAAAAATGCTATTAATCTTATTTCCCTAAAATTCTGTGAATAGTTGAAAAAAATATGTTGTTCAGTTGATTGCTCACATTTGCAATTTTTTTGTCAATGACTATTTTAAGTCTTTTTCACTTAGAATTTGATCAGACTTTCAAGTATTAATAGCTAAGTCCAAAGGAGACCGCTTTTTCAAGTACTTATTTATCCAACTGTGTTAGATCTGTGGAGCCAATGGATTCAAAGTAAGCCTTGTTTAAGAGCTACTTCTAAACATATGGAGCTGAGATTTTCCCAAATGAGGTCTTACTGGCACAAATGCCTACCTGACCCTTGACCCTTCTTCCATGTAGGAATAGACCAACCAGAATATCTTACTCTGACAGCATAGATTGTATTAGTGGAACAAATCTAATCTTAGTTACAAGGGATCATTAGAGAGATGAACAGTTCAGCCAGAACTGTTTATACTAGAAGGCATTGTATCAAAATATGATTGTTTATGATACCTACCATTTCAAATGTAGCTAAAACCAAGAAAGTGAAAAATTGTTCATATTCATGATTACCTAATGTCTTGGCCTGTCTACCTTCCAAAAAGGCAGGAACTTACACTACTGCCATTTTATCACCAAATATTTTCATAGTTGCAAGAGAAGTCCATATATTTCTCTTCATTATTAGGCCTTAAATTGGTAATGTTTTTTTATTATTTTTATTTTTATTATTATTTTTATTGTGAACAAAATGTACAGAGGGGTAACATTATATGGGCAAGATAATGAGTACATTTTTTATCAAGTATTGCAACCTCCTCCTTTGTTACCCTTCACATCCCTTCCCAGCCTCCCCCCGACCCCCACCCAATCCTCCTCCCAAACAAAGTTATAAAGCTCGTTTTCAACATGACAACTTGTACTTCTCATTGTTGCAACAGGTCCACCTGTATCCTTAAACGACTTGTTTTTCCCCTTCTCCTTCACAAATTATACCGACATCAAATATAGTGAAAGCAGGGGTTATAATGTGGGGGAGGGACATACAAAGCAACAAAAAGATAATCATATAAGTGCGTTAGAAACAAATGCATGAAAGAAAAAAAACATTTAAATACATATCTAAGGATTCATTTTCCTAACATCACATTATTTGATCTTTTCTGCTTGACTCATACATATACTAGATATTGCAAATAAGAGAAACCATGGGACCTAGGTTTCTTTGGGCCTGGCTTACTTCACTTAATATAATTTTTTCCAAGTCTTTCCATTTCCTAACAAATGGGGTAATGCCATTCTTTCTGATGGAGGCATAGAATTCCATTGTGTATATATACCACATTTTCTTGATCCATTCATGTACTGAGGGGCATCTGGATTGGTTCCATATCTTAGCTATGGTAAATAATTCTGCAATAAACATAGGTGTGCTGATAGCTATAGTGTGGTCTTGTTTGTAAACATTTGGGTAAATGCCCAAAAGTGGGATTGCTGGGTCATAGGGGAGCTGTATGTGAAGATTTTTGAGAAGTGGTTGAACAGGTTTACACTCCCACCAACAATGCAGTAAGATTCTTTTCTGTCCACATCCCCTCCAGCATCTGTTGTTATTAGAGTTCTTCATTTTTGCCATTCTAACTGGGGTGAGGTGGTATCTCAATGTTGTCTTGATTTGCATTATCACCCTACACCAGAATCAACTCCAAATGGATCAAAGACTTCGGAGTCAAAGCAGACACTCTGAAAACATTACAGGATGGAATAGGAGAAACCCTAGGTCTCCTTGGCGCAGGCCGAAATTTTCTTAATAGAGACCCGGAAACACAACAAATCAAAGAAAGGTTGGACAAATGGGATTGCATGAAGTTGCAGAGCTTCTGCATGGCAAAGGACATAGCTAGCAAGATCAATAGAAAACCCACGGATTGTGAGAAGATCTTCACTAGCCATACAATGGACACGGGTCTCATATCTAAAATATACTTGGAACTCAAAAAATTAAATCCCCAACAACAAATCCTCAAAGAAACAACTGTCCAATAAATAAGTGGGCTAAAGACTTAAAGAGAAACTTCTTTGAAGAAGAAAGAAGAATGGCCAATAGACACATGAAGAAAAGCTCAACCTCCCTAAATTGCTAATGTTTTAACCACAGTGTTTCCTCTTGCATCCAGGCTGTAAATCTACAAATGGTAAAGCTTTAGGTTTAACTCTACCAAACACTGAGGTAGAGATAATGGAATAATACTTTAAAACAGAGTTGCCTTTGATACCCTAACCACAACAGAACAATGCAAAACATGAGCCTTTTCATTATATTATATATAGTTATATATTTTACATTTATATGTGATGATTTTATATTTCACACTACGAAAGTTACTAGAATTATTTGATAATTTGACAAATAAATTGATATTTATTCCAATCAATACAATTAGAATATAAATAATTAGGTTTAGAATATATATCAGAATATAAAATGTATCAATGCAATATTTTAGGTACAAACTTGTGATACCTTCTAAGTGTACATGGCCTTCTGGAATTCACATAGCAAAAAATGAGTGTTGTTTTCCTCTAATCTATATGGGATTTTATTCTGCTGCTCTGTTTATTGTTTTAACTCGCTGGTCCCAAACTGTTTTTCTCCATATTTCTGAAGCACTCCAGTGATTATGCCCAAATTTTGCTGATATGATGTCTAAAAAATACTTCTCTTCTGTAGGACCCATGGGTCCTAGGATCTCAGGTCCCAATTACCTGTATCATCAGATAACAGGGGCAAGACTTCTCACCTAGGCCCATGCAACATGCCAACAGAAAGTAATTGAAGAGCTATCTGGTCTTAATTGGACATAATCAACTCCCAGGCTTTCCTGCATGGTCTGGCTTGTACGTCCTGCTCAGCTTTCTCTCTCAAAGCTGGAGCTCTACCCTCTGGGCCACTGCTCCACTTCTGGTTCACTGGTGGTTTATTGTAGATAAGTGTCTCACCGAGTTTCCTGCTCAGCTGGCTTTGAATGGCGATCTCCTGAAGAGGCTTCAAGTGGCTTTTCTCAGGGATTCGCAGAGGAGCTGCTTCACACAAATCCTTAGTCTAAATCTCGAGAGGTACTACAGAAAAACAGAAACACAAAGATGCTTCTAGTGTGTTCTAGATACTTAAAGTTGGAGACACAAAACACTCATAATGATTAGATCATTTCATAGGCAAAAGGAGCAATGCAGACAGTATGAGGATCACTCCAGATTTCGGTCCTCTCATCCTGAGACAGTAAATTCTAGCTCAATGCTAAGTGACAGAATTGGCATATCCTGTGGATATTTGCTCCAAAATACTGTGACACTCATTTCTCACGTTTGGCCTCAAACCTATGACCAGAGAAGAAGATGAGGAGAGAAAGCAACTATAATAAACATTGGGTAGTTTACTTATTAATTCAAACCATTGGAATGACCCTGCTAAGAAGTCAGATTGTCCAGATTAAAAAATGAATAAGAAAGGAAAGAATATGTCAATGGCTGCTGATTGTAATCCCACCTCCTTAGGATGCTGAGATGGAGAGTATCTTAGCTTGAATCCAGCCAGTGTAGGAAAGTCTATGACACTGTTACTTCTAAGAGATCACAAAAAAAACAGAATTGAGGCTATGACTCAAGCTTCATGTACTACCCTTGAGCAAAAGGAGCTCAGGGACAATGCCTAGGCTCATAGTTCAACCTCAGGACCTGCCCCCTCAAAAAGATCCTGTACTTACATGTCATTGTCTATGTATGGATGTATTCCTATAGGTGAAGCTATAGAATAGCTATGATGAATGGCACCAAGTTAGGAAATTTGTATTCAATACAATAATTTCATAACACAGAGACTTCTTTCAAGACAGTGCATGTTCCCGGGAACTCATCACTATTCCCAGTGTAACCTGAGGGTTTCTCTGCTTCCCAGGCCTGCTGGAAGAAGTCTCTCACATTGTGTGGACAGGCAGACAAAAGGCTTCACTCCTGTACAGCTTGGTAACAAACAATTCCACCTGAGCCAGTTAGTAGGATGAATGTGGGCGTGCTCTGAAGGTCAGGAGAAAAGGGTCTCTTTGTACCCCAAGCTATCTCTCTCCCCAGTGCTCTGTTTTAACAACAAGTTTTCATTTGTGCCACTTTCCATGGCAGATAAAGTTATGTGCACTTATCCTGCCTTTGTGAGACTATGTTTTTGTGTTCAGATAAAGTGCTCAATATAACTCAGGAGTACTTCTGGCAGACAACTAGGGCACTGAATCTAATGAAATGTTTCATTGGAGCAATGATGGGCCTATGATGCCTCTCCTAGGTTTGGGAAATCCAAGCACATGTTGGATATCACAAAGCTTCCTGTCATCTAGGGCTGGTGAAGCTCATCATGTTTTGAAACCTTTGACCTCTTCTTGTTGGGCCTTGGGTGGCTAGGTTTTGATCACAAGGCCTTTGAGCTGAGCAGGAGCACAGTGCAGAAGCCCAGTGCTTTTCCATTTTGTGTAACAACATCACTTCTGGTCTGTGAGTGTGTGTGTTTGTGTGGGGGTGGGAGGGTGGGGGTATGTGTGCACGCACACACATACATGAGTCCTGGAGCTTGAACTCAGGACCTGAGCACTGTACCTAGTTTCTCTTGTAGAAGGATAGCCTTCTCCCACTGGAGCCACAGCCACTTCAGGGTTTTTCCTAATGATATGGTCCTGACAAATCAAGCCTAGGGTTTCATAGATGCAAAACACTCTATCCCTAATGCACTTTCCCAGACCTCTACCTCAGATTTGTTAGTGTTTTCTGTCTTGTTGTTGTTGTTGTCAGTTGTAGGAGTTGAAGTCTGGGCCTGGGTGCTTTCCTTGAGTTCTTCAGCTCAAGTCTTGTGCTCTACCACTTGAGCCACAGCGCCACTTCAGGTTTTCTGGTGGTTCATTGGAGCTAAGTGTCTCAAAGACTTTCCTGCCAAGGCTTGATTTGAACCATGATCCTCAGATCTCATTCTCCTGAGTAGCTAGGATTACCAGCATAAGGAAAGCACCCTGCTTCCACTTCAGGTTCTTAGTGGTGAATTGGAGATAATAGTCTCATGGGACCTTTTGTGTCTGGGATATTTTGGAACCCAGATCTTCAGATTTCAGGTTCCTGAGAAGGTGGGATGACAGACCAGCTACTGACCCCTTGGGCTTGGCTTCTGCTGCAAGGTGGTCCATGGTTCCAAGTGGTGAAGTGCTAGCCATGAGCCCTAGAGGTAAGGGTCAGCACCTTGAACCCGAGTTCAAGGATCATGACAGAAAAAAAGAAAACATTTGTCCACAGAAGACAACTCACTAGTCTTCAGTAATACATAATTTTATACTTGCCATGGGAGCATATCTGAGACTCAATATTCTTGTCTGCATAATCATCTCACTTGTGGATCCCTTACAAGGACACGATGTAAGAATCCACCCTGTGAAGGACACAGTACATGTCACTCTTTGCAGGACTCAGCACACAGCATCTTGTGAAAGACTTAGCACCCAATGCAGGACTCAGCACACTGCACCCTGTGAAGACTCAGCACATAGCTCTGTTCCACAAGCTGTCATTGAAATTAGGGTGCTTTCATCAATATCACCGTTCTTTAAGGAAAATTTCACAAACCATACAAGTTCACATCTAATGGTTTAATGGGCAGTTCTGTGATTTGAACTTCGGGCCTAGAAGGCTCACTTCATGAATGGGTCAATATTAGCACACCAGTCTGATTCAAATGAAGATGTAGGGCAAATTTGAAGACCTGAGATCAAGCCCTAGGAGTGGTCAATATATAAACAGATAGATGTGTAGATTCAAGTGTGTGTGTGTGTGTGTGTGTGTGTGTGTGTGTGTGTGTGTATTTACATATGTATATGTATCTATAAATAAATTTATACAGAGACAGAGAGACATTTATGTAGATTCTAATGTATAATTCTATATAAAGTGTGATGCCCATATCTTATTTTTATATATTCTATTACTACCAATTATTTAGTCTAAAATTATGCCTCCATTAATTAATCACGGTAGGAAACTTAATAAAGTATTAATTAAATTAATCAATGACCTATATTTATTTCATACAATCTTATACTAGAATGACTAGCTAATTAGTAATTTAATTAGTACATTACAAACATTCTATTATTGTTCCTATAGATAGGAACGAGTTCTCTAGGATCTTCAGCCCTGTAGGTGGCAGTCCCAGGATCGAACTCAGGGCCTAGGTTTCTAGGTTGGGCTGAGGCTTCACTGACAGCCCACCAGCCTTCGACCATGCAAGGTCTTGTACAGTTTTCAAGCCAAGTCATTAAGACCCAGGATGGTCACAGTGCTAAGGAAACAAAGGTAAAACTGTTGTGTAAAACTTCCTGGTTTTTCCTCTTCCATCTTGGTTGGTTTGTTTTTTTTTGCCAAAGCTGGGAGTTGAACTCTGGTCCTAGGATCCCTGGATCATCTGTGGGTGTAAAACCTGCACCCCATCCTAGGGTAATCAAGGCTGAGGCAGAGTTGTGATGACCTGAATTCAAGCCCCATGCCTGCACCACCAATAAAGTTAAGGTCCTGGCTAGGAATTTGGGCCATTTTATCTGCCAGACCTGGGATTTGAACTCAGGGACTGGGTAACTCTATTTTGCTGTGGGTGAAGTGGAAGCTAACCTCCTGGAAGAAAAAAATTCAGGAGCATTTCCCAGGTTGTTAATTCTAGCCCCAGAACAGGCAAAAATAATATTTATATACATGTATAATGTGTATCATATATATGTATTTGCATAGATATTACATATTGTACCTAGGACACAATATTTCCACACAAAAAAAAACAGGACAATATTGGCTTCTTACTCACCTATTGTCTTCGGCACTGCTGGGATTTGAACTCAGGGCATGGAATGCCCAATTAATCAAGGTGTCATTGTAAGCACAGCAGTCTCAAACAAATTCACTGCCAGGCAGTTCCCAGGACCTGAGTTCTAGCCCCAGGAGTGGCCAATATATAAATAGGTAGATTTGTAAATTGCTGCAAATAAATATATATATGTATATATTTAGAGAGAGATGTATATATATATATATATATATATATATATGTATATATATATATATATATATATTCCACTGTATATTTAAACATATAAATATATTGATAGAATGTGAGATGTCTGTATATTATTAAATTACATGTAATATATTACTAATAATTATTAGGTATTAAATTATTGTTAAATTACTAGGTATTAGGTGTTAAATTATGCCTCAATTTAATGATGTATCATGGATTAAGGCACAATAAAGTGCTACCTTGTGTCCTTGTGTAAAAGGATCTCAGGCACAATGTCTAGGCTCATAGTTCAAGTCTCAGGACCTGCACCAAAAATAAAAAAGAGCCAGTAACTCCATGTGTCTATGTATGTATGCATGTATTTCTATCGGTGAACATACAGTTGTTATGAAGAAAGGCAAACAACTAAGATATTTGCTTTGAATAGAATGATGTCATAGAACAGAGAGTGCTTTCAAGACAGTCCATGATCCTGGTCAAAAAAAATTAAGACCCAGGCTTGGAATTTGCACCATTTTTCTGGCAGGCCTGGGATTTCAATTCAGGGTATGATTAACTCTCTGGCATTGTGGGGAAGGGGAAACTCACCGTGGTGGAAGACAAGAATTTCAGACCAGTTTCCAGGGACGGAATTCAAGCCCCAGCATTGTTAAAAATAATATTCAAACATGAGATCTATTTACGTACATGGGTTTACTCCATATGACATTTGTTACCCTTATTTATTTTTATTTATTTTATTTAGTATTCTTACATATATAACATTTATTTCATTTATTACATCTTATCACATGGATTTATTTGCATATGGATTAGACATCATATTGAGACCCAGGACTTTCACCAAGAAGGGAAATAAATGTGTCAAAATTGGCTTCTGACTCCACATATAAACTTTTGGCCATGCTGGGACTTGAACTCACAGCCCACAATGCCAAATTCATGAATGGGTCAGTTGTAAAACAAAAGCCTTTGGCAAACTGAGCTGCCAGTCAGTTCTGAGGACCTTCGATGAAGCAAGAGCATTGGTGGATAGATAGATAGATAGATAGATAGATAGATAGATAGATAGATAGATAGATAGATAGATAGATAGATAGATAGATAGATAGATAGATAGATAGATAGATAGATAGATAGACAGACAGACAGATAAATAGATAGACAGGCAGATGTGTCTTTAGCTATATATATGAGAGAGAGACAATGTAAGGATATTAAATTATATATATTATGAATTATTAGTTATTGAATCATGCTTCCACTTAATGAAATATCATGGTTGAATACTTATTAAAGCATTAATGTAAAAGTAGTCACTATACCTTAATTAGGAGAATCATACCATTGTTCAAGAATGGAAGACATAATCCAATAGTTTTTGTGTTGCATTCTATAAGAGAATCATGAAATAACTGCAAATTTAATAGTTACTTTTATAACATTACAGTAAGCATTCCTATAGATAGGAATGATTTTCTCAAGATCTCCTGCCATTTGTATGTGGCAGTCCTGGCATTTGAACTACAGACCTGGGTAGTTTACTTTGAAATGCAAACCATTGGAATGACACTGTGAAGATTTCAGATTGTCACGATGAAAGAAAAGTATGAGAAGAAAGAAACTCAGGTGTCAGCAGATCCTGCCTGTATTCCTAGCACTTCAGGAGGCTGAGAGGTAGGGAATGCCGGTTTGAATTCAGCCAGGACAGGAAAGTCCACCACATTCTCATTTCTGAGGGACCACAGGAATACAAAATCTCCATGAGTGGGGCTATGGCTCAAGGGCAGAACACTATCCTTGAGCAAAAGTAGCTCAGGGACAGTGCCTAGGCTCATAGTACAACCCCCGCCACAGCCAAAAAAATAGCCAGTAACTCTATGTGTCCCCATGTATGTATGCATATATTTCTATCAGTGAAGGTCCAGAGTCCCTATGATGAAAGGCATCCAGCTAGGAAATTTGCTTTGAATAGAATGATTTCATAACACAGAAAGTGCTTTCAAGACAGTGCGTGTTCCGGGGCTTCCTTTGCTGTTCCCATTTTATCCTGAGGTTTTCTCCTCACCAGGGACTGCTGGAGGAAGTCTGCCTCATTGTTGGAACAGGCAGACAAAAGCCCTCACTCCTGTACTGCTGTGTAACAAAAAACTCCATCGAGGCCAATTAGTGAGGAGGAGTGTGGGCTGGCTCTGAAGGCCAGGAGAAAAAGGCCTCTTTGTACCCCCAAGCTATCTCTCTCTCCAGTGCTGTTTTGACAGGAAGTCTTTATTTGTGCCACCTCCCATGATAGGCCAAGTTCCCTGCACTTATCCTGTCTTTGTTAGACTATGTTCTAGTTTTAAAATAACCTGCTACAATTAATTCAAGGGTCCTTCTGGCAGACAACTAGGTAGCTGGACCTAATGAATTGACTCATTATTGGCAATGGTGCCTCCCTAGGTTTCTGGAAGCTTGCTAAATCTAAGCACATGTGTAATCTCACAATGTTTCCTGTCATCTAGGGCTGGTGAAGCTCATCAGATTTTGAAACCTTTGACCTCTCCTAGTTGGGCCCTGGGTGGCTGTGTATCAGGGTTGAACACAGGACCTGGGTGCTTACCATGAGCTCAGAACAGAAGCTCAGTGCTTTACCATTTGGTGTCACAGCTTCACTTCTGACATCAGTGTGTGTGTGTGTGTGTGTGTGTGTGTGTGTGTGTGTGTGTGTGTGTACATGTATGTGTGTTCATTCACTTGTCCTGGAGCTTGAACTCAGAACCTGAGTACAGTACTTGAGTTTTTCCTGTACAAGGATAGCATTCTACCACTTGAGCCACACAGCCACTTCAGGCGTTTTGCTAGTGATGCGGTACTAAGGAATCAAACCCAGGGATTCATACATGCAAAACACTCTACCAATAAGACACATTCTCAGTACACCACTGCAGCTTTCTTTCTTTCTTTTCTTGGAAGTTGGAAGAATTGAAATCTAGGCCTGGGTGCTGTCCTTGAGCTCTTCAGCTAAAGCCAATTGCTTGAGCTACAGCACCCCTTCTGGTTTGTGGTGGGTCACTGGAGAGAAGCATCTCAAGGAATTTTCTGCCCAGGCTGGTTTTGGACCCGTGATCCTCAGCTCTCTGCCACCTGAGTAGCTTGTATGACAGGCACGAGGCTTCCACTTCAAGTTTCTAAATGGTGAATAGGAGATAAAAGTCTCATGGACCATTTGTGTCTGGGATAGTTTTGAACCCAGATCGTCAGATCTCAGCTTCCTGAGTAGGCAGGATGACAGTCCTTAGCTACTATACGCCTAGACCCTAACACTCTGTTGCAAGGTGTTCCTTGGCTTCACATGGTAGGGCACTAGCCATGATCCCAACAGGTAAGTGTCAGTGGCTAGGTCCTGAGTTCAAGGTTCATGACTGAGAAACTTAAGCCAAAAAAATTGTCTGCAGGAGACAACTCACTAGAGGTAGGTACATACATAATTTTGGCCCTGACAGGGGCAAATCATCATCTTACTTGTGGAGCTCTTACAAGAACCAGATGAAAAAATGCACCACGTGAATGACTCAACACACAACATCTCATGAAGGACTGATCACATAGCTGTATCCCACATGCTGTCATTAAATTAAGGTGCTTTCATCAGTATCACAATTCTTTCAGAAACACCTCACAAACAGTCCAAATTTAGATTTTAGAGGGATGGGGTTTTGGAGGGAGGGCATCAGCCATGGAATTGCACTGACAGTTTGGGGGTACTGTCCTAAGATTTTTTGCTCAAGACTAGAGCTCTACCACTTTGAGCCACAGCTCAGAGTTTCACAGACATCCTGACAGGGCCTGGTTTTAAACCCACCAGTGTCAGATCTCAGTCCCTGAGTATCTTGGATGACAGGGGTAAGTAAGCCAGCAGCATCCGGTTCTGTGGAGATGGGTTGCAGTGGTTCACCTCTGGCTAAGTCAGGTTAGACGGCAGCTGTCAGCACTAGACTCCCTCCTTGCTCTGTGATGAGGTATTTGCAGCCCTATTCTTATATAGTTGCAGTCAGAACATTCTATATTTTCCTTTTTATTTTTTGTTTTGGTGCCAGTCATGGGTCTTGAGGAAGGGTCTAGACACAGTCCCTAATCTTTTATGCTCAAAGTTAGTGCTCAACTGTTTGAGCGACAGCACAACTTCTGGATTTTCCTATGCACACAGTAGTGAGGAATCGAAACAAGGGCTTTGTACGTTCTAGGTGAGCCCTCTATCACTCAGCCCCATTAGTGACAAGTGTATAAAAAGATAAATGTTTAGACTTGCAGATAGATAGATAGATAGATAGATAGATAGATAGATGGATAGATGTATATAACGTGAGATGTCTCTATATTATGAAATTGCATATACAATATTACTACCAATTATTGGCAATTAAATTATTCCTTCCTTTTTTAAGCATCATGATTGAATACATAATAAAATATTAATTGAAAATTATTCAAAGTTGTATAATTGTGTATAATTTTATAATATAATCGTACACTAACTACTAAGGTAATTGTTACTTTTACAAAATTCCATTCACACAGATGTATATTGGAAATTGTTTTTTAGAATCTCCTGCCATCCTGGCAGTCCAGGATTCGATTTCCAGGCTTAAGTTGCCGGTTTCGGCTTGGCTTCCCTAATAGTCATCCAAATATCAGCAATGTAAGGTCATGTACACTTTCTGGGCATTGTCATTTAGACCCAGGATGGTCACAATGCAATGAAAAAAAAAAAGTAAAACCACCTCCTTGAACTTCTCAGTTTTATGCTTCTCGTTTTTATTTTTATTTTTGCCAGCCCCGAAATTTGAACTCGGGACCTGGGATCCAAGGATCGGCTGTGGCAGAGATACCAAGACCTGAGTTCAAGCCCGGTGGTTGACCCAAAACATCATCATCATCATCATCATCATCATCATCATCATGGCTTGGAATTTGCCCCATTTTTCTTGCAGGCCTGGGATTTAAACTCAGGGTCTGGGGAATTCTGAGGCACTGTGGGTGAAGGGGAAGATCACCGTCCTCGAAGACAAGCAATTCAGACAAGTTCCCAGGGCCTGAATTGAAGCCTCAGCACTATAAAATATAATAGTCATATATTAGATCTATGTCATATGGGTTTACTCCATATGATATTTATTACCCTTATTTATTTAGTATTATTGTACATATAACATTTATTTTATTATATCATATCACATATACTGAGACCCAGGACTTTCACAGAGAAGGAAAAAAATTTGTCAAAATTGGCTTCTTACTCCATGAATAAATTTTTGGCCATGCGGGGATTTCAACTCACAGCCTACAATGCCCAATTCATAAATGGGTCACAGTCTTAGCACACCAGCCTCCAGCAAACTGAGCTGCCAGGAAATTCTGAGGACCTATATTCAAGCCACAGTAGTGCCCAATATATATATATATACATGTATATACATGTATATACATGTATATATATATATACATATATATATGTGTATATATATACAGAGGGAATATTATATTATTAAGTTATATATATAATTACCAATTATTAGTTATTAAATTATGCCTCCATTTAATGAAGAATCATCGTTGAATACTTACAAAAGCATTAATAAAATATCAGTCAATATCCTTAATCATACCATGGTGCTAGAATGGAAGATATAAATTCAATAATTTTTGTGTCGCATTCTAAAATAGAATCATGAATTAATTTCACATTTACTTATTACTTTTATAACATTCCATTAGCATTCAAATGAATAGATATGAGTTTGCAGGATCTCCCTCTATTTGTGGGTGCCAGTCCTAGTATTCGAATTCCAGGCCTGGGAAGTTTTCTTGGAATGCAAACCATTGGAATGACACCGTTAATATTTCAGATTGTCACGAAAAAAAAAGAACAACAAGAAGAAAAGTAAGCCAGGTTGTCAGTGGTTCCTTCCTGTGATCCTAGCTCCTCAGAAGGCTGAGATGCCAATTTGAATGCAGCCTGGGCAGGAAAGTCCGCGACACTTGTATTTCTTAAGAGATCACAGGAAAACAAAAGAAATAAACAAACAAAATCACTGAGTGGTTCAAGTTGCAGAGCACTACCATTGAGCAAAAGGAGCTCAGCGACAGGGCCTGGATGATGGGCTTTCAGCAGGTTGCCCATGCCCAGCCCCCCAACCTGGGCAAGCTGGAAGAAGCCCTCAGAGAGTACTAAGTCTGCAGCTTGAACAAAGCATCCTTTCCTGCCATTTAAGAACTGAAGCCAAGAAGGCTTTGCCTGGGCTGGTGTGTGCAACTGGTGTTGAGGAACCTATGCAACGCTATTTTCCTGAAGACCCCAACTCAGTTCTGCCACCCTTGACCTATTCCAGCCACAGACAGTCCTGGGAACACTAGATGCCAGGATGTGGAGATATCTGAAATAGCCTTGCACAGATAATTTGGGGAAACACATGGTGTTTGCTTAAGGCAGGATGTCAAGGTATCAGAAACTCCAAAACAGCCCCTTCTGTGGTCTGGTGACCATTATCTAAACCAGACACCCTGCATTTTAGCACATATCCTCTTGAGACTTCCCTGTGGTACAAGCCAACCAGTTTAAAGTATGTCAGCCCCCTTGATCTAACCAACAACTTGTTTCTGGTCTTTTCCCACATTGTAGTTCACCAATCATAATATAGAATTGTTTTATGGGTAGAGTTCCGGGAAGATGGCGGAGGAGAAGCTGGAATCTGAACAAGCTCTTGCATAGAAAACAGTTTCAGAGTTCCAGTGAACAGTCCCAAGCCAGAGAATCACACCAAGTGTGCCATCACAGGACAGAGAGTTAGTCAAGAGAGGGGAAGCCAAGCAGACACATCTGAGCAGCTGCCGCTGCGGCGGCAGGGTCGCAGCGGCGACCACCGCCGCGGAGGCATACCTGAGACGCAGTCCGGGACGAAGGAGCCAGACGCAGCGGATGAGCTGATTCTACTCAACACCAGCAAGAACCGACAAGGAGCAGACAACTTCATCCTGCACTTTGCAGACCAGAGACGACCCGGGATCCAAGACTCTGCGTGAGTAGAAGCCCCACTTGCTCACTCCTTCTCTGGGAGAAGAGGAGGGAAGGCCACCCCTCCCCCCCCAGCACCGGTGATCTCCATCTTGGATACCGACAAAGCTCGGAGGAGCGGCTAGCTCCAGCTCAGGCCTTGGAATAAAACTAGTCATTTAGCAGGTCACAAGAACTTAACGGCGAAGTGACCTCACAGACTCAGTTCCATCCAGGGAAAAGTCACCCAGCTCAGGCGCCAGCCATTGGAGTGGCTCTCCTCACCGGGTAACCAGAGCCAGAGGCTGCCCCGCCCTCTAGCAGCCACCACAATCAATTGAAAAACAGAAACCCTGAGAATGGCTCCAGGCTGGGTGCTGTGAGTTTTTTTTTTTTCACAAAATAGCCCCAGGGAAAAGCTACTGTTCGTTGAAAGGCCTCAACTCTACCCAGAACCTAGCCTCATCACTGCATCCCCCTCTTTTGTGATTCTCAAAGCAGATCACCCTCCCAGTAAACTAACCTGGGAGGGGGATCTCAAAAACTTGGGTAAAGCAGAGCATTTTTCTGCTTGTTCCAACAAACTGACTTAAGAAACCAATCAAGCCACAGGACCTCAAGCTGACCAGAGACTCCAACCAGACTCTGGTTACAGACAAAAGGGAGATACAGGACTCTTCCCACCCCTCCCAAAAAAAAAAAAAAATCAAAGAACTTTTTTTTTCTTCTTCTTCTTTTCTTTTTTTTTCTTTTCCTTGTTTTGTTTTTTTTTCATTTTTTGTTACCTTATATATATATAAAATTTTTTTTTGCTTTTCTAAAACTTTTATTAATCTTTAATTTTTGCCTCTTCTGAAAAAATAATTGTTTTCCATTAACTTTTTTTTTTCTCCTCTTATAATTTTTATTTTAGGAATACGCGAATGTGTGTTTTCTTTTCTTTTCTTGTCTTCTTTCTCTTTTTCTTTCATTCTTAATTATCTTTTTGGTTTTTTTTCTAGCTCTACTGAACTTCTGATCTTTTCTTCTCACTTTCCTATCCTTTCCATCTTTTCCTCTTTGTTCATCTTTATGTGACTTAACTCTTGTCCTGCACATCCTCAGATAAACCCGTAGTTAACCAGTAGACCCTATCCCCCATTGTGTACACACTTAATCCACAAGCTTATTACTCAATTCAAAACCACTGAGACTTAAATTCATTAATAGCAGTACTACCTCTTTATACCAATATTTTAAGCATTTTTTTAAAGTTTTTCTCATCTCCTCTATGTCCCTCCCTTTCTCTCAACATATTCATATTCCTCTATAAATAGATGGTCTTTTAATCTCTAAAATAACATTAATTTTTACGTTTCTATTTTATTTTCTGGTCTCTTTTCATTCCCCTTTCCCTTTCTTCTTTTTCTCTCTCTCTCTACTTACATCCTACCCAACCTATTTCCTGCACTGTGATTAGGACATAGTTAACTCTCCCTGTGCCTCCCCACAACAATCTATTCCTATTTTTTACCCACATCTCTCCCTAACCCTAACAATTTCTGGTTTTCCAAACTCTTCTCTGCGGTTCGAAGTCCTTTAACATATAGTTGTTTGATGTCGAATAGATGTATCTGTTGAACTAGATTGTATCTGTAGACTATTGACTGTACAAATGCAAACTTTGGTTGATGGTTGCCTTAAGATAGTGTTCTAGCACAAAACTGGTGCTATCTTCATCTCAAATGGGCAGAGTAAGCTGGAAAAACACAAGAAAAATGGCAAATTCGGGTATCTCAATTCCCAATCCTGATAATCAGGGGTTAGAACAGATAATGAATAATCCTGAGGAGAGTTCCCAAACAGCTCTACAAACACTGCTGGCAAACATGATAAATGAAAAGTTTGACAACGTACAAAGGACTCTGTATGAGCGTGATAGGGAGAGAGAGGAGGCATCCCAGAAGTTTATACAGGAATATCATAAGCGTGAGGAAGCTACTCAAAAACTGATACAGGATTTGCGTGAACAACTTGAGAATACTCAAAGAGAAAGAGAGGAATGGCGTGAGCAGGCTGAGAACACTCAAAGAGATCTGCAGGAATCCCACGAATGGGAGGAAGCTAATCAAAGAGTAATACAGGAATTGAGAGACCAGGTAGAGAACACACAAAGATCACTAAAGGCATTCATGGAATCCATTAACAAAGAGCTGAAGGAAGTCAGGGAGACCACAAAGGGAATGCTGAATGGAACCCAACAGAAGGAATGGGAGCCCAAAGAAACCATAACCAATCAACTAAGTGATTTGAGGACAAACACTGAACACCAAATTAAGGAAGTAAAGAAATTCATACAAGACCTAAAACAGAGCTTCAACAAAGAACTTGAAGCCATCAAAGCTGACCAACTAGAAGGAAAAGAGATAAAAAACAAAGTAGAGAGTCTTGACAGCAGGTTAGACCATGCAGAAGATCGAATCTTAGGGATTGAAGACAGCCTAGATATTATAGAGAAAGAACATACAACCATCCAAGACAAGTCCAAGAAATATGATAGATCTATCCAACACCTGGAAGACACCATCAGAAGGCCTAATCTAAGGATAATGGGTGTAGAGGAGCACCTAGAAACAGAAGTTAATGGTCTAGGAAATTTGTCCAGTAGTCTTGTCAGTACCTCATGCCCTGCCAGTGCTTGTTGGAGCTTGCAGATTCTGTTATTCCTGTTGCTCCTCTATGTCCAGAGTGCTTCCAGCTTCTCCTGAAAATCTCTGTTCCCTTGCTCCAGGTCATAGAAGCTTCTGATCTTTTACTCGAGCTGAAGTGTTACATCATTCAGCTGTTCGAAGAGTATTTCAATCTCCTTCTGTGCAGCAGTGACTGCAGAAGCCTCCATCTCCAACTCTGCCATTCGCTGCTATGTGGCCTGCAGGCAGCTGGTGAGAGTTTTGTGCTCCATTACTCTGTGATCGGCCACGTGCTGCATGTGGGCCGGTGCTGATTGTAAATCGCTTTCTGCCAAAACCAACTATTGTTTGAGTGGCTTGTGGATTTCTAGCTCTATTTTCAGTTCCTTGTGCCCCTGGGCTATCTTCTTCCTCTCTTTCTCCCGTTGATACTGCAGGTCTGTCTTTTCCTGATTCAGTGGTTAGATATTGGCACAGAGCACCTGGTTTCTTCTTTTGCTGCGGTCCAGGGCAGGCACCATGTGTTGGTAGCACCTCTGAAGATTTTTGGTGGTATCCGGACCCTTGACACTCTGGACCCTGATGGCTGTAACACTCTCCAAAGGCAGGGGTGGCCCCTGGACCTTCCTTTGAATCACGCTCTCCAGTGGTGTTTGTCTTGGGGATCCCTCCCTTTTTTGTGTTCTTTGTTTTTTTGAATGTTGCAGGTCTGATGGCAGGATTCTTCTGTCCGTGATCTGGCAGTTGTTTCTTGCCCACAACTCTCTCACGGAGTCTGGTTGTTAAAGACATCTGAGCACTAGGATGGGAGAGATGGGCTGGCCACATTCCCAGGCTCTGGGTAATCCTCTATTCTCCCACTCACTGACTAGGCTGTAAGTTTCCTAATCCACTCCAAAGTCGCCTCAAGACTCTTGCTCACCACCCAGCCACCTCTAACTTCCTCAACTGCTGGTAGTGGTGTCAACCAACAGAGGGAATCTGGGTGCTACTGGACAGCATGGAATATGGGAGTGGCCACAATTCTTGTATCCCATTGGTTAGAAAGAATCATGAAAGAATGGGGGTGCAGTCAGAATCCTGTGATGCAGGCTGCATAGGTGGAGTCAAGATGACAGCGGCTCCCCAGCCCCTTTCCAAGTAAACTCTGTCCAATTCAGTTGGAGACAAGAGGGTGACTTGCTTTAGCCGCATGGCTGCACAGATTGTTCTGTATGACTGTTTGTTGCCAATCTCGGAACTTGAACTCAAGGTCTGGGCACAGTCCGTGAGCTGCTTTTGATCAAGGCTAGCCCTCTACCATACGGGTCTACTTATGGCTTTGTTGACACTGAACTTGGACAGGCGTTTCAAGGACTTTCCTGCCTACGGTGACTTTGACCATAATCCTCCTATACAGGCTTGTATCAAGAAGGACTGCTGAGAGCCACTGGTGCCTGCCTAATCATTGGTCTTGCTGATGTTTTGGGACAGACCAGTGAGTTCCCTATCCGTAGGTTTAAGTGGTGGGAGCTGGAGCCCACAGTTCAAATCCTGGTCCTGCCACCTCCAAATGGCAGGAGATCTTAAGACACTCATTCATATCCATATGAATACGAATGGAATGGGATGTATGTATGATTGAATAGGCAGTTCTTGAATGATTCCAGGATAAAATTATACACTATTATAGGACACTGATCGATTTTAATCAATACTTTATGAAGCATTTACACAATCACATTCATTTAATGAAGGCATAATGAAATACCTAAGAATTGGGCATCACATAGTATAGAGATGCCATTTTTCTCTGCCAGGACTGGTATTGGAACTCATGGTCTGGGTAAATCTGTTGCACTGTAAGGGAAGGGGAAGCTCGCCTCCCTGATGTGAAGAAATTCAGTTCTGTTCCTTAGGCCTGAAACCGATCCTCAACACTAGAAAACATCCCATTCGTGTACATTTTAGATATATGATTTATATTTACATACATATGTTGATTCTATATTACATTCAGTGTAGTTATTCATTTTATTTTTCATTTTGTTCATGTATTGACTATGTTATTGGTTATTTTGGCACATAGAACATTGATTACTTTGATTACATAAGATATAGGACTGCATATGTTTTCCATTTCATACCTGACACCCAAGACTTTCTCAGAAAAGGAAAACATGTGTCACCATCAGGTTCTTACTCCACGATTATTGTTTGGGAGTGCTGTCATCTGAATTCATGGCCTACAGGGCCAAATTCATGAATGGGTGAGGGTCAGCATGCAATCCTGGGGCAAAATGAGCTGACACAAACTATGCCGGACATGAGATTGAGCCCCTGGGGTTGAGAAAATAAGAACAGATTGACACGCAGATGGTAGTACATTAATGAATATATGTTTTCACAAGTCAATACCTGACAAACATTAGACATTTATCTGGGCATTATGAAACTGAATTATGTTTTTGACCAATGTGATCATTAACACCCTCCTTACTAGAAGGCAATCCTTCTCCCACTAGAAGGGAAACTTGCATTCCTGCTAGATAAAAATCCACCAAACTCCCTCATTCTCGGTAGGAAACCCTCTGTCCCTCTTGGTAGGAAACCCTTTAGGTGTAGCTTGCCTTTTTTTTTCATTTTTGGTCAGTCTTGGGACTGAACTCTGGCCCTCGACACTGTTCCTCAGCTCTTCATCTCAAGGATAGTGCGCTACCAGTTGAGCCACAGCACCACTTCTGGCTTTCTCTGCTTATGTGGTGCTGAGGAATTGAACCCAGAGGCTCAAGCATGCAAGGCAAACACTCTACTGCTGAGCAACCTTCTCAGCCCTTTATCTGAGTTTTTAGTTCTCTCACTTGCCAATGTTGAATTCTTCTAAGTCCTTTGTGCAGCTTTGGCCTTCAATCACAAAAAAAAAAAAATCTACCCTTTATAGATAATGTTTCTAGAATTAATTTTCCCATGCCATCTTACTAGAGCACTTAATTTAGGGGGTTAAAAAATCTTTTAGTATAATTAACAAATCTCTGTTGATCTTATTCTACTCTACATTTTATTTTTGCCAGTCCTGGTGCTCCCTGAGCTTCTTTTGCTCAAAGCTAGCACTCTACATGTTGAGCCACAGTGCTACTTCCAGCCTTTTCTGTTTATCTGGTGCTGAGGAATAAAACCCAGGGCTTCATGCATGCTAGGCAAACAATTTAAAACTAAGCCATATTCCTAGCCTCCAAACTACATTTTATTTATACTAATTATACTAACTTATTTATACTAATTATACTGATTCCTAAGCTGCTATTTGGGGCCTGGCTTGAATTTTTGGAAACTTTTGGGGGAGGATCCTGAATAGTACCTATGTAAATATGAAATATGAATGATCCTCTGGGGAAAGGGTCTCTCCTAACTAGTATAAAATGTTTGAGAACGGACAGGTGGATGAAATGCTAGGATGTAAGTGATGGCAAATTGAACAAAGCACAGGTTCTACTCTAGTTGGCCAGGAACGTCTCCAGCACTGGTCTTCCACAATACCATCAGACAATTCCCCTGGCTATATTTAGTGCTTACTGCTCAACTCTTCACAGGTTCGGCCTTCACTGCATCTTGATAAGTTTCCCAGAAATGCCAGTTGTCCCCCGTACCTACAGAGGCAAGGGGTATAGTTGGCCTTGGGAAGATAGGATTTTTGTCTTAGATCCTCCTCTTGCAAACAGCAATAGCAGGGTCTTTCGAGTTTCCCCAAGCTGTGTTTGGCCAACCGATCATGCACTCCATGCCCTTGGGGGTCTGAGGTTCATTACAGTGGGAAGTGTGCCACTTGTTTTTCTGGTCTCTGTGCCACACAGTCTTAACAGTAATGGTGAGCAGACTATTTAATCCATTTCACCTAAGCATTAATTTTTATTGGTCATAGGACTTGAACTCTGGGCCTGGGCACTGTCCCTGAGCTCTTTAGCACAAGGCGAAAGAAAGCCCTACTAGTTGAGCCCAGCACCAATTCCAGTTTTCTGGTGGTTAATTGGCGATAAGAATCTCAAGGACTTTTCTTCTCTGTCTGTCTTTGAACCCCAATCCTCAGATCCAGAGTAGCTTGGATTGCAGGTGCATGCCACTGGCACCCAGATTTGGACATGACTTTTTTGAGTTCCCCTTTCAGCATATAAGATTTAAAACACACACCTTCAAGCACTTATGTATAACAAATTGTTGTTTGGACAAGTGCACAGTATGGATCTCAATAATAAAAATTATCCATTATTTAATAGTGTTCTGAGATCTTTTTCACCATTCTCCCAGTGGATTATCAGAAGCAGGTCCTTGGATCATTTTTCTTTGGTTCCTTAGGCCTAGAATTCTTATTCCCCATTTTAACAGGTCTCTTGAGATTTCAGTTTTTGGTGCACTAAATCCTATCTATTGTAAGTTTCTTGTGCTCCCCTCTCATATTCAGCTCTCCCCTTACTGGAGATTTCTCAAATATGGCTTCCTCCAGCTCCCACATTTTTATTCTTGGGCCAGAGAATGAAAACAAACATCAAGACTCAAGTTTTCGTTGTGCCTAAGACTCACTCAGCACATGAAAGTCCCCAACCAATGAGGTAATGGGCACTAGTCCAATTTTTCCTCTCATGGCCAATGCATGAGGTAACTTTTTATTGAGGTGCTTCCCTCGGCCCTTTCCTGACATTGCTGATACACTTTCCATCATTAACCACAATGGGTGGGTTTAACCCAACCTTGAGCTACCCCAACAAGGCAGGATGTGTCTCCTTCTAAAGGGTTACCGCCTTGCATAACAAAGATTGTGGACAATACCCCAGATTATTGGGAATACTCCCATAGTGTAAGCCAATATCCCAAGAAAGACAAGCAAGTTGAAAGAAACTTAGCACGGCAAAGTTTAGTTCTGTTGAAGGGCATGTTATTGGCAGGAAGCCAATGAAGCAACCGCTCTGAGTAGGAAGTCTGAGTAGGAAGTAGGTTTTACCCCTAATGAGTTACTACTTCTGGTATTGATCAGAAGTTGTGTTCAAAATCTTGCTCAATTGCCTCTTTTGAAGCTCAGCTGGCTAGTTTGAAAGGGGATCAGTTTCAGAGCAATCAGTGAAACCAGGACAACCATTCCAGAAATTGCTAGAAAATTCTTACTACGCTTGTGCTCTATGAATTAAACTGTGCCTATGAGTTGAACCATGTTCCTAGAACGATTTTACTTACAGGATATACTTTAGTTAAAATAGCTTTTTGTAAGATTATGGCTACGTGTAGTCAATGCTTTCCTTCAAGCAATCACTTTCACAGAAAAATACTCTATCTCCTACAAAGTCCATTCCCAGACAGAATTTATTATCAGCAGCTTCCTCTTAGGAATGGAGGCTTATGAGCTTCCAGTTGAAAACACCTTATTCACATATTGCTTTGGCTCCCTTAGGCAAACTCACCTCAGCAAGTGGTTATGAAACCAACCGCTGTGTGTGGCTGCTTTATTATAAAGAACCTATCTGGTACTTCTGCTCCTAATGCTAATAGAGGAAAGCCTGCTCTCTCTGGAGGTACGTAGCTATGGATTTAAGCACACGTATTGAACCCTGAGCACAGGACACAGATTAGACTGCAGTATTTTCAGAGCCATAGATGAATCAGCCAGATCCCAGATGCTTGGCTGAGCATAGGGCACACTTCTGGTGCCACATTTCTGAGGTAAAGCAGTTCTAAGCTGCCAAGACACTATGGTAGGAAGAGGCCTGAGGGAGAATTCTTGGTGGGAAGGAGAAGGGGAAAGTTTGGATTTAGGTTTTAGAAAATGCAAGCCACTTTCTGAATTGCTTGAGGCATCGAGCAGATCAACATGTTTAGTAGCCCTCTAGATGCAGAGTATGAGAACACTTCCCACACCTTACACTCAATCCTTCCTGTCTGGCAGCCTTCAATTCCCTCTTGCAGGAGTTAAGCAGTTTTTAAGAAAGCAAAGGTCAGTGAACGTGGTCTAGCTAGTGAAGGAAGCATATCCTTTGGCTTTACAATAGATCAATTTCTATCTCAGAACAAGAGGAAGAGAAGAAACTGGTAATGACATTTTGATGAACAAATGAAAGAAAAATGATAAAAGGAGTGATATTGATCAAGCTGCATTGTATTCACTTTCTGACTTGTTGAATGATGACCCTTGCTACAACTACTTAAAGGAATATATATGCAATACTATGTATTTTCTGTGAGTGCATCTCAATCCACAGTGTAAGTATCTTAAAGATAGGAGAACTCAAATGATCATAAAAATGCAACTAGTAATGGTTTAGTCTCTTATCTGTTGAAAGCCCAGAGGAAGACAGTACAGGCATGAAGATTCCAAGAAGATGCATACCCCAGCATTAGGATATAGCTCTCACTGTCTTGGCCCAAAGTGACCCCTAAATTGCCAGTAATCACTTCCAAGTTCCAGGAAGTGTGATGAAGGAACAGAAAGAAGGAAATCAAAAATACAGAACATGTGTGGACTGGCCTTAAAGCAATATCCTAGATGCTATCAGGTAATATTTTTATCTGTATTATCTAAATATTATCACTATTGGGAAATGTTATCACTATTTGACTTACCCTAGACTTCAGTTAAATCTATTGATTCAGAAAGAAGGTTGGATATTATGGTAAGCACCTGAGATGTTTTGTTATGTATATCAAGGGCTATAGAACTCGTGTGTAATGTTTTACTATTTTGTATGAGGAATAGTTGATGCATTTTATCTGCAAGTAGAAACTGCTTTCAAGCATAAGAAAAAGAAGAAACATATTTCTTATGCTACATATGCTATTATATATTGAAAATGTGTATGAAAACATCCAAATGAAGGCACATTGACAATCTATTTTGAACTAATGGGGTGATTTCCCTGAGCATACTCTCATTACATTAAAAAAAAAAAATCTGCACTCAATGGAGGGAAGCCAGAAGGAGGAAGACAATGAGTGGAAAACACAGCAACACACAACAAGAGGCCCATCACCTCCACTGGTCATAGAAGGAAAAGAACTAAGCAATCCAAAGACAGTGATTGGAAGGGAGGAATAAGAGGGAAAGCGGGAATAATCTACACTATACAAAAGGCAAGAAATGTAAACATCACCTAATATGGAAGAAATACTTGGTATGGTCAAAGCTTATAGAATTCACACACTTTATAGACCATGAAAATGATCATTTTCCTTGTATGGTTAAAATACGTTTGTGACTTTTACTAAGTATCATAATTCCACAATGCTGTGAATTATGTGAGTATTATGTAATCACCTATCTCAATTTTTTTTTAAAGTGGGAGAAGGGTTGGGTTGAGAGGGATGGGTGATTATGTTGTCAGACACATCGTATTCATATACTGTTGTGCAGAATGGGAACTTGTTTGTACAACTACTTAAAGATAATACTAATAAAAACATGTTTAAAAAACAACCTCACAGGGGCTGGGAAGGTGGCTCAGTGGTAGAGTGCTTGTCTTGCATGCATGAGGCCATCGGTTTGATTCCCCAGCACCACAGAAGCAAAAAGAATAAAGCCAGAAGCAGTGCTGTGGCTCAAGGGGTAAAGCACTAGCCTTGAGCTGAAATGCTGAGGGACAGTGCCCAGGCCCAGAGTTCAGGAACCACGACCAGAGACCCCCCCCCCAAAAAAAAACCCTCACACACTTAAATGAGATATAGTTTTGAACACAGGTTTATAGAATTCTGACAATTTAAATTGTTTCCAAGCCTGTTGTTGTTTTTCTCTTCTTTTCAATAATTGTGCTCAAATGCAACAACTTAAAATGTATTATCTATTTTAAACTCTGTATTAGCTTTACCTAGTTAAATAAGTGTATTTCATTTTGATATATCCACATAGGCATACAATGTCCCTTGATTATACTTACCTCTTCATCATTCTCCTTCTCCTCTCCCAGGTTTTTTTTTTTTTATTATTTTAATCATTTTAAGAATACAGCATAGTTGTAGTAAGTACATTTACAATATTGTATAAGATCAGTGTTCACACTTTTCATCCTCCAAAATTCAAATTGTATATTCAGTAAAACAATTTTCCACTCTCCTCTGCTTCAAGATATGCATCAGGTACGATTTTGCTTCCTGTCTCTATCAATTTGACTGTTCTATATAACTGATATAAGTAGAATCATGTAATATTAGATCTTTTTATGACTGGCTTATTTCACTTAGCAAAGTGTCCCAAATATTCATGCATAACATAGCAGTTGTCAAAACATAATTCTATTTAAAGTTGAAATAATATACTTCTGTGGGTATAAACCACATTTGCCTTAGCTATTCATTAGTTGATGGCCACTTGGATTGCCTCCAGGTTTTGAGTATCGTACAAAATGAATATGAGAGTACAAGGATCTCTTCCAGACCTTGCTTTTAGATCTTTAGAGTATATACCCAGAAATGGAGTAATTGGATCATATGAAAATTCTCTTTTCTTCTTTTTTTATTTTCTGTCATGGGGCTTGAACTCAGGTCAGGGCCACTGTCTCTGAACTTTTCCTCAAGGCTAGTGTTTTACCACTTTAAACCACAGATCCACTTCCCATTTTCTGCCCAGGCTGGCTTTGAACCACTATCCTTTTATTTCAGCCCCTGTCCTGAGTGGTTAGGTGACTAGTATGAATAATCCTGTTTTAAATTGTTTGAAGAGATGCTCTACTGGTTCCCATAGAGGGGTTCCAATTTTACCACACTTTTGTCAACATTGTTCTTTCCTTTTCTTGTAGTTATCCTGCCTAATTCATATGAAGCGGTAATTTTCTTCATTATTTTGACTAAAACTTTCTGGTGATTAGTGATGTTAAACACTTTCTTCATGGGCTGGTTAACACTTTGACTTTATACCATTCTGTGTTGTTTCATGGACACGGTTGATTGCATCCTTTCTTGCCTCCTGATTTGTGTTTTCCCACAATGAATGACCCTACTCTGATGTCAGTTTCCAGTACGTCTTCTGGTCCTGTATCTACAAACCATCATGTTGATTTGTACCCCTGTTATTGTAACAGTGAACTAAAGATACAAAATTATGCTCTGGTCACCTATTTACTTCCACTTTTAGATCTCTCTCCCTCAGCTTTTCGTAATGGCCTTGGGGCATATCCAAAACTTACTAGGTCCTTAAAACCTGTAGAAACTTAAAGCCCCTATATTTAGTTAGTTCTAATGGAAATACGTGACATCCAATTTCCCTTTTTTTCCTTTTTGTACGTTTTTGATTGTAAAAATACTGTACAGGTGTTACAGTTACATGAGTAAGGTAATAAGTATATTACCTATCGAGCACTGGTGCCTCTTCAAGGAAAATAAGATGAAAATTGAGAGCTTTGTAATATAAAAGCACACCAAAACTCTAGATATATATTTTTCTTCATATGAGTATTTAGAATTGTGTGAAGCTAGAGATATAACCTACTTGCAAGTTAATAATGAACTTATCACATTTTCCTGTATGCTAGAAGATTTATGATACTCTTGAGTTAGAGGCAAAAAGGAGTTAATTTGTACGACAATAGTGAAAGCCAGTCAGATATGTGTGGGTATATGTGTGTATTTATATATTTGAAGTGAATCTCCCAGCCCTCAGTGACACGGAGTGAAGTAAAGATAGCCATGTGAATCCTATACAAACAATAGGTTCTGACTTTGAGCAAATACAATCTATATAATGAGACATAGGCATACCTGAACTTTACTCTGGAGTATGACAATAGCTTAGAAATAGATTATGAAAATATTCTTGCAAATATACTATAGAATATAGAGCAGCTAGCGTTCACTTGACGGTATGCAAATACATGAGATTGCCATGAAATTATTCTTTTTCTTTTTTTTCTTGAAGGTTCCTAGCTACCAAGACAGATACATATTTCTCCTAGTAAGTACATAGCTCTCCTTAAAAATGAGGCTTGACAATTTGTCGAGAATGCTTATTCTTTTTCTAGATCTAAGCCTTAAGATGAAATAGGGATTTCAATCCTATCTAGAGTACAATTCAACAAAAGAAATAGATGGAGTTCAAATTTTACACACCTAGAAGTTTTTCTTTTAGAGACATTTCTTAATGCAGGTGTGGAAGAAATTAAGGAAAAAATAGGTCCACGAATATATTTTAAGAAGATAGTCTATGTATTTTAACAGTATTAAAGGATTACATTTCTGTTTTTTAGTGTGTAAATATCTATAGTATGTACAAAGAACCAAAGTTCATTCCAGGGCCTATCATGGAATAGAATGTAGCAAATTTTGTATATATTGTTTGTATATTTATAGAATTCGCATGTCTCACTTCTCTCCCATTTTCATAAACAGAGCACCTCTTTGACATAATGAAAAACAAACATTATATTTCTACCTCCTACAGGATTCTACACACTTTGCTGTCTGCTAAATATAGAAAAGATTCATGCACAATCCTCATCTTCAAAGAACAATTTTCAGTAACCCAAGTAGCTTATGAATATCTCCTACCACTTTTTTCCCAGCTGTCAAACTAGGTGAGTGATGACTGAATTCTATAAAACATAAAAGCTCAGATATTTCAGAGGCATGCAGTTAGTATCCAATAAAATCTTCTTCACTTGGTTATATATTATCACCATCTTTGTGAGAACTTCAGCTTCCTTATTTGAAAACTGCACTGTCCAGTTAACAGAGTAGATGAATCTCATTATTTAAAATTCCATTTAACTGAAATTGGAAGGATTAATTTCTCACACACTATTAACGTTTGAGATTCTGTAGCCACATATAGCCAGTGGCTAGTCTGTTAGACAACGCATATATAGAATATTTCCATTATCAAAGATGTTTCTGTTAAAACTGTTTTAGAGTGTGTTTCTGCTTGTTAAGAAATAGTCCATCTTCCTAAACTACATATGCTCCATAGCTGGTACTCAGACTGAAGATCAGACCAGAAATTCTAGAAACCCATCAAGTTAAGATATAGATATAAATTGTTCTACATAGGCACATTTATTTATGAGGAGGAAGAGGATCAAACAGTCAACGTCAGCAGAATCAACTCTCTCAACTCTAGGAATGAATAGATGAAAAATTTAGCAATTCTTTGCAGCATTGCTTCTGTGATTGGAATTGGCTGTGGTATTCTCAATGGTGATTTTGTTGGAAAGTATAAATGTGTAATTATCACATTAGCTCACAGAAGAATTAGGATCTGTGCTTGTAAATGTCATTTGGTATTTACACATGACATTTTAATTTTGCCTGGTATCAGTACACCACAAATATCTTTATATGGTTTCTGAGGTTTTTTTTTTTTTTTACATTTTTTATTGCGAACAAACAGTACAGAGGTTTTACAATTACATGAGCAAGGTAATGAGTTCACTTCTTATCAAGCACTGTTGCCTCCTCCTTTGTTTCCCCTTATGATCCCTTTTCATCTCCGCCTTCCCCACCCCCATGCCTCCCCTTGCGCCAAAGTTGTAAAGGTCGTTTTTTGACATAACGTCTTGTACATCTCATTGTTGCAATGAGTCCACTTGTAAAACTAATAAACAATTTTATCCCTTCCCCTCCACATACTATACCAACATCAAGTACAGTGAAACAGGTATTGTACCAGGGGAGGGGACATACAAAGCAACAAAGGAATCATCTTAATTATGTTAGAAACAATAACAAGAAAGAAAAAGCATTTGAGTACTTATCTTGGATTCATTTCACCTAACATCAACTTATCTGACCTTTTCTGCTTGTCTGAGACATGTACTAGTTATTGCAAATAAGGGAAACCATTGGACCTATGTTTCTTTGGGCCTGGCTTACTTTACTTAATATAATTTTTCCAAGTCTTTCCATTTCCTAACAAATGGGACAATGTCATTCAATCAACTCCAAATTTATCAAAGACCCCGGAGTAAAAGCAGACACCCTGAAAACATTGCAGGACGGAATAGGAGATACCCTTGGTCTGAGTTGTTTTTTCATTAATTTTGATTCTTCTTACAGCAGGCATTTTAAAAATTAGTGGAAAACTTAAGACTTTCTTGTGTTTTATAGTCCCATTATTACTCAGTAAGCTTAATAAAAAAAGAGAATCCATGAACTATGTATCTCCCACCACACTTTTGTTAATTACTGGAGCTAAGAGAACTGGCTCCCCAGAATCTGACCTTCAGAATTCAAGAATGAGGTGGGAATAAGACAAGGAAAGAGAGACATAGAAATTCACACTGGAGTTGCTTTGCTCTCACAATGAACACCTGTTCTCAGACAATCTTTTTGATTCCCACAGTTAGCTTTTATTTGTGCTTTTTTATTAGCATGACAAAGATAACTGACTTTCCCAGATTTAGAGTTGGAAATTTGTGGGACACATTCCTTTATTATGTAATCTTTCTTAAAATTGTGTATCATTACTTTGGCTCTTGGTGCCTTTTCCATCCTTGTTGCAAGTATGTATTTCTACAAATGGAGACTTTGGTTCATCATCATGATTAAATTATGAGGATTTTGGAGATTGTGTGATTTGCTATAGAAGTAAGGTATTATGATTAGGACCCTTTGGTCCAGGTTTCATTTCTTTGTCGAATTTTTATTGGGGTCCTTACTCATGGACTCATGTGTAAGTAATTCTTCCAATATTCCAGTATAATCCAGTAGAGTCGGACAATGCATTAGAAATTTAAAACATGCCTATAATTCTTTTAAAATATACTTTTAAATATAATATCATAAATAAAAGCTTTGTTTTGTTTTTTGTAATTTTAATATTATTGTCAAGGTTATGTACAGATGGGTTATACTTACATAAGTAAAGCAGTTATAACATTTCTTGTGTAACTTGTTACACCCTCCCTCATTTTCCTCTTCTTTCCCTGGCTTTCTCAATCCCACCGCCCAAGTTGTACAGATCATTTCCAACATATTGTCACTTTTAATTTCCATTAAGTAAATTTTTGTGCTGTTCCCATCCTGTTCCCATATATATATATATATATATATATATATAAATATATATATAAATATATATATATATATATATATATATGCCTACAATTTGGGTTCATATATCTGTTTGATTATTCATTTTTTTATTGCCAAAACTGGAGTTTGAATTCAGGGCCTGAACACTGTTCTCTGTGTTTTTTCCACCTCAGTGCTAGCCACAGTTAAACTTCTGGCATTTTGGTAGTTGAATGGACTTTTTCTGGGAGCTGGCTTTGAACCATGATCCTCAATCTCACCCTTGTGAGTAGGTAGGATTACAGGTGTGAGCCTACTTTATACTTTGACTTTTCATCTCATTGTATCATGAATATATTTCCTACCCAATAACATCCTTAGAAATTTCATACTGTTATAAGAGCATCACTTATAATGATTACATGGGAGTCCAGTGTTTATAAATTCCATAATTAATTGAACTGTTTTTATTACTGAAAATCTTTGTTGTCTCCAAAATATTATATGTATCATCAAAGTTCTTTTGGATTTTTCACTCTAGTATTCATTTTTTATAGAAAAGTATCTGCGAGTTAGAAAGAACCAAATACAAACTTTCTTCTTACATAATGATCCATCTTAACTTGGCTCATCTAAAACAGTAAGTTACTCCTCCCTGTGAATTTAATCTTTTTCCCAGCATGTAGTTCCAATTTTGTAACTTTTACCCACCTTACCCACTATAAACTTTGTCTGAAATGACTCTTGCTATCATCCAGTTTTTGTAAAAACCTTTTCCATGGTATTTCATTAATAGGAAGCCATATTTAAATAATAGCAACTTAATGTCATCATTTCCACGGGTATCTGCATTTCAGCCTGGAACAGGATTTTATTTTAGTGGAAGAATCAGAGCATCATTGGAAGGCAGAGATTACCCTTATGAACAAATTTGATCTTTCATTGCTTATTTTTGTTTTGGAATTTGAAGGCTAAAGATTACCAACTCATATATCCTCTGTTGTCACTGTATTTGATTCCAGTTCCCTGCATCTTGTATATACATTTTTCTAATTTGGGGAGGGGAAGGATAACAAAATGCTGAAACAAGGATAGTGGTTGACCAATTGTAACAATGAGATGTACAATACACTATGTTGAAAATGAACTTCACAACTTCGGGATACAGAGAAAGAAGAGTTAGGGAAGTAAGGAGAGAGAGGAATGTAGGAGGAAAACAAAGAATGGAGAAACAATGCTCAACGGGAAATGTACTCATTACCTTACTCATGTAACTGTAACCCCTCTATACAATATTTTACAATAAAAATATTTTTAAAAGATTACCAGCTCATACTCCCACAGTTTACTTGCTATACACCTTAAATGCTTCATATGGCTGAAAAGGGGAAACCAAAAAGACAGCAACCTTCAATATAGATTGTCTATTTTTGTACTACCAAGATGCCAAATGCAGTGCCAGGTGCACAGGAACCCAGAGTACAGTCATTAAGCTCTAGAATTCTGAATTGTTTGATTTGGCTAGAAATCTCTTAATTTTATTATACACAATATGCAGAAATGTCCTGAAAATTATTCTTGCAGAAAAACCTTTCCTACAAAATCAGGAAAATTTGACCAAGTCAAAAAGAGTAAAATAACACAAGAAGAATTCGATTCCTGTTTATATAAAAGCTAGGATTCAACATGGGTCTACTAATAGTCTGAAGAAGACAAACAATTATTTAAGTGAGTTGTTATTATAAATGCAATGATATATGAACTCTGCCTGGGGAGTTGAAAAGAATCCTTCCTGCACAGTGTCTTGATACATAGGAAGGGAGAAAACAAATATTCTGTAAAATGATGAAAAACTTAGGAAGTTCAGTATTCTCCAAATATTATGACCAAGGAATGTAATGTATCTGGAACAAGGTGAGTTGGAGAGTGAAATTGGAGAGATGGAAATGGCCATATAGCTTGGTGTTATGGCACTTTCTTAATATGCACAGGGCCCTGGGTTCAATCCCCAGCAATAAAAATGAAGGAAGGAAGAGACCAAGAAAGATTTGTGAGGTAGGCTTAGCATCATCATAGAAATTTTATTGTCTTCCTCTTTTTTTTTTTTTTTTTTTTGGTTGGTCATGGGGTTGAACTCTGGGCTTGGGGGCTTTCCAAGTGCTCTTCAGCTCAAGGCGAGGGCTCTACGACTTCAGCCACAGTGCCACTTCCGTTTTCTAGTGGTTTATTGGAGATAAGAATCTCATGAACTTTCCTGCTTGGGCTGGCTTTGAACGATGATCCTCACATCTCAGCCTCCTGACGAGCTAGGATTACATGCTTGAGCCACTGGTGCCTGTCTACAAGTTTTATTCTCTAGCCCAGGATTTCATACTCTTAATTACACATTATTACTGCATGGGAGATTTTAAAAGTACCGTTGCCCAATTCTCAGCTGTTTTATCTGAGTGGGAACAGATATATCAACTTCAGCTGATATGACATGGGGGCACCAGTAAAGCACCCAGGATAAAGATATCATGGTAGCATATAAGAGTGTAGAACTTGAAAAATTTTCTGTGAGCAGAAAAATAAGTGCACATAGTATGTTAGCCTAAGTATGATTATAGATCAGTCTGAGTTTAAATGAACCAATATACAAGTTTTGCAACCTCTTTTTAAACCTCAGTTTCCTATTTTGGACATGGAAGCCCATGAGACTACAGTGCAAGAGTGTTCATAAAGTGTTTTCTGGGTATGCATTTTAAAATTTATTATAACTACCATTAGTTGATTTGTTTATATAGTGTAAATTTGAACTAGGTGCTGATGAGCAAAGCGGAAGATGATGAAGTGTCCTGTCTTAGGTCTCTCGGGTACTTGATGTCATTCCTTACACTCCAAAATTTGTGAAGTCAGAATTGGACAAAAGGGCACTTTTAAACGTTTCTCTATGGAGCTTTAGCATTTTTCAATATCAGAAGGACTCTGGAAAGATGGAAAAATAAAATAGAGAAAGTGGCGCTGGGAAGGTGTCTCAGTGGTAGTGTGCTTGCCTTACAAGCATGAGGCCCTGGGTTCAATTCCTCGGCACCACATAATCAGAAAAAGCCGGATTTGGGGCCTAGGCTTAAGTGATAGAGCGTTGGTCTACAGCTGAAGAACTGTGGGACAGTGCCCTGGCCCAGATTTGAGGCCGCACAACCAAAGAAAGAAAGAAAGAAAGAAAGAAAGAAAGAAAGAAAGAAAGAAAGAAAGAAAGAAAGAAAGAAAGAAAGAAAGAAAGAAAGAAAGAAAGAAAGAAAGAAAGAAAGAAAGAAAGAAAGAAAGAAAGAAAGAAAGAAAGAAAGAAAGAAAGAAAGGAAGAAAGAATGAAAGAAAGAAAGAAAGAAAGAAAAAAGAAAGAAAGAAAGAAAAAAACCACAACAGTCCTTTTCAGCTGGCTTACTGTCAGTCCTTTTGACGTATGATGACAAATTACCAGACACTGAATTGCTTATAAACAACAAATTTATTTCTCCATTCTGGAGCCTGTAGGTCCAAGATTACAATGCCAGCATAGGCAGGATTTTTTATTTCTGAGTGAGGCCCTGTTTTAAAGTTCAGGAGTGAAATTTATTTGGTGTTGTTTATTTAAATCCAATTCATGAAGTTTTGCTTGCATGACTTAATTACCATCCATGTACTCACAAAGGCCCAATTCTATAACATTACATTTGAGATAGAATTTCGATATGTGAAACTGGATGAAGGGAGTAAATAAATGTATTGTACATATACATTCATTTCTTTTCCTATAAGATTGTGGATCTAAGAAGAGTAAGATCCAGACATTGAATGATCTCAAAGCTGAATCTTAGCCATTCTATGATTCTGGAGTTTTATATTGATCTGGATTATTTAATTCTTTGCCTTCACTACAAGTTTATTTGGAGAATACATATGATAATTACACTAAGTGAGAAGTTTAGAGAATTATTTCATATTGTTTACTTTTAATTTTTTGGTAAATACTTGGATTCAAATTCAGAGCCTGGCATTTGCCAAGCAGGCACCATACCACTTGATTCATGCCACATCCAGCAATTTTTGCCTTGATTATTTTTGAGATAGAACCTTGCATTTGTTTATTCCTAGGATACCTGGATAGTGAACTTCCTAGTTGTATGTCCAACATAGGTAGGATGACAGCCACACATTGGCACATCCAGCTTTTATGGTTTGAGAAGAAGATCTCTTGTATGTCTTCCAGCATAACCTTGAACAGTGACTATCCATATTTCCATTTTCAGAGTAGCTAGGATTATAGGTATAAACCCCCTCATTTGGTTTGTCTTATTTATGTTTATGAGAGTTCTGAAAGTATGAGAAAATTCTCAAAAAGTTTACTAACCATACCCAGATTCTAGGTGATCCACTTATATTTATTCTGTCACAAACACAGTTTGTGATATTGCACATCAAGAATACAAATATGTATTGCTAATGCCAATTTAAAGAGTTGTGATGATCTAATTTCTATGTGTGGATTTGTTTCCTGGCAAAACATCCTGAGTACATAGGCCAAAAATTTAATAGTCCTACAAGCAAAAATTACTTCTAGTATGATCAACAGTTTGCAAATAAGGGTTCCATGCCTGCAGAGGAGACAGGTCACAGGGCAATTCCCTGCTGTGACCCTATAATAAATCTGCACTTTTCAAAATACCAGAATTGTGCATTTTGTCAAAATTATTATACGGGAACTTTCTTGACCTGATAAAGAGTACTGCATTAGAATGAAAATATTCCCAGTTGTTCTGAAGTCAGGCAATGATGTCTTCCATTTGTATTCAAACACATAGCAAGCATTTTTGCTAATATAATGAAGAAAAATATAAAGTTCTTCACAAATAGTTTTTATTTATATATATAAAGGACTCTTAAACACACGGATAAGACAATAAATAACCCAATTAAGAAGATACAGAGAGAAGGCAAATAAGCACATCCAAAACCCATACATTACAAGAATGTTATTGAAATTCTTCTCAAATGTGTTCAGATAATGTTTTCTGGAATGTAAGGAATGTAAATAATTTCACCATCTTGATTCTTCCAATAATAATTTTCAGAAATGCATAAAGAACTTCAGAATTCATGGAATTTTTATTTCATGTTCTGTGCATAACACTTTACAAAAGTTATATTCTTTATTTCTGGAAAACACCAATATTTTTACCAGTTTACAAGAATAAAACAACACATGACAACTCTAAGAAACATGTCCAATATCACCCAGCTAGCACAAAATTTTTAAATGTTAGTATAGTCACGGGGTTTGCAAATCATGAAATGAATTTGAGCCATGATTCTAGTTTCTGCTCAGTCTCAGTTGTCATTTACACATCAGCCTTCAGAAATACACGAAGTCTCCTCTTGCCTCCATTTCTGTATTTTGAAAACGAAGACAACATCCTCCTAACCCTAGATGATGAGATATGTAACACCATCAGATGAAACAGAACACACATTTGCATTCTAAAAATCTTGCTTAAAAGTGTATCCCAAATTCTAAAAGAAATTACCCTAATTTTTAAAATTGATATAAAATCAACTCAATCATTCCTCACATTCTGACGCATAGCTATGAAGTGCATTTTCATGAAACCATTACCTCTCCTTTCGAGCTCATTGAACTCGGATTTACAGAGTTTTTCTGTAACCAAACGAGTTGTAAAGAATTTCCTGTGAATTCCCCAAATAATGGTATTCATCTGTGTAAATGACTTCAAAAAACTTTTAAGGCAATTGAAGAAGGAAATTGCAGCCAAACAATGCATAGACAATATCTTGAAAATTGTATCATAATCTTTTTCCATTTTCTTGTCTCTTTTTTTTTTCAGGAGAAGGGATTGAACTCAAGGTCTCAAACTTCCTGGGTAATTGCTCTTGATCCATACACCTAGCACTTTGTTGAGTTTTAGATTTCTTTTCAGATAGTTTCTTATTAACTGCCTAGACTGGCCTCAAACCGTTATCCTCCTACGTTTGCCTCTTATAAACATGTGGCACCAGTTTGTTTTAAATATTGAAGTACCTGTATCACATTTTTACCATACAAGCAGCAAACCTCCTATACTTTCCACTGTCTAGCTCTTAAGTACTTAGAATTGTAGGCATGTACCACTATATCAAGCTGAATTTTTCTAAAAAGAAATCTTTAGTAGCTCTGATAACAAAGAAATATCACTAATTTCTCTTTAGTCTCCAATTGTCTACCTCTGTAACTTCTTTCTCATTTTTCTCCTCACTGAAGACAGTAAGTTTGTGATAAGTTCAGTTTTGTTAATGCTTTCAAAATATTCCTTTTTAGTCTACATTCTTCATGCCTCATGTTCCATATCATAGTGATTTTCCTTACCAAAAATATTTGTCTCAGCCTGGAGAGGTGACTGATGCCTACATCCCTAGGTACTCTGGAGGCTGAGATGCAAAGATTCTAGTTGGAAGCCAGCCAAATATTTTCTATCTAAAAGGAAACTGGGTGCATCCTAGTAACATAAAAATCATTATCTCATATTTGTTATAATAACATCTTACAAATTTAAGGTTATTCATTTGATAACTTTAATAGAAACAAGAAATACACATGAATTTCTCTCAGGAAATCCAAGTCATTCATTAAAACCCTAACTTGTTTTGGGAAAGAGATAAAATCTCGTTCAGAGAACATAACTAGGTGCCATTGTTACATTCTCCTTTCTGTCACTACCAAAGATGCTTCAGAGGAAACAGACTTAAACAGATATGAGTCCTGGAACATATTGTAAATGCAAGCATTGAATGATCTCTCTATGGTAAGAAAGACAATCCACAAATTTTCACGCACCTAAACAACCGATCATGTTGCTTTGCTCTGAGCCTGGATGAGTTTTCTTATTTGTCCTTCTGTGGCACTGAAGGTGTGTATCTTTTTCTATATTCAGTCTATATGGAGTTCTATTTCCTCTTGCAAACATTCTGAGAAGCTCTTCCCAGGCCACAAGAAGTACAGATAAATTATTCATCCCTTATTCTCCCCTCACAGCTCTCTTGTCCTGAAAAACTGTTTACTGAAGAAAATGGAACAATGATTGCACAATGATATAAACCTGAGTGAGCATTATCACACTAGTCATAACACCAGAGAAGAACAAGGCTGTTTTCTCATAAGATCGAAATATGCTAGTTTTATATGCATGTTTTATGCATTCAAAATACAATTAAGTAATTCACTATCCTGGAAATGATTGGCCAGACCTAAGTGTTAAGTGTCTTAAAAGCTAAAGACAACGTTTTTGTGAGTTTTATCAAAAGGGAGAGAAGAAATTTAAAATCCATAGTTTATTTTGTAGAATCAAAGTGGTAATACAAAATGAGAATCACAAAAAAATCTCTACCCAGTCTAGATCTCCGGTGCTGCCCTCAGCATGGTACTTTCTGTCTTTTCTGGGCGTGGTTAGGTCCTCCTGCCCAGTGGATCAGTTGTCTTCAAGGCATCTTGGTCCTGAATTGGGACTTGGATTACCCAGTGGTGGTTGGGACCTTGCCAAGGACACGACACAGACCACTTCCATGGAATGACTTCTTTGCCCGGCATGTAAGTAGGATTACAAGTGGAATTTCTCTGAACTTGACTCCAGAAGGCAATCACTGAACCAAACTTCAAGGCCAAACAAACTCCTTCTCCCCTCCTACATTCCTCCCTTCCTCCCTCCTTGGGAAAGAGCAAAATAATTTTGCAGGTTTTGGTACACACACAAATCACCCACCATCTCCCCTGGTAAACTAGGTTGCAAGTGAGTAAGTTATGTAATTCCATTATGCCACACTCATTATTCTGGACAACATCTTCAGGTTGTTTGGTGCTTTCATTTTTTTTTTTCTTTTTGTTGGTCGTTGGGTTGAATTTCAGCTCAAGCCAAGCTCTCTACCACTTGAGCCACAGTGCCACTCCCTGTTTTCTCGTGGTTAGTTGGACATCAGTATCTGACAGACTTTCCTGCTAGGGCTTGCTTTGAATCATGAATTAATTTTTTAAGTTTTTTACTGTAAAAATGCTGTACATAGAGGTTACAGTTACATGAACAAGGCAATGAGTGCATTTCCTATTGAGCATTGTTGCCTCCTCCTTTGTTTCCCCCTACCACTCCTTCCCTCCCACCTCTATAACTAAACCCCTCCCCCGCTGAAGTTGTAAAGTTCATTTTCTTTAAAAAAAAAATGTATATCTATACATATATATACGAATATATATATATATATATATATATATATAATAAAAATGTTGTAGAGAGGGGTTACAGGTACATAAGTACGGTAATGAGTACATTCCATAGCAAGCATTTAACTCTTCCTTTGTTTTCCCTCTACCATCACTTCCCTCCCCCCTCCCCAACACCTCCTGACCCCCTCCCCTGCATTGTAAAGTTCGTTTTTTAACATAGTGTCCTGTGCATCTTGTCATCACAAGATGGGTCAGCCTGCATCCTCATTTAAACGTTCCCCAATATCCTTTCCACTCCCCAAATTACAAAATTGTATGTACAAGTTGCAGAACACCAGTATCAGATCCAGTGAAAACAGGAGTTCCACGGTGGGGGGCAGGGGGGAAACATACAGAAGAAACAAAAGATTCACATAGTGCATTTTAAGTATATTATAAAACACTAGCAATAAAGAAAAAACCACTGTGTCCCTGTCTTAGGGTACATTTTGCTTCACATTATCTCATGTGTTCGTGTGTACATAGCCTTTGAACTTCTCTGCTTGTTCTAGACCTATGCTAGGAATTGCAAACAAGGGAAACCATGGAAACTATATTTCTTTGGGAGTGGCTTACTTCAGTTAATATAACTTTTTCCAGTTCCTAACAAATGAGGCAATGTCCTTCTTTCTGATGGAGGCATAGAATTTCATTGTATATATTTATAACACATTTTCTTGATCCATTCATATACTGAGGGGCATTTGGGTTGGTTACCTATCTTAGCTATGGTAAATAATGCTGTGATAAACATGATTGTGCTGGTAGCTTTGGTATTACCCTGTTTGTGATTATTTGGGTAAAATCCCAAAAGTGGGATTGCTGGGCCATAATGGAGCTCTATGTGGAGTCTTTTTTTTTTTTTTTTTGTCGGTTGTGAGGCTTGAACTCTGGGCCTGGGCTCTGTCCCTCAACTCTTCAGCTCAAGGCGAGCGCTCTACCACTTGAACTACAGCGCCACTTCCAGTTTTCTAGTGGTTTATTGGAGATAGGATTCTCATGGTCTTTCCTGCACAGGCTGGCTTTGAACCATGATCCTCAGATCTCAGCCTCAGTAGGTAGGATTACAGGCGTGAGCCACCAGCGCCCTGCAGTGTGGAGTCTTTTGAGGAACCTCTATACTGCTTTCCAGAGTGATTCAACAAGTTTATACTCCCACAAACAATGCAGTAGGGTTCCCTTCTAGCCACATGGCCTCCAGCATCTGTTACTACATTTCCTGATTATAGCCATTCTAACTGGGATGAAGTGGAATCTCAGTGTTATCTTGATTTGTATTTCTTTTATGGCTAGAGGAGCTAAGCATTTCATCATGTGTCTATTGGCTATTCTTATTTCCTTTTCAGAGTAGTCTCTCTTTAAGTATTTAGCCCATTTGTTAATTGGGCAGTTGTTTGAGGATTTGTTTTTAGGAGATTTAGTTTTTTGAGTTTTAAGTATATTTTAGTCATGAGACTCTTGTCCATTGTTTGGCTAGTGAAGATTTTCCCCCAGTCCGAGGGCTTTCTGTTGATCTTGCGAGCCATGTCTTTTGCCTTGCAGAAGCTCTGCAGTTTCATGCAATACCATTTGCCTAACCTTTCTTTGATTTGTTGTGCTTCTGGGTGTGTATTAAGAAACTTTTGGCTTGTGCCAAAGAACCCTAGAGTTTCTCCTATTCCTTCCTGTCATGCTTTCATGGACTCTGCTTTTCTTTAGAGGTCTTTGATCCATTTGGAGTTGATTCTGGTGCAGGGTGTTAGATACGGTCCTATCTTTAGTTTTCTACAAGTTTTTAACCAATTTTACCAACACCATTTACTGAAAAAGCTGTTTTTTCTTTCCATTCAACTTCTTTTTTGGGGGGGGGAGTCCGATTGTGGGCCTGAACTAAGGGCCTGGGTGCTGTCCCTCAGCTCTTCAGCTCAAGGCTAGAGCTCTACCACTTGAACCACAACACCACTTCTGGCTTTTTTTCTGCTTATGTGGTGCTGAGGAATAGAACCCAGAGCCTCATGCATGCAGGGCAAGCACTCTACCACTGAGACACCTTCTCAGCCCCCATTCAATTTCTTTAGCACCCTTATCAAAGGTTGGGTAGCTATAGATCTGTGGGCTCATTTCTGGGTCTTCAGTCCTAAACAATTCATCCTAGGGTCTGTTCTTGTGCCAGTACCAAGCTGTTTTGATTACTATGGCTTTTTATTAGAGTTTTGAAATTTTGAATTGATATTCCTCCAGTGCTTCTCTTTCAACTAAGGATTGTTTTTGCTATTCAGGATTTTTTATTGTTCCATATGAATTTTTGGATTGCTTCCTCTATTTCATTGAAGAATGAAGTTGGGATATTGATAGGTATCGCAATGAATTTGTAGGTAGCCTTGGGCATTATTGCCTTTTTCACGATGTTAATCTTCCCAATCCAGGAGCATGGGAGATTTTTCCACTTGCTTAGTTCTCCTTTAAATCTTGTTTTTAAAGTTTTTGTCATAGAGGTCATTCATCCATTTGGTTAACTTAACTCCTAAGTATTTTATTCTTTTGTGGGGCTATTGTAAAAGGGATTGCTTTCCTAATTTCACCTGCCCTCTTCTCATTATTGGAATATAGTAAATACTAGTTTGAAGAGGACTGAAGGGAGTGGACATTCTTGTCATGTTCCCGGAATTTAGAGGAAATGGTCTTATCTTTTGCCATTAAGTATAATGCTGGCTGTAGGTTTGTCATATACAGCCTTTATTGTATTGAGGAATTTTCCATGGATTCCTAGTTTATCCAGAGCCTTCATCATAAGTGTTGGATCTTGTGAAAGTTTTATTCCACATCTATTAAAATAATCATGTGCTTCTTATTTTTGCTCTTGTTGATGAGATGAATTATATCGTTTTGTTTATGTTCAACCAGTTTTGCATCACTGAAATGAATCCTGTTTGATCTCAGTGTATGATTTTTTTTGATGAGTTGTTGAAGTTGATTGGCCAAGATTTTATTGAGAAATTTTGCATCGAAATTCATCAAAGAAATGTGCTCTTTCTTTGATGAGTCCCTAGTTTTAGGAGGAGGATTATGCTGAATTCATAAAAAGAGTGTGGTAGGTATGTTTTACTTTTAATTTCATTGAGGAGATGGAGGAGTATTGGTGTGAGTTCTGCCTTGAAGGCTTTGTAGAATCCAGATGTAAATCCATCTAGTCCTAGGCTTTTCTTTGGTGGGGGGTCTTTTTTCTTTTTTTGCCGGTCATGGGACTTAAACTCTGGGCCTGGGCGCTATCCCTGCACACTTCAGATCAAGGTGAGCACTCTACCGCTTGAGCCACAGCACCACTTCCGTTTTTTCTAGTGATTTATTGGAGACTCACGGACTTTTCTGCCCAGGCTAGCTTTGAACTGTGATCCTCAGATCTCAGCCTCCTGGTAGCTAGGATTACAGGCGTGAGCCACCGGCATCTGGGAAAAGTTTGAGGTCTTTTATTGCTGCTTCTATTTTGATGCTTGATATGGCTCTGTTAAGTTGGTTTAAATCATCTTGGTTTAGTTTGGGCATGTCAATATTTGCTAGAAATTTGTCCATACCTTTAAGATTCTCAAACTTACTAGCATAAAGTTTTGAGAAGTATCCTATTAGTATATCCTAAGTCTTGGTTATTTCTTTTTTTATTTTTATTTTTTGGGGGGGGGGTCTGGTCGTGGGGCCTGAACTCTGGGCCTGGGCACTGTCCCTCAGCTCATCAGCTCAAGGCTAGTTCTCTACCACTTGAGCCACAGTGCCACTTCCGGCTTTTTTCTTTTTGCTTATGTGGTGCTGAGGAATCTAACCCAGGGCCTCAAGTGTGCAAGGCAAGCGCTCTACCACTGAGCCACCTTCTCAGCCCCTGAATCTTGGCTATTTCTACAGCTATGTTTCCATTCTAATCTCTGAGTTTGTTTATTTGGGTGTGTACTACTTTTTTCTGATTAGATTTGGTAGGGGTCTGTCAATTCTATTAATTTTTTCGAAGAATCACCTCTGTTTTGTCAGTTATTTCTATAGTTTTTCTTTAAATGTAATCTATTTAATTTGGATTTAATTTTAATTATTTGTTCCCATCTACTGAATTTGGGTTTAGCTTGTTCTTTTTCAAGGAACTTTAGGTGACTCATTAAATTTTTAGTTTCAGATCTCTCCAATTTGTTAATGGAGGAACTCAGAGCTATAAACTTGCCTCTGAGTACTGCCTTTCTGTGTCCCAGAGAAGCTGGTAATTTGTGTGTTCATTTTTGTTGAATGTCATGAACAGTTGTGTTTACTTTCTAATCTCTTCCTTCCACTGATGATCCAAGAGTGTGTTGTTCAGCCTTCATGTTTTACAGTATTTCCTTTGGGGGCTTTTGATGTTGAATTCTAATTTTATTCCCTTGTGGTCTGAGAGAATACAGGGCATAATTTCAATGTTTTAAAATTTGGACAGATTTGCTAAATGGCCTAGAATGATATCTATTTGGAGAATGTCCCATGTGCTGCTGAGCAGAAGGTGTAATCTGATGCTGCGAGGTGACATATTCGTTAAATGTCTGTTAAGTCTAGTTGATCTATGCATATTTTAAGATCCGAGGTTTCTCTCTTGAGTTTATGCCAGATTGATCTCTCTATTGAAAGGAATGGTGTGTTAAAGTCCCTAACAACTAATGTCTTTGAATCTATGTGAGACTGGATTGAAAGTAGTGTTTCTTAGATAAATTTTGGTACTCTATTATTTGGTGAGTTGATATTTAGGATCATAATATCCTCCTGAAGAAGAGATCCTTTAATTAGTATGTAGTGACCTTCTTTATCAGTTCTCATTGATTTTAATTTGAAGTCTATTTATATGATATTAGGATTGCAAATCCTGCCTGTTTATGGGGTCCATTTGCTTGATATATTTTATTTCAGCCTTTCACTTTCAGAATGTTCATTTTTTTGGGCAAGGTGTGTCTCTTGAAGACAGCAGATAGAAGAATCTTGCTTTCTGATCCAACTGGACAATATATGTCGCTTAATTGGAGAGTTAAGACCATTAATATTGAGGGTTAAGACACAGAGGTGTTTGTCTGTCCCTACCATTTTATCCAATTTGGGGGGGGGGAAGCTGTGCCTGGGCTGTTCTTGTGATTACATATTTCTGTGTTTGTGGACCACTTCATTGACTATATTCTGTTCTAGTTGGTTTTCTATATGTAGAACCTCTTTGAGGAATTTTTGAAGAGCTGGTTTGGTGGGGGTATATTGCATCAGATTTAACGTGCTGTGGAAGGTTTTTATTTGTCTTTCTGCTGTGAATGAGAGGTTAGCTGGGTAGATTATTCTTGGTTGGTAGTTATTTGACTTTAGGACATGGCATACCTCTTTCCAGGACATTCTTGCTTTTATAGTGTCTTCTGTGAAATCTGAGGTAATTCTGATTGGGTTACCTTTATATGTGATTGATCTCTTCTCCCTGGCAGCTTTAAGAATTCTTTCTTTAGTGGCTATTGAGCGGTATGGATTGTAATGTAGAGGTGGGATGTCCTATTCTGGTCTATTTGGGTTTCTAAAAGCTTTTTGTATGTGTATGGGCCTGTCCTTCTGTATATTTGGGAAGTTCTCTGCTAGGATTTTGCTGAATGCATTTCCTAATGCATTGGCTTCCCTCTCCAGCCCCTCTTGTATTCCTATTATTCTCAAATTAAGCTTTCTGAACGTTTCCTGTATTTCCTGCATTGATTTGTCATGCTTAATTTTGTTATGAAAAATGGTGTGCTCTTTCTTTATGGAGTCTAAACTGTCTTCAGCTACATATATTCTTTCTTCGGCTTCTTCCATTCTAGGTTGAAGACTTTGTACTTTGGTGTTTAACCCCTTTCCTTCTTGCTGGTCTTCTTAATGGTGCCCAGCTCTTTATTAAGGTCCTCTTTCAAGTCTTGAATAGATTGCCTTACCTCCTGGAGTTGGTTATCAGATTTTTCTTTCCACTCCATTTTCTAGGTTCCTATCTTTTCATTTGATTCTTTCTCCCTCTGCTGGAGTTCCTCTACCTTTTTATTTGTCGAGGCCATGAAGTCACCTATTAACTTCTGGTTGGCCTCTTTGCACTCTCTGATAACCCCATGAAGGGTTTCCAATTTTTCATTCAGCAGGTTTACCAGCCATGCTTTTAATCTATCTTGATCATTATCTTCTATGTCATACTGGGACTGCTATGTAGCTTGTTTATGTGGAGATGGTGGTGGGATTTGTTTATTGGCTATTTTTCTTGTGTTTCTGCAGTTAGTTCTGCCCATTTGGAGACAAGAACCACACTGCTACAAGAGTAGGACAGTCTTTTAGGACTGGAGCCAACCCGATGTCATGTAGATGGGTAGATCTTAGGGTTTCAGTGGTAAGGTGAGGTGTTTTCCTGTTTAGCTCTCTTTTTCTTTGCTTGCAGGGGATATTTTGGCTTTGGGGTCGAGATTGCATATAGTTGTAACTTTTGAGGCAATCTAGGTTTGATTAATAAGTAGTCTGCTCCTTAGAGTTAACAAGATGGGCCACTTGTACTCAAAGTGGTCAAATGGAACCAATTTTTTAGTCAAATGTAGAACCAACTGCAAGTTGAGTCACATATAAATCATTAAGGATCAATGGGCTGGATTAGAATGAGAAATGAAGGGTTAAGATTAGAAAGATATAAATAAATTTCAGAAGAGAACTTGGGTATAATGATAGTAGAGGGGTAAGAACAGCTTAGGGGAGAGGTATATGTAGTAGGAAGAGAATAAATGCCTTGTTACTGAATGTAACAGGTTGAAAAGAATTTGAAGAAAGGTTATGTACGGAGTAGCTTGGAGATCAAGATGAAAATAAGAAAGTGTATTGGGAAGGCTTGCTGAGATTAGAAAAATATCAGTCAGATATTATTGAAAAGTTGCTTACTCTGTTAACTCCTGTAATTATTGTTTACTCACATAGAAGGAGGCCTTATTTGTGCATAGAACTAGACAGGGTAGCCCTGATGGAGTAATAGTGTAAGGTAGAGAGAGAGAGAGAGGTTAAGGGGGAGTGAGAAGAAAAGAAAGAAGAAAAAACTTACAAATTAGCAAATAGTAAAGTAGAAGCAGATACCAAATAATAATGAAAAACAGAAGTTTTAAGTGGAATAGCAAATTCTAAATCACAATACACATAAGTAACACATAGAAATACAAATGAACAACAAATGATCAGACATTACAACTAACAACGCAGAACAAAAACCAGAAGAAAATACTAAAGAATGGATTTTTCAGGTTCTTTGGGGAGTTTATTCTCCCTGTAGTACTCAGAGCAGATTCCTGATGGAACCTTGTGTGCCTTGCTGTAGTCCACTTTCCTTGTGGCTTGGTTGGGAGCAGATGGCTTTTTGATTGGGGAGGGTGCCTGCTACCTAGAGTTCCATTCTCAGGCCTGGTGGCAGGCAGTTTTGGGGGTTTCAGGTTTGTAGACTGCTATCATAGGCCTGGAGTTGGGTTCCCAGGCTTTCCCAGGTAGCCACAGGAGCCTTAGGAACAGAGCTTATGTCTGTGTTCAGTTTTGATGTAATCCATCCCTTTTGGAAGTGGGCTTGTGTCAGGGGGCTTTGGGATCCCTCAGAGAATTACCACCCCCAGGGCATGGACCCAGGTGTGTTATTCACAAGTCTGTAGTTGTTGGTGTGCTGGATTACAGAGCCTGTGCTATGGTGGCTAAGATGGAGTTGGCAGGTTCTAAAGGAGAGGGTCTGTGTGTTAGCAGATCAAGGTGGGGGGATGGCTTTGCTGATGCTGAAGGGTCTCTCTCCTATGTGGTGGTGTGAGGAGTCCTGGCACTGGGAGGACTGGGTAGAGGTTGGAGTGGCAGGCTGGTGTGGATTGTGGGGGGAGCCGTGCTGGTCTGTAGCAGACGTGGTGGGAGGTGGCAGGCGCTGGAAGCCTTGGGGGTTTCTGCCTGTGGCTGCTAGGTGTGTCACCAGAGATGCCTGCAGAAGCTTGGTCATGCAACAGCTGTGTGAGCCAGGGGTCTGTGCAGGGCAGCAAGGAGGGAGAAGTCCCATCAGAAAGCTCAATTGGCTGGGCAATTGGCCCATAGAGCATAGAGCGATTGGCTGCAGCTGTGGTTTCCTGGAGATCTTGTGCAGGGTTGACAGGGGCCTTCTGGGATCCTGCCAGTGCTGCAGGTATAGGCTGGTTTTGGGGGCTTATCCGGTGGTGCCAATTTCTGGCAATTGTAATGGTGGCGTAACTTCTATATCTGTTTATTAATATTGACTCTGGAATCCAAGGTGGTACTAGGCAACTAAGAACATGGGTAGCATCTTAAATACTCCCCTCCCAATCACTGCTCATTGACAAAAGTGCAAATGTGCTGTGATCTGTCTCTACATTTCCATTACGACAGTACAAATAGTTTCCATCAAACAAGTTAGTTTATTTACAAAATTCCAGACCAGTCTTGGGCTCTGCCCTAGATCTTCCTGTTCTGAAGGCACTGAGGACACCTAGATACAACTTAGACCTAATGACATGGGTGAATAGAAATGTTAGTGAGTATTGCTTAGTTTTCTGAAGTTGCGCGAAGTTGTTGTCATGTTATGACTGCAATCTAATCAATGTCCTTTCCTGATCTTCACCACATCTCTTTATTTGGTATGAGTAGCAGGTGGGAAGATCTAAGAAGCTCACCTAAGTTTGGGTCTGGGTTTAAAAGCTCCATTTTGTGATCATAAAAATTCCACCACTTCCTGAAACTAGATTTAAGGGGCAACAAGGAAGTGGGTTAGCAATTCAAAAACTTATAAATACTTCATAGTTTAATATCTGAAATCTTCCCTTCTCACCACTCAGAATATTATTTCCCATCTGTGGAGACATCAATACACTCTTTTCTCCTGGAGCGTTTGAGTGTGGCACATCATCTGCTTCTTATGTGTTCTGATTTACACAGGGAGATTTTTCTCCTAGGCGTAAAATGACTTCAGTGCTTGGGGTACGGTGCAATAGACTAAACATGCCTAGTCATTTGTTCACACCCCTAAGTAGAACTGTCAAGGACTAAGAACTAGTCAGGGCTCACTTGCTGTCAGTGATATTGCTCTGAGGAATTGCTGTCAATGTTGCCCACAGTGCCTAGACTAAGGCCTCTCAGATAGGCTCCAAATTCAACCTGCATGAGTCTCTGGGTTGATAATCATTGAGCAACTATGTTCCACAGTCTGTGAGTCACTCACATCTGTGGATATATGCATATGAGGTCTCAAGGAGAGAGTTCCCTGGAAGGAAGGTCCTGGAATGCAAAACATCTACTAGGATAATGGAAACCTGCGGTTGTGTGTTCTTAATATGCAATGAAGTAACAAAAAAGAAAGACAAGGGTCAGAAGGACTGAGGGGAACGGAGTCCCATGATCAGGAATATAAATGGAGCTTACAAGCCCCTTCTGGCTCTGACTTTCTAGGTTTAAAGTAAGATAACAGGCAGACTGAGTTTCTAAGAACTCAGTGTCTAGGCTATATGGCTCATTCAGAAATTCTTTTCCCTCCTCCTGTGTTCTGAGAGCAACAGTTAGTGCATGGCTTCTGTCTCCTAGAAGCAATCATTCTCTTCACACAATGCTTAAAGTAAACAATGGATGGAAATCTGTTAGTAAATCAAAAATATGAAGTAGCACACAGTGCTTCCCCTGAATTCTGGGCCCTAAAATGTTCCTAATTCTGAGGACAGAAAGATCATGGGTGAGTGCTAACAACCTCCACTGAATAGTGAATTTTGAACACTTTTCCCAAGTCACATACCGTCCAGTACAGTAGTTGCCACCCATAATCCTGCTTATTAAAACAGGAAAGTCTAAGATATTGAGTCCCAAAGTGGAAACTGGGCCAAGGAAAGACGATTTATCATTGCTGGAAAGGAGGAACACTTAAATAGGAGAATGTTTCTCTGAGCCCGGATATGGGTAGCCATTTCAACAGTTTTCAAATTGTGGCTCATCAGTAGAGACTACCAAGTCAAATCTCACTAAAGCTAATTCTAAAACATATGAAAATAAAAAAATAAACTATTTGGATTTCATTACTAAGATCTTTTCTAAAGTGTGTGTGTGTGTGTGTGTGTGTTTGTGTGTGTGTGTGTGTGTGTGTGTTTGTGTGTGTGTGTGTGTGTGTGTGTGTGTGTGGTGTCAGATTTTGTATGGGATAGCATTGGTTGTTAAAAAACAACATATTGGCAGTGTCCTTTATGTTTCCCATTCAAGACTAATGGCATTCTAACTCTACCACTTGAAACACACAAGTCTGCTGGTTATCTGGAGAATAACACGTAATGGATATGCCAATCTAGGTTGGTTTCAAACTGTGGTTTTCAGATCTCACTTTCTGAATTAGGTAAGCTATAAGAATGAGCTTCAATGCTGAATCCGGTATTTCCAGTCAGTTACTTAACCTTTCTGAATCTCAGCTTCTTCCTGCGTGGAAAGTGAAAAGAATTACGTTCTGGACCTTAGAATCTGGTGAGAGTTATGACTTGTTGCTTGAAGTATAAGTTTTCGGGATGTGTGGACAGACCCTGACACTCTCATAAAACTACTGATGTTTATATTGAAATGAATTGCAGGAATTGGAAACGAGGGATTTTTTGATCTTTTTTATCCATTTATGGGCAGTGAGGAAGCCACAGAAGTTCATGGATAACAGGGAAACAAATGCAGCGATGGTTCTCTGTATATATTATTTTGACAATGAACTATACCACTTGTGAACAGGGACAGGAGGGAAAAGCAGAGAGAGAGAGCAAAGGAAGTGATAAGACTGTCCAATAAGAAATGAACTCAAAATGGTTTTTCATCATGAATACAGAGCTCAAAGGTCTTATAATACATATTTCTAAATGCAAATTAAAGGGGAAAATCAACCAGGAAATAAAATTTATATTAATTGTTAATTTTTAAAGAAGAAAATATGATCACTGATGGCAGACTAAAGACAAAGTAATACCAGAGCCCTATATGCTCAATAAGAAGCTTTTATTGAAAAATTGACCTGGAAAGTGCACATCAGGCAAAGGCAAGCAGTCGCAGCCTACCACCAACAAAGAAACACCACAATATATATCTCAGAAAAAGGACACAAGTTCAGAACAGCGCTCATCATCTGTATCTGTGATTTTAATAATACATGTGCACTCCCGCCACACACACACATACATACACACACAGGAATGTATACAAAAGCTCAACTTACTCACAAATATCCACTCAACATGAATCAAAGATCTTCCTGTAATATTTGAAATTTAAAAGTTTTAAGTATTTTAAATAATTAATAACAGATGCACAAGCAATTATTTCTGAATAGCACTCTGCTATAGAAATGAGAGATCATTATTATTATGACTACCTAAAACATCTCTGAATCTGGAAAGAATTAAACAGACAATCTGCATTTTGGGACCGTATTTCTACCAGCTATTCTGCAAAGGATTAATGAAATGATACTTATAAGATCCAAAAATTAAATACTAAATTAATAATGAATACATGAGTAAGTAAAGTGAAAGACATTGATCAGAGAGACCTATGCTGCCTCCAGCTCTCAGCCAACCACACACTGTGGCACCCTTGATGCTACCTGGAGCACGCAGTTGGCTTTCCCAGAGCAGTGGCCATGCTGGGGTCGGATCTGGGGGTGAGGAGAGGAGGGTAGGACACAGGGGAGGCTGCACTGGGGTTGGTGCTGGGGGTGTTGGGGAGGGGAAGGTAGGCAGAGGCTGGTGAGGGGAGGAAGGATGGGCAGGTCAGTGGCTCAGGCAGCAGCCACCCCTATGATAGCTAGGTCTGGGGACTGTCTTTGAGGTGGGATGTTTGGGGCAGATCCCTTGCGGTCTGGCAGTCTAGTGAGGAGAGGAAGGAGTCTCAAGTGCTGGCAAAGCAGACAATGAGAAATGAGACAACTAGGGGGATGAAGAATTTCAACAACAAAGGCTGGGACTTGGAGGCAAACTCTGGGGGTGTGGAGGGTGGACGCCACAGGATTCAAGCTGCAGTGTACCTCTTTTGACGCCTCCTGGAAGTTTGTGAGGGGCAGCTCCAATGCTGTGGGCTCAGTCTATGACTGGCCTCGCACCTGGCACCAAGAATGGCCAGCACAGCCTCGGCCTGCCCACAGAGCAGTGTCTGGGAGGCCACACACAGCGGGGTCGAGGAAACATGCCTGGCTGGTGCTGTTCCAGCCCAGCCAGGTCAAGGGCCACTGGGAAAGTTCCAGCTGTAGATCTGGACTTCTGCCATTGACAAGACTAGGTGTGTCCTCTGGGGACCAGCATGGTGGCTGTCATGTGTGAGCTGGGAACTTCCTTAGCTTGCCTTAGGTTTCGCCACAGAAAGGCCCATTCACTCCTGTGCCTCTTCCACCTTCTGGATTCCAGCTGTCCTCCTGCCTCCTGCCACATCCAAGTACAGTGTCAACTCCATGCCACTGAGAGGTCATTATGGAGATGCTCACAGGGCTTCCCACACCTGGTTCGCCATGCATAAAAGGCTCATGGTGTGCCATCCTCCAGGCAAAGTGGACCCCTATTTCACCTTCGCCACCCATGCCTATGGGACCACGAACTTCATTCTTACATAGAAAGCCAGGGATACACAAACCTGTGCTGCATTCTAAGGCATCCTTTCCCTCCTCCTGCTCAAGTGTAGGGTGGCTGTGGAGCCAACTGCACTATCATGTTTGATTATCTGATAGCAAGAGGAAAAAAGCTTCATTGTCCCAGATACAGCTGCCCCTGGATTTCTATGTGTACACGAGGTGTGTGTGTGTGTGTGTGTGTGTGTGTGTGTGTGTGTGTGTGTGTGTGCATGTGTGTGGTGTGAGAGAATCAGACACACTTGAGTTTTAGGGTAAAACACTTCTTCCCTTCAGCATTGAGATTTTGTATCTAGTGGTTTTCCCCCCTCCACAAATTCTTAGTCAATGTTCTAAAGTTGTCTTTCTGTATACTTTTATCCCTTTATCTTCTTGATAATCAGATTCCTATGGTCTGCTTTTAAATTTCACCATTTGCTTCATGAAGTAGGTGCCTTTTGAAAACATCTTTTATGAAGCCTTTGGATCTCTTCAAATGCAATTTGTGCTGTATTAATGTGTTTTACTTTGCCCAATTGTCGAGGCCTACGCAGTGACTGTTAATTTGAGATTATCTTAGCACTAATATGAGATACTATCCTTTCAATCTACTTTTCTAGTGAAAGAAGTTCAACATCTTTATTGAAATAATTGCCTGGGTGTAAACAAACAAACAAACAAAAATCCAGTGTTATAATTGTACAATCACTTGATTTTAGTAAATTTTGCACCACTGTAATAATTTTTTAACTAATGTTAATAGTTGGAATGGGAAAAAACCACAAATTGTAAAACTTAAAAATTGATCAAATATCAAAAAGGACACTGATCAGGAATGAAGTACAAATGTAAATGTTTAATAAATAAATGAAATATTTGAAATTCTTATCCACATATCAAAAAGTTACTGAGCTCCAATCTTACACATCAGAATATTTATAACCACTCAAACAAATAAACACAAATGCTGGAGAGGTTGAAATAAATCAGGAACTGTGTTTAGTTGTGTGGCAATTGTAAACTAGTGCAAGCCATATGGAACTCAGAGTGGAGATTTACAAAATACCAAAAAACCCCACATATTTTAATGACCTTTACAATAACTTGGATACATATTGAAGGAATATAATTAAACATGAACATCCGTGTTCATGGTAGCAGTATTCATAACAACCAAGATCTGAAATCAACCTAGGTGTACCAGTAAAGGGAATAAAGAAAATGTGCTGTTCATAGCTATAAACATATTCTCGGATATAAGAGAAGTGAATGCTTCTACTGTTTCATTGCAACGTATTTTTGGATATACATCTAATACTAATTTCATGGGCTTTTATGGCACTATGTTTTTGCTTTTGTGAGGAACATCCATATTGATTTTCAGAGCAGTTACAACAGGTTAAGGATATCCTATAATAGATGAATATTAGACCAAAATTTAAATATATTAGTGAACACATACAGGACGATCATATATAGTTTATAATTTGAAGCAATGTTAAGAAGGCAACAATTGGGAAAAAGATAATGCTAGAAGCTTAATAAGAAATTATCTTGAAAAGCTAAATAAAGAAAGTATAAAATAAGACACATCAGAAGCTGTTGAATGGTAGAAGATGGATGAATGTTAGAAAAACATTCATCTGCATGGTCAAGTTGAATGAAGTATATGCATATTTGGTGCACACTGATGAAACTCATTCCAAAACATAAAATACACTTAAAATGTTTATGAAAAGACAAAACAGTAGCTGTATTTTGTATACGTAATAGTAGGAATTCACAGAAGGATCAAACTGTGAAGGAGAGAGAATATGGCCAAAAATGTTGATGTGATTGTTTGAAGATATCTGTGTTTGTGTGGGAAGGGAGGAAAGAAGATGAAGAAAACATATGGGGTGCTGATCAAGGTATATTTTCACATATACAGACACAGAAAAATAAGAAAAATGTGCAACTAATTTGTGTTAATTTAACAAAACATTTTGCTCAAATTTAAGAAATGAAACTATAAAAATAATACTTAATAATATCAAATAAGTAGGCCATGGAAGAAAATTTACCATAGAAAGATTTTCCCCATAATTTGTTAAATTTCATAACAAATGGATTAAAATAAAATATAGGATGCTATATATATATGCTATGGATGAATATACTCAGTAGAACTTTGTGAGGAAAGAATGTGCTTTCTTTTCCTCATCAACCTATATCTAGGACACCTAGCTTTTAAAAGAACACTTGTAGTCAGAACAGTAGGGTGACTAATTTAGGCAGTAATTTATTATGTTTATTCTCTAATTTTATGATGTGATTCCCGAATTACATGAGTGATCCTACGAGATTTTGTGACCTCATTTTTACCCATAGTTTCTAATTCCTCCCACTGGGCATGATTTTTCTACTACTCTCATTTTTCCTTGTTTCTGAACTCAACTCCTGTAATCTTTGTGTTCATGAGAAAGAGATGGAGAAATGTGAGGGTGGCCTAGAGTCTGTACTAACTTCCACTCCAGCTTAGAGGATCTAGTGAAGGACTTCCACCTGGGCCTCAGGATCAGATATTAATTGATCTCTTTTGAAATGGAGAAACTCACTCCCTCAGGCAGAATCTGTTATTCCTTGATTTTCTCTGAAGAGATTTGGAACTAGGGCACAATTCAGAGAATGAGCTTTCCCACCACCCACCACAGCATTGACAGAAGGAACAGATCCAAAACTGATAGTGGTTTCAGTTCCCACAGGGCCTCATCAGGGACCTTCTGGTGGGAATAGAAACTGGACAAAGTCTAAGATGGAGATTAACTGAGACTGGGCCTAAGGGGGACACTAAAGAATTTCCCTTTCTTTGACTACAAGTGAGTTGTTTAGTGAGATATGACACCTTCCTTCATATCAGAAAATGCAGTAGGTCAATTGTGTAACTGCCAATTTGTAGGAGGTCATTTTCCTCGAAGGAGAAGGGGTTACATGTTGGGTCCACCAGTTTTCTTTCTAGTCTGTTGTCTCTCCCACGCCTTCCTATGCCAGGAACATATTGCTTCATTCCTGCATTCAACTACTTGTCCTGACTCCTAAGCAGAAATACCATAGGCTATCCTTTTGCTAGTCTTTTACATTTGTGATAGAATAGACCCAGGCTCTGCTGCTGCCAAGAGGTGACAACAAGATCAGATTTGTACTGAAGATCAATCATATTGATAGAACCATTCTATGAGGTCTTTCCTGACCACACTTTTTGAGGTTTCCACTGAAAATTGATTGAACTCACTAGAAGCTCAAAAGTTTCAGTTTGTGGGGTGGTGGATACTGGTGATTCACGTCTATAATCCTAGTTAGTCATGAGGCTGAGATCTGAGAATTATGGTTCTAAACTTGCCTGGGAAGAAAGCCTATGAGATTTGCCTGTAGCTAATCAACGAAAAACCCAAAGTGGTACTCTGTCCCAAAGAGGTAAAGGGCTAGCCTTGAACCAAAGAGCTGAGAGACAGTACTCAGGCCCTGAGTTCGTGCCCTGTGACCAACAAAAAGTAAGTTTGATTTTCCTACCATGGTTTCCTCTTCTAACACACTATGTCCTTTATCTATAAGACTTTCTTAAGATTCCTGTGTCTCACTCAAGCAATTTTTGTCTGTCAACAATAAGAAAGTCTACCTAGAATACACTCAGTAAGTTTACAATAAATATTTGTTAAGTGTGAGTGTGCAGACATTAGACTAATTCTTACTTTAAAGAAACCGTGTTGGTCTTTATTCCGTTGGAACAATTGTATGGAAAATAGATGTATCTCTGGATTCCTTTGGTTCTCTGTAGAATCTATATTCTCTATATTGTTTTTCCATTGATACAGAAAAGTTCTAATTTGTGGCCACTATTATTTATTGTGTTGCTAGTTTTAAGCATGGGAAATGGATCAAAGGGATTTCAAACTTCATTTATGTGAAAAATCTTCATTCATTATATAAATTCAAAAAACATAAATTACTAAAAGAACTTTTTCTTTGGTAAAAAGAAGAGCATGGGGGTCAGAGATAGTCTCTTCCATATAGTAGACTTTGAGGTTCTGACCATACTGTGGTCTGACTTTGAGAATTAAGTTCCTATAATGGGTCTTTTCAACACTCTTGTTTGGCACTAGAGGCCTAGCGAAACAAACACATTTGTCTCTGATTGACTTTCTTTCAGGAAGTCCATGGCTGACATTGATTGTGAAAGATAAGAATTGTCCTCCTAACAATTCCTTCTAAGTAATTTCATTTATATTTGTGGTTTTGGATCTTGTAGCAGCTTATATGTAACAGTCTCCCATGGAGCAATTTAAAGAGAGAAACTTCTGTATCTATGTTATAATGTAGTGGTATTATAAGAGTTCCTTATATTTTACAATATAAGATAAATAACAATGATTTTCTTAGCAACTCTAGCTAAATTATGTATCATAAGACATTATGATAATAGTGTCCCAAAGTTCACAGATCACTTTATTTATGTTTAATGCAGCATTATTTACCATAGTTAAGATATGTACCAACCCAGATACCCCTCAGTAGATGAATGGATCAAGAAAATATGGTTTATATACAAAACAGAATTCTATGCCTCCATCAGAAAGAATGACATTGCCCCATTTGTTAAGAAATGGAAAGACTTGGAAAAAATTATATTAAGTGACGTAAGTCAGGCCAAAAAAAACATAGGTCCCATGGTTTCCCTTATTTGAAATAACTAGTATATGTCTGAGACAAGCAGAAAAGGTCAGAGAAGTTGATGTTAGGTGAAATAAACCCCAAGATAAGTATTCAAATGTTTTTTTCTTTCATTCAATTGTTTCTAACATATTTATAAGATGATTTCTTTGTTGCTTAGTATGTCCCTCCCATACTCCGTAACTCCTGTTTTCACTCTATTTGATGTTGGTATAATTTTTGGAGGGGAAGGGAAAAAAACAAATCATTTAAATAGGGATACAGGTGGACCCATTGCAACAATGACATGTACAAATCATTATGTTGAAAACCGAACTTTACAATTTTGGCAGAGGGAGGGGGGAGATGGGAAGGGATGGCAAGTGGAAACAAAGGAGGAGGCAAAAATGCTTCATAAGAAATGTACTCATTATCTTGTACATGTAATTGTAACCCCTCCATATGCTATTTTCACAATTAAAAAAACATAAAAGAGTAATCAGAATATTGATATTTTTGAAATGCATATCATGAGGCATGTATATTTCCAAATGCAATGTTACCCCAATACATTTCCCGTTTCTTGTTTTGTCATGTAGCTAATTTAATTTTACTTTTTGCCCAAACTAAAGCTTACTATATATTACTTTGCTACAAGAAATGGAGCACAAATTTAAATCATGTCTTTATTTTTACTCATTTGTATTTATCATAAAGTTGTTGTGCGAAGAGTTTTCAATTCAATGAGTTTGTTTATTAGTACAATGCATCTTGATTAATGTTCCATTGATCTACCCCATCTTTCCCACCACTACCCATCCTATGTTTCCTGGTTCCAATTTTACATATATATCATCAATATGATTGTATTTCCCATCCCTTCCTCTTTTCATTAATCTGCCCCCTCTTTTCTGAAACCTCTTCTGCAGCCAAACATGACTTCCCTTTCTGTTACTTATTTTCTTGAACTTTTGATTGTTTGTTAGTTATTCAGAGAACCGCCATCACTGAAATACTCGAATGAGCATACCGAGTATTGCTTTTCTAAATTTTATTTTGATTTCTACTTGTACACATGAGTTGACATTCAATACATGAGTACATGTCTATAATGGATATTAATCAATGTCACTTCTTTCATAATTTTCCCAACACAGGCACTCCCATCTTTTCCTCAAGTTTCTTCATTTTGTAGGATATTCATTAAGCTAGATCATTGCTTTTTTCCCCACTTTATTGCTTCATTTATCTATTTCTCCCTACCCTAATCCCAGCCCTACCTGTGAATACTTGATTTCTAGTGTTTCTTTTGTTGGAATTTGAGTTAGCTATTCTAAGGAATTACATTCTTTGAATTCTTTTCTGAACCAATCATATTTCAGTTCGTACCTAGGTGTATACATGGATTCCACCCCAATGTGTGCATATTGCAGTGATCTAGATTATATCTAACTTCCTATATAACAGAAAACATATCTCATTTGTCACTTTGGGTTTAACTTTCTTTCCTTACTTCACTTAACATGATTTCTCCCAATTTCTTTCCTTTCTTTGCAAATGATGCATTATCATTTTATCAAATGGATAAATAAAATTCCAGTGTGCATGTACATATGTATGTATATAAGCATATATATGAATATGAACATATATATGCATACTTATATGCATATAGCTATCATATTTTCATGATCTACCTGTCCACTGAATATCATAGTCCAGGTCTAAATGTGATTTCTTGTACTATTATGCTTTTGCTTTCAATGTTTTAGTGAATAACTTAGTATCATTTACCTAATATTGTGCATACAGTCTATTCTACAACAAAAACCATTCTATTAATTTTCCAGTCTGGTGGTTTATGTTCCTATGTATGTTAGATCCTATAAATCACAAGGGTTCATAATTGCATATGAATCTGTTTTTAAGAGCAAGACTAAATGTTCACTTGCATATAGTTGACACTTGCTAATAACATATAATTATATATATGCATATACATATGCATATACAATTTATATACATATTGACACACAAATATGCATATTTATGCATACATATAGTATATATATACATATATATGTATATATATATATATATATATATATATATATACACATATACAATTCCTGTGTCCTAGTACTAGGAATTAAATTCAGGGCCTAGTTTTTTTTGCTTTTCCTTTGTGCTCAAAGTTAGCATTCTTCCATTTGAGCCACAGCTCCACCTTGAGCTTTTTGGTTCTTAGTTGAAGATAGCAGTCTCATGATAGATTTTACCTTGTCTGTCTTGAAACAATGATCCTCAGCTTTCAGCTTTCTAAATATTTAGGTTTAAAGGCATGCAACACTAAAACTAGCCCTATTATATGCGAATTAATAATAAATTTAAAGAATTATAACTTGTAGTATTTTCAAATAAATATCTTTAAGTTAAAACTAAAACACACTGCTTAATTTTTTTTCTTATTCCAACTCACCTACCAAGAAAGGAAAGGAAAATGCAAAGCTGAAGAACCCCTGAATGTAACAGTTCTCAAGCCTGCTAGCCACAGTTTCTTTGCTGTGAAATAGAAGAGGAGGCTATCGACTACAGGCAAAATGGGAGAACATGCTCTTCACTGAAACTGCTGAAGGCTAATGACAATGAGAACAAGCAACTTTATCCAGGAAATGTCACAAACAGTATGCTGTGGTCAGCTGACTCTAGTGGATATGTGTAGCCAATCTTAGAGGATGTTCATAGATATGAGGAGAATAATCTAAGATGAATATGTCATTAGAGAGGTGTACTTTCTTGAAGATGAATGCCCTTGATTTTGCTAAGCGTGTTATCCATACAGAAGGTTCTTGTCTTTCTGCTGCCACTTTTCAACTGTTCATCCATTTGCTTCAACTGGACCTTCTTTTAACTTAACAGGATTATTACCTCCATATGGTCCTGGTAATTTATGAAAACAAGAAATTCCAGTATTTCTCCATCTCTCTTTTTTTACTTTTTATTTGTTCCACTATGAGAACTTGAACTCAAGGCCTGGGCACTGTCCTTTAGCTTTTCTGTTAAGACAAGTGCTCTATAACTTGAGTTAAAGCTACATTTACATGGTTTTTGAGGACTAAAGGGAGATTTTTGTCTGGACTGGATTTGAACTTCAACCATCAGTTCCCAGGCTTCTGAGTAGCTAAGATTACTGGATTGAGCAATTAGTGCCCAGCCTCCAAAACTATTTATTTCTTTAGCCACAAATATGGAGTGACTCTTAAAGAGTTTTGTAATTGAGAAATTCTCATCATACGTGATAGTTAATGAAATTTCAAAGGGAAAGGTTGGAAAGTCAAGAAAGGTTCAATAAACAAATTCAAAATATGGTTTGTTCTTACTTTATTGACGCAGCAGCCCCACTGACTTCTCTCATGGATATCTTCTATTCTAATTTACTTGGGAATTCACAAGTGGATATAATTCAGTTTCATTTAACTACATGAACACCTCTCTTGTTACAGATATTATGGAGCTACATTACATCTGAGGCCTAGTGACTACCTGAAATCATCAATTTCACCATAGATGACCTCTGTTCTTGTGTAATAACTAGACTGTTTCACTAGTCTGACACACCAAGATACTTCAGGACACACAGCCCCTCTTGCTGTAAGACCTGCCAATGTAAAGAAAGCAACTGTTTTCTTCAACCCTTATAGGAATCATGCCTGTACTATAAGATTCTCAGCAGTAAGAAGGGTGTTCAAACTACACCTGCCTGGACACTGCTGGCTCACTTTCTGAAACTTCTCAGGCCTTTCTTCAATGATGATGTCAGCTGTCTGTAGAACTATTGTCCATCTACACCAGCCATCACCACAGCTCCTTATTCTCTTGATTGAATAAGATCCACGAAACTAGTCTGTCTACAATCATCCACCGCTTTGCTGATAGTCACCTGCAGAGAAAAATGCATTTGGCTTTTGAAGATAGCAAACAAAATGGTGTCCTTCCCTCCTATTAATGGAGTGTGAATTTCATTCATTTTGGTCAGCATCTTTGAGGACTTACATCTGTGTTTCTTGCTTTTAGAAACCTAGGGTTCAGCATCCTCAGACATTATCATACCTTTGCTGAAGTAACAACTCTAGGTGACCAAGAGGACTGTTACCCATTGCAAATCATTTTTTACCTTATAAACAAGAAAGGCTGAATATATTTACCACCACCTAAATTCTTCTGCTTTATGTACTTTCAATATTTATTTTCCATTGATGATAAACTTATAATTTAATTCTGACAATATTTTTGTCTATTAAAATTAATCAAATTCTTCCATCATTAAGGCCAAATGTCCTGTTTGTTTCATTTAAAAACTAATTCACATCATGTTAAAACCAAACGTTTATAATACAACATATCAGAAAGATTAAAGGCATATATATGATGGAGGATTCATACATAGTAAAATAAAAGAAACCTTAAACCAAGGCCCATCACACATTTGATCCCACACTTCTAATAGAACAGGGTGATTTTGCCTATAAATCATGGAAATGTCACCTCAATCCATTCTACTCTTCACAGGCTAACTCTGAAAGACCCAATGCTTCATTGCTTACAAATAACTCCAACAAGTAGATTTACTAAGCATAGGAATATCCTCCCAACAATGATAAATGATTATGCTAATAAATTTCAAATTAAATAGTTCAAAGCAGCCTGGCTAGAGTACAGAAGGATTCTGAGGTCTTAAAAAACTTGAAATACTTCTAGTTAAAAAGGGGCCACACAAGGTCCTTTGCTAAAGTTTTCACATGCAGTTCATAAATAAGAAAGCCAATAGGATTTTCTTCTTACACAATACTTTCAGAGTGGAGCAAAATTACCAAATGTAGCACCATCTACCCAGCCAAATGTGTTGAAAAGGCTTGAAAGTCTATTGCTAGAAAGCCAAGTTTTGTTTCCATCTCTCTGACATGTATTGACTTCAGCTTATAAAACTATAGTCGTTCACAGCTCTGAATTCCTAATTAATCTCACAATGGCTCTACATTCTGCTCTACATTAACTTTTGGAGAAATTTCCTAGAACACCAAATACTTTCTTTTTGTATAAACTTTAAATAAAAAACTTAAATTGACATTTAAAATGAGACAAGCAAATACTTTGTTCAATTTTTGTGTGTGTGTGACGGTCGTGGGGCTTGAACTCAGAGCTTGGGTACTGTCCGTGAGAGTATTTTGCTCAAGGCCAGTAATCTACCACTTTGAGCCATATTGCCACTTTCCACTGGATTTTATGTTCTTAAAGATCTTTAAGATTACTAGAAGCCTTCAATTTGCTCTGATCTCATCACTTATATAAACTGTCCAATACATTACTCAGGACTCTAACCTGAGTAGCAGTGAACAGTTAAGTACCCGTACCCTCTTGAGTTCAATCAGTTAATCTGATAGCTTCTAAAAGTTTAAAAATCCCACCAGCTTCTAAAAGAAGCTGATTACATGTGTATGTAGGGGAGCCCAGTAAGACCCCTGCTGTTAGGCCCAAATGAGGTGTTGCTCAGGAAAGGCCAGAGGCCTCTCAACAGACAGGCAACACTTGTCACAATCTAATCAATATTAGCTTAGCCCCATTATCACCCCATCCCTCTCATTGTTCTCCTACCTGATGGAGATTATTTTCAAACTTTCCTTAAATGTGTACATACTTGCAGCATCCAGTGCTATGGAAAGAAGGGATTGTTTCTGTTAAGCATGCTGCTGCCTTCTAAAACTACAGAATCTAAAGGAACAGTGGAGGAGCAGGGATCCCACTGAAAAGGAATTCTAACAAAATTAAAGCACCTTTCTAACATTTTGGGACATTGCAATTTCCTATGGGAAGATTGCTGACTTACACACAGGAGTAACAATGTGCAAGTTCTGCACAAAAGCTCTATCTATTCTTTGTCACCACCACATCCTCCTCCACACAGACCACACAGGTTGGTCTTCATATTTCGAATTACTTTCCAGGTCAGAGACCAGTCAGCCAGTGACTTCTCTTGTTCCTGCATTTAAACAAAAGAAAGAGACTTTAAAGAAAGCCTTCAACTCAAGCTGCTGCTGTTCCCATACATATAAGCTAATCCTTTGATTAGAGTCAAGGGGAGGAGGACCAGTCAGGGAAATGGACCTTAAGAATGAGAAACAGCCCTGGCCTCTTGAAGACCTACCTTGGTAGCCAGTCTCAAACCAATTTGCTCCCCTTTTCATTGCCTCAGTTATTTCCCTAATGTTTATACAATTCACTCTGATATAAAATTTAGTTCAACACTTAAATTTAGAGGATAGTGAAGTTAATATTTAGCTGAAATTAATTTAATAATGTTATATATATATATATATATATATATATATATATTTGAAAGGTGATAAATAGGTGACACTTTTAAAAAGTAAAAAAAATGCATTGTTGCTGAAGTCGTAATCACATACAATTTCTCTTCAACTGGCATTAATTCTTGGCTAACTTTCTAAATGAAAGAGTGTAATAATTGTTTAAATATAATTAGTGCAGATTTATAAGCAGAAGTTTCATCTGACTGTTGGTACATAATTTGTTGGAAAAATATGCAAACTGTCACTAGCCATACCTGGGATTATTTTGTGTTCTATTTATTTTAATTTTTTGTGCTGGTCCTGGGACTTGCACTCATTACCTGAGCACTGTCTCTGAGATTTTTCTGATCAAGGCTATGACTCTAAAATTTGGGCCACAGTTCTACATACAACCTTTTGGTTGTTAGTTGGAGATAAGACTCAAACATTCTGTAATTGGTCCCAACTTCAAACCGAGGATCTTATGTCTCACCCTCCATAATATCAAGGATTATAAACATGAGACACTGTTAGCCATGTGTTTTTTAAAGCATCTGTCAATAATAATATTAGAAAACTATTACTATTACTAAAGGCTCATACCTGTAATCCCAGCTACTTCAGAGGCTAAGATCTATAGGATGATAGTTTAAAGCTAGACTGGTCAGACAATTCAGAGTTTGTTATTTTTTTAACCCGCTGGCCCCAGGGTTGAAATTCAGGCCTAGGCACTGCATATGAGTTGCTTTTCATTAAATCTAATGCTCTACCTCTTGAGCCACAATGACACTTGCAGCTTTTCCTGAGTAGTTTATTAGAGGGAAGAGGGAAGGAGACTGCACAGTCTGGCTCTGAACTCTCATCGCACAACTAATCCTTCAAAGTAGCCAATCAGTGATTCTTACCTTCAATTAAGCAGCAAAAAAATCCCTGAAGGTGTGGTTTAAGTGGTGTAGTGCCAACCTTGCTTGGAAAAATTTAAGGAAATTCAAGCCTCAGTATTGGCACATATGTACACAGAAGCATGCACATACATACATATAAATTATCCTCTACTCAATTCCATGTGATGAAAAAAGATATAAAAATATTAAATTAAATTAGGACAAAAAATAAATAATTTCAATTATTAAAAAAAACTACCATATCTGGGTGTCAGTGGCTCACACATGCAATCCTAGCTACTCAGAAGCTGAGATCTGAGGACTGTGGTTCAACTCCAGCCTGGGAAGGAAAAGCCCATGAGACTCTTATCTCCAAATAACCACACAGAAAACTGGAAGTGGCACTGTAGCTAAATTGGTAGGGGTCTAGCCTTGAGATGAAGAGCTGAGGAATAGCACCCAGGCCCAGAGTTCAAGCCCCATGACCAAGAAAAACAAAAAAACAACAAACAACAAACTTCCATAGCTGATTGTGACTTAGGTGGTAGAGTGCTTTCTTCCCATAAACGAGGTATGAGTTCAACCCCAGTGTTGTTCATACCAAAACAACCCAATAAAAGCACACAAAGAACTATCTAACAAAACACATCATACGTTGTAAAGAAAATTAAAACTTGCAAAAATAATTGAAATAGAGCTAAAAGGAGAACCATGGCTCAATTCTGAACAGTAATACACAGCATCAAGTAGGTATTAATTTCCATCAAAACCATCTATACATTCAATGCAATACTATGATAAGTCTTCACAGCAATTTGTATAGATTGGAGGCATCATCAGTTAGGAAAAATAAGCCTTGAGGAATGGTAGACAGGAAATCAAAAAGAAACAAGACATTTAGAAACATGCAAGCACATCTTCTTTGCTTCTAAATACAGCCTGAGAATCAAGAGGATGCATTCCTCATCTTAAGGACAAATATCTGTTGTATGGCAAAATGTGTTTTTTTCCTAGAAGAAATATACTAAAGAGTGAGTCACCAAATAAATAATCAAGAACTCAAAAGGTGTAACACCAGGAATGACAAAAAGCAAAGATAAACAAGCATCTGCATGACTTTATGACAGACCTTGCTTTTTCAGAAAAACTCCCCTGATGTCAAACAGCTCTATGCTTCTCTCTGTGACAGCACCCACATACTGAGTGTGCCTCTGTCTGTCCGCTGCTGATTGTTTGCTTGCTTACTCAATAAAACTATGCCAACTTTTCTTGCCATGGTGATTTCTCTGGAAATTCTTATTCTGTGACCAAAGTCAGGGATCATAAGTAAAGAGACCCTAATTCTAGAGGGAAACTTAAAAAATCCCCACATGGACCCAGTGACTGCTGTTTCAAATAATTAAGAGCTGGGTGGGCATGTAGCTCACTTGTAGAGAACTTGGCATCCATGCAGAAGACCTGGGTTTGGTCTCCAACACTAGAAGAGGGGAGGGATTGTGAAAGATCAAAGAGGCAAAGAATGAGGAAGAACAAGTGGGGACACATCCCACCTGAAATGAAGATTTGTCACACTGAAGCATAGTAATCAAGATAGTCTGATATTAAAGCTGAGGAAACGCAATAAGAAAATAGTAGAGAAATAAGGACCAAACCTAAGTGGGAACTTGATATCAGACACTAGATTATGCAATAAACAGCCACTAGGATAGCTAGCTATCTATATGAATAAATACCAAGTATACCACGACTTAAAGCCTTTGCAAACAATTCCTAAAAACAAATAAGGACACAAAGGTAGAAAGCATCCCATGGACGTTTAAGGAATACTAAGTGAGTGTTTTAAGAATGAAAATTTATTTCACAAAGGAAATATATATATATAGGAAAATATCAACAAATTTGTGTATATTACAACATAAAATCTTTTGTTCAGTAAGTGACAGCAAGAGAAAGAAAACGATGTTCTCTTAACGCCAAAGACACACCCCACAATCCCTGTGCTAAAATTGTGTTCCTACATTTGAGGAAGGAAGAGGAACCACTTACCTTGAAAAAAAAAAACAAAGACAGATGATATATGCACCTGGGCCAACTAGGACGAGGAATCAGGGAGTTCCCAAGGTGAAGAAAGATTAGTACAACACCCTACATCTTATATATACATTTTTTTTTTTAAATTTGGGAAGGGGAAGAAAAGTACCAAAATATTGAAATAAGGTTACAAGTTTAACCATTATACCAATGAGATGTACAAGAAAATGAACTTTATATCTTTGAGTGTGGGGGAAGGGAGGAGTTGGTGAGGTAAGGGGGAAAGGGATAATAGGGTAAAAACAAAGGAGGGGGTAACAATGTTCTATAGGATATGTACTCATTACCTCACTCATGTAATTGTAACCCCTCTGTAGAGTACCTTTATAATAAAAAAAAGCCATTATGACCCTCATCCTAAAACCAGGCAGGGACTCATCAAAGAAAGAGAACTATAGACCTACTATTTGATGAACATCGATGCAAAACTACTCAACATAATCTTGGCCAATCAACTTCAAAAATTCATCAAAAATATCATACACCACGATCAAACAGGATTATTCATTTCAAGGATGTAAAGGTGGTTCAAAATACACAAATCAATAAATGTAATTCATCACATCAATAAGGGCAAGGATAAGAATCACATGGTTATCTCAATAGATGCAGAAAAAGCATTTGACAAGATTCAACACCTCTTTATGATGAAGGCTTTGGAAAAATTAGGAATCCATGGAACATTCCTCAATACAATAAAGGCTGTATATGACAAACTGAGAGAAAGCATTATACATAATGGTGAAAAACTAAAGCTATTTCCTCTTAACTCAGGAACAAGACAAGGATGTCCACTCTCCACTTCTCTTCAATTCATTATTAGAATGCCTAGCTACAGCAATAAGACAAGAAGCAAACATAAAAGGTATCCAAATAGTGAAAGACAAAGTAAAACTCTCTCTCTTTGCAGATGATATAATCTTGTATTTAAATAATCCCATGGACTCTACTCCCAAATTACTCGAGCTGCTTCGAAAATTTGGCAAAGAAGCAGGATATAAAATTAACCCTCAAAAATCAATGGTTTTTCTGTATGCCAACAATGAGTAGAGCACAGCAGAAATTAAGAAAGCAACTCCTTTGTAATAAGCCCACAAAAAATAAAATACCTAGGAGTTAACTTAAAAAGTAAAGGACCACTAAGATGAAAATTATATAAACCTGAAAAAGGAAATCAAAACAGAACTTAGAAAGTGGCAATCCTCCCTTGCTCCTGGATCAGAAGGATTAATATCGTGAAAATAGCCATACTTCCCAAGGGTATCTACAAATTCAATATGATACCTGTCAATATTCCAACCTTATTCTTCAAGGGAATAGAAAAGGTAATCCAAAAATTCATATGGAACAATAAAATACTGTGCATAGGAAAAACAATCCTTAACAGAATAAAACAGTGCTGGAAGAATATCAATAGCAAATTACCAATTCTACTACAAAGCCATAGTAATCATAACAGTGTGGTAGTGGCACAAGAAGAGACCTCAGGAACAATGGAATAGAATTGAAAATTCAGAAATGAACACACAGAATTTTAGCCACCTAATCTTCGATGAGAGAGCTAAAAAATAGAATGCAAGAAAGACAGCATCCTCACTAAATGGCAAAATTGGTTAATCACCTGTACAAAACTAAAGTTATATCTGAATATATCACTCTGCAAGCGAATCACCTCTAAATGTATCAAAGACCTAGGAGTCAGAGCAGACAAACTAAAAAAATTAAAATACAGACTAGGAGAAACCCTAGGTCTTCTTGGCATAGGTCAAATTTTTCTTAATAGAGATCCTGAAACACAACAAATCAAAGAAAGGTTGCACAAATGGGATTGCATGAAGCTGTACAGATTCTAAATGGCAGAGCACATAGCTAACAAGATCAATAGGAAGCCCATGTACTGGGAGAAGATCTTAACTATCCACACAACTGATAAGGATCTCATATCTAAAATGTACTTGGCGCTCAAATAATTAAATCGCCCAACAACAAATACTAAAAGAAACAATTGCCCGATAAATAAGTGGCCTAAAGACTTAAAGAGAAGCTTCTCTAGAGAGGAAATAACAATGCCCAATTGACACAGGAAGAAATACTCAACCTCTCTAGACATAAAAGAAATGCAAATGAGAACAACATTGAGATTCCACCTCACCCCAGTTAGAATTGCTATAATGAAGATCTCTGATGGAGGCATAGAATTCCATTCACATTTTCTTGATCCATTCATCTACTGAGGGGCATCTTGGCTGGTTCCATATCTTAGCTATGGTAAATAATGTTGCAATAAACATACTTGGTCTGGTAGCTTTAGTATGGTCTTGTTTGTGATCATTCAGGTAAATGCCCAATGTGGGATTGCTGGGTCATAGGGAAGCTCTATGTGGAGTCTTCTGAGGAACCTCAATACTACTTTCCAAACTGGTTGAACAAGTTTACACTCCCTCCAACAATTGCCTCATTTTTTAGGAAATTGAAAGACTTGGAAAAAATTATATTAAGTGAAGGAAGCCAGGCCCAAAGAAACATAGGTCTCATGATTTCCCTTATTTGCAACAAGTAATATATGTCTGAGACAAGCAGAAGCCGTCTGACAAGTTGACGTTAAGCTAAATGAACCCCAAGATAAGGACTCAAATGGTTTTTCTTGCTATTGTTTCTAACATATTTATAAGATCATTTCTTTTTTTTTTGTATTTCCCTCCCCCATGGTATAAACCCTGTTTTCCCTGTAGTTGATGTTGGTAAAATTTGTGAATGGGAAGGTTAAAAAAACTGTTTAAATAGGGATATAGGTGGATCAATTCCTACAATGTGGTGTACAAGATGGTATCTCTAAAAACGAACTTTACAACTTTGGAGGACCCGGAGGAGAGATGGTAGGAAAGGAATGGTAAGGGGAAACAAAGGAGGAGACAATAATGCTTGATAAGAAATGTACTCATTACCTTGCTCATGTCATTGTTACCCCTCTGTACTGTATTTTCACAATCTAAGAAACTTATTAATATAAAAAAGAACACTAGTAACAGATTCTGGAGTGGATGTTCCCAGGTGGGAACCCTACTGCATTGTTGGTGGGATTGTAAACTTGTTCAACCACTTTAGAAAGTAACATGGAGGCTCCTTAAAAGACTCCACATAGTGCTCCCCTAAGACCCAGCAATCCCACTTTTGGGCATTTACCCAAACGATCACATATAAGGCCATACTAAGGTTAGCAGCACAACGATATTTATCAGAACATTTTTTGGGGGATTGCCAGTCGTGGGGCCTGAACTCTGGGCCTGAGCACTGCCCCTCGGCTATTCAACTCAAGGCTAGCACTCTACCACTTGAGCCACAGCGCCACTTCTGGCTTTTTTCTTTTTGCTTATGTGGTACTGAGGAATCAAACCCAGGGCCTCATGCATGTAAGGCAAGTGCTCTACCACAGAGCCCCTTCCCAGCCCTATCACAGCGTTTTTTACCATAGGTAAGATATGGAAGCAGCCCAGGTGCCCTTCAGTAGAAGAATGGATCAAGAAAATGAGGTATATGTATACAATGGAATCCTATGCCTCCATCAGGAAGAATGACATAGCCCAAATTGTTTGTTGTTGTTGTTGTTGCTTTTGTTTTTGTTTTTGGGTCCAGTCATGGGCCTGAACTCTGGGCCTGGGGGCTGTACCTCAGCTTTTTAGCTCAAGGCTAGCGCTCTACCACTTGAGCCATAATGCCACTTCCTGCTTTTTTTCTGCTTATGTGTTGCTGAGGAATCGAACCCAGGGCCTCATGAATGCAAGGCAAGCACTCTACCACTGAGCCACCTTCCCAGCCCCTCATAGCCCAATTTGTTAGGAAAGGGAATCATTTGGGAAAAAAATTATATTAAGTGAAGTAAGCCAGGCCCAAAGAAACATAGCTCCCATGGTTTCCCTTATTTACAATAACTAGTATATGTGTAGGACAAGTAGAAAACACCAAAAGCTATGTTCATATGACCTGATAAGAAGTTAAGTGAAATGAACCCCAAGATAGGGCGACAAGTTGTTTTTCTTCTCTTAATGCTATTGTTTCTAATGTATCTGTAAGGTACCATGTGATTTTTTGGTTGCTTTGTATGTCCCTCCTCCATGGTATATCCCCTTTCACTCTATTTGATGTGGGTATAATTTGGAGAGGGGAAGGGTAAAAACACAATGTTTAAATAGGGATACAGGTTGACCCATTGTAACAATGAGTTGTACAAAACACTATGTTGAAAAATAATCTTTACAATTTAGGCAGCGGTTGGGGATTTGTAGTTGTGGAAATGAGAGGAAAGGGATGGTAGGGGGAAAAAAGGAGGGGGCAACAATGCTTTTTAAGAAATGTATTCATTACCTTTCTCATGTAATTGTAACCCCTCTATACAGTATTTAAAAAAGTAAGGAAAAGCTGTTCATCATGCTCTGTAGCAGGTTAAGCACTGGTTTGGAAGGACAGAATCATTGCAGGCTTTAAGCACATAAGCCAGGGCAATGAAGTCTATAGCCTGGAAGGGACTCCTGAAATACTCTGTGTATGGTCTTCCTTCTCTTGGAACCACAATTTAACAGGAAGAGGCAAATGTGTGTACCTCAAACTTGGGAATGCACAGTTACAATCACATACCCACAAAACCTCACCCGGGAATTGTTTCTCAGAAATGAGGAAGAAGGCGCACTTGCTGCAAAATTGGGGTAATTGGGATAACAGTACATGGGACTACTGGGAGGAACCAACAAGATGGCAGTCCAGAAAGTGGAGAACAGGTAACTTGGCTCCACCTTGGGACAGTCTGCAAGACCTGGCCTTCCTTCTCCTGGGTCCAATGTAGCACCTGTCTGGCCACTCTGGCACAACCTGCATGCATTCCAGTAAACATATCTATACATGCACTCAATCCCTCACCAGCAATTTGTTCCCTCAATGGTAGAGTGGAAAGGCACCCACTTATGTCATACAGCTGCAATGCCTCTGGAAGTTGCTTCATAACAACCGGTGACTACTGAAGGCATGACCAAGAGGGGATGGGGGTGAACTCTAAGCCCCTATCTTCCTTCTATAGAGGAGGTTCTTCCCCTCACCAATGAATCTTCCTACACTGAGAGAGGAGGGGCCGAGTTGAGAGTTAGGTTCAGACCATCAGGGGTGGAGAGGAGGATATTGGGGTGAGTGGGGCCCTATCCTTGAAACTGGGTCTTCTAGGATTGTCTTTGGCAGCTGAGTCCCAACATCCCTAACCCAACAAAGGTTTGTGGGGCACTGGAGGATCAGGGAACAGGACAGGGTTGGCCCATGTGTTGAGGGGCAGGGGGTGGGGGAGCCGGGTGGTGGTGGAAGGAGGAGCCTGGGAAGGGATTTGGGGCCCCAGGAAGAGGGGATGGCACATTTCAGTTGAAACCGCGCTGAGATGGGAGGCTCCCATAGGAGAACAGAGAAGAAAATGGAAAATAGAGGGGTTTAGGGAGGGGGCCTCTTAAAATCGGTTTCATCATGGTATAGTGCTGGCAGCTGGGCCCACACTGCGTGGAAAGTTGGAGGTCCACACAGTGAAGCCAATGATCCCTCAGGAAGGCACAGCACTGGTTGAGGAGATGGAGGCGAGGACTGCATCTCCAGCCCCACAACCACCAGTGAACTCAGGGAAACCAGAGAGCCCTGTGGCTGTCCAGGCTTAGCCACGCAGGGAGGAGAGGAAGACTCTGACCTGAGCTTTCCTTCTCTGCAGCAGCCATAGCTCATGTTTGGAACATTCTGGCACCTGGCATTATGTAGTAAGTGCTGGGCATATGCACATTACCCTTCCCACTCCTGTGTTCCCACCGGAGGTTTGGGCAGGCAGTACGGGGACAGCACAGGGGCCATAAAGGTTAGGGCTAGAAGGGGTGGGGCCATAAAGGTGGGGGTGGAGCTAAACGTTGTGGCTGGGAGAGGGGAGGGTCAGGAGAATGAGTGGGTTCTTGAGGGGTGTCTGACCTCAAGAAGGGGACTGATTCAAAACGGGGTAATAGGGCACATAGCCTATAGTAGGCACAGCTTACCAGGGTGGTAGGCTGGGGAAACATGGGGTGGCGATGGGCCAGTGGATGGGGGCAGTGATGGTATGATGGGAAAGTGAGGTAATGGACAAGGAACCTAGCATAGTGAAGGAGTGGATAGGGGAGCAAGAAGAGGGGTTGGGTCCACTTAACTGGAAACAGTGCTCTCCAGTATGGCTCTCTCCATGTGCTGTGTGCTATGCTCATCTGTGCTCTGTCGGGGGTAAGCCCAGCTTGTTAGTGTCCCCATGCCCCACAATCTAGACTAAAGGAAAGAAACTCTATCTAACTATTCACCTGGCAGGGGCAAAACTCTCTGGTGCCCTGGGAAGAGGTTTATAGCGAAGACCAATTGATAGAATGGGACATATCTGGGGTAACAGATTCATATCACCCATACCCATGAGGCATAGTTATAGTTAATGTATAAAATACACTCAAGCAATAGGTCCTTCTTTTTCCTTTTCCTTTCTGTTTTTTTCCTTTCTTTTCTTTAACTCTTTTTTGTTCCAAAACTGGGACTTGAACACAGCTTCTAGGGCCTACAAAAATTCCCTGCCCAAAGGCCTATTATTCTTCACCTCCTAGTTCTCCATTTTCCTGGTCCCTGTCAGTCCAGGTGCAGGTACCATGGCCAGATGCCACCTTGCAAGGTAAATAGATCCCCACCAGCCTTCTCCCTGTAGGAAACAAAAGGAGGATTAAGGTTATTTTGTATGTGCATTCACATTAATATTTCCTTCCATCTTTGGACAATTCTAAGTACTTAATGTTTTACTTAACTTCAGTTGTAAATCATTTGAAAATGGAGGCATGGAGCAGGAAGGGTGAACAAAAACTCAAACAACAAAACAAAAGACAAATCAAACAACCATTGGATATATATAAAGATGACTGAATGAAGGCAACTAAGACTCAACCTAACAATGTATTACCAAATATCTTATGCTTGAATGGTGAGAGCTACATGGAGGAAGATGTCAGTCAAAGCAGCCAGGCTTTATGTTTAAGGATGCTATCATTAATATTTAATCATTTGATCATTCATCCAGGAAGGGGAGATCAATTATGGCAAGCTGCCATAATAAAAAATAAGGCTCCTCTGCCAAGCAGTAGTTATCTTTAGTTAACTTCCAAGCCATATACATCATAACCATATCCAAAGAATGCAAGGAAGGGAGGTAAAGAATCCACGTTCTGACGTATTAGCTGGGACCAACACACTGTTCAATTTGAACTGTTTATCCTCTGTGGTATTACTTTCTTCCTATTTTTGGATGTGATCTGTGTGCACATATGGACTATGTGCATATATCTGTATACACATTCTGACTGAATATATATGTCCATAAACTGAGGTATTAGCTTGCAAAGGTTCATTTTAACTTGTAGTGCAGTAGGGTGTCAATGTAATTTCTCCTGTGTCCCATGTGCATCTCTCCAAGTTCTACTCAAGATAATGTCATTCACTGTTTTACTTATATGGCTGCTGCCATTACCAGGGTTCCTTCTCCCCATTTTCCCTCCCTCATCCTTCAATACCCTGCAGTAAACCATAGTCTTTATGGTTTTGTTTCTTCAGTTTTGATTACCTGAGATTTGATGGGTCCAGGTATAACACACTTGGTAGCTATGGCAGGTGCCAGGGGTGGCTTTTCTTCTTCTTCTTTTTTTAACACATACCAGGAGAGTTGGTCCGTGTTTCAGGAGTTTTACTTCAGTTACTTTCCACTTTCTGGACTTTAAGCTGATTTTGTATCACCTTTTGTATTAATGAGTATTCAACCCAGGATGTTTCATTAGCTAGTCAAAAACTCTCAATGAACTATAAACCAGCCCCTGAACATCTTTTTAAATTCTCCCTACATCTGAGTGTAGGATAGAAAAAATGGTTTATTCCAGTGTATTGGACTGTTTCAAATTTTTAGGTTTTGAGGAATCTAGTTAGATACAGTCATAGTCTAGAAACAGATATGTTGGTAGAAACTGATAAGACAGGCTTTCCCTCACTATATAGTTGTTGAGGGGAAGGGCTTGCCCTACAGTATAACCTTGGACACTTAGTGGTGATGCCTTCAACATCAACTCATTGGGGAAATAAGTTCAACCCAAGTGAGTTGCTGTGGTCTGAAGCTACCCCCAGTTTTCTCCTTTTCCACCTTGCATACTACATTCCATACTAGCATTATCTACCATGCTCAGTCTGACTGCTTAGATTTGTTGAAAGGTTGTGAGTGAATGTATGTATCATCCTAGACAACTTAACATTGAATGATGTGAAGAACTTCACCACAAAAGAGATCAATTCATTTGTATTGATGATTTAAGATAAATTTTCATATGTTGACCACAAAGCCTCCTCTTTTATGCCAAACACTAGAACTTGAGCTAAAGTGATGCTATGGCAATAATCATCTTATAATAAATCCAAAGACAAAGTTCTTTTGCTTAAGGCAGAATGAAGTATGCCAACCAATATATTCCCAGAATTTTTACCTGTGTTTTGACCATATAAAAAAAAATTGAATTTTGGTCATGAGGATTGAACTCTGGGCCTAGGCGCTGTCTTTCAGTGATTCAGCCCAAGGCTGGTGCTCTACCGCTTGAGCCAGAGCTCCACTTCCAACTTTCAGGTGATAAGAGTCTCAAGGACTTTTCAGCATGGGCTGTATTTGCACCACAATTTCATATCTCAGCCTCATGAGTAGCTAGGATTACAGGTGTGAGCCACCGAAACTTGGCAACCAAGTAAAATTTTAACCATAATTGAAAATGCTAATGTATATCTTTTTTAAAAATGTATTTCTTAAAAATGGAAATATTTTTAAATTCTCATGCACACTTCCCATTAGGCAGTTCAGATGATGTTAATTTGAATTGTTGTCAGAGTTATGTGTGTATATGTGTGACGGTCTTTGAGGTTGAAGTTTGGCCCTTGGTGCTCTCCTCTCTCCCCACCCCCTTTTTTTTTTGCTTGCTCAAGGTTAGCACCTTCCCACTTGAGCCACATCTTTCAGCTTTTTGTTTTTCAGTTGGAGACAAGAGTCTCTCTTTTTCCTGTCTGAGCTGGTTTTCAACCATGTTCCTCAGATCTCAGCCTCCAGAGTTTCCTTGTCCTCTTTTGTCAAAATACACCCCCCCAGCCTCAAAGATAAAAGAACAAGTTTAAAGTTATTATGATACTCCCAACACAAAGAAGATACTTGATATACTTAATTTCAGTACTAAGATACAAAATTTGGAGTTTTGTAAGACTGAATGTCTTTAGTCTCATTTTGGGAAAAGTGAATCAAACATTCAGACCATTCCTAGATAAAGAGAATAAAGTAGACCTGTTTTATGAGGAGCATTAATGAGAAGAACAATGTTTTTGTGTCATTAACTTAGCCTAATTGAAACTTTTTCAAAGCACAGATTCTCAGGTATATTTTCTGTGTAGTAATCACTGAATTCTAAATTCTTTGTTTTCCTCAGCATTCTCAGTTTGTTTTCATCAGCTATCTAATTTGAAACACACACCTTGCTACCAGGGGTCTTCTATACTTATTTTACATTTTAAGAAAGTAATTTTAAGTTTTTAAAAATCAGAAAAGCTAATAATGATAATCATTTTCTGATGTCCTTCACATTTCTCCACCTTTCATTATATTGGTTTAATATAACATTAGTATATTTATTGGCTATCAAGTTTGATTGTGGTTTTGGATTTTGTGCTGGTGTTGGAGCTTGAAATCAGTGTGTTGGTCTGTCACTAATGCCAGCATTGAAGGCTCATTCCTGTAATTTTGGCTATTCAGGAGGTTGAGATCTGTGGATCAAGGTTCAAAGCAAGGAAAGATCATGATGCTCTTGTGTTCAATTCATGATTAAAAAGCCCAAAGTGGAGTGAGGTTCAAGTGGTAGAGCACCAGGCATGAGCAAAGAAGCTAAAGTCCAGTTATGTGTAGTTCCTGCCAAGGGTTTTTCTCTCTTATTATGATGAGTTCCATTTCTTTCCAGGTAAACCAGAACATTGCATGTCTTTCTGTGTACCCACATGTAAATAAGGTTTTTGTAAAATGTCAGCCATTGCACACCTTCTTTTTCTCTTCTCACCATTAGTGAGTTTGTTGGCAGCCAGCATTTTTCTAAGAAAAATGGAATTTTCTAGAAATTATTATGGGATGTTTATATATGTAGGTTAGAATTTATAGTTCTTTTGTTCTAGTGAATTGAGCAACATCTATGTGAGTTATAGATAACCTTTTGTGAACTTTTTTCTATGGTATAGATGAATTTTGGATATAATATCTCTATGGAAGTCCAAAGATATCTTTAAGTAATTTGTCCAAATGAAACAGGAATAGAAAACACTTTAATTTTTTTAGTTTTAATCAGAGTCTTGTATTGATTTGGGATATAAGAATTTTAAGTGATGCAATCTATCAATTTCATTTGTAGGAAACGTGACATATACGAATGTACCTGAAGATACAGCATAACTTTTCCCTTTTGATGAGTTAAAAGGCTTAAGTTTAATTTCAACTAAGATACAAATCCAGTTTCTGCAATTAAGTAGATTAAATTAGTAGAAAAGGTACTTTGTTTGCAGTAACAATTACAATATGATATATAGAAAAATGTGTGGCCAACACATTTGTGTAGTTGTGTAGTTAGATATCTTGATGTTGGAGTTATAAAATATAATAAATTACTTCACACAAGGAAAAAAATTGAGAGATGTTAGAGTTTTACACAGAGCGCAGAAAATACCAGGTGGTCTTCAACAAATGTTTTCATTTTTCTATTCTTTTTTGTGTTTTTTTTTTTTTTGTGTGTGTGTATGTGTAAGTGCTTGTATTGGAGTTTCTATTTAGGGTCTTGTGCTTTACTTATCTTTTCCCTTAAGGCTGTTTCCCTACTTCTTAAGCCATACCACCATTTCCAGGTTTTTGTTATTTATTGGCAATATGAATGTCACAGATATTGCTGCTTGAGATCCCTTTGAATCTGGATCCTCAGATATCAGTCTCCTATGTAGCTGGGGTTACAGGTATGAGGCACCAGCACTCTGAGAGATGCATTTATTTTGTCATGTTCTGTGGCAAATTACCACATATTTATTTGTGCGTCCATCAAATACCAACTGTTTTAGGTTAGCAGTTTGGGCTGGTAGTATGGGTGTGGTTTGTCTATAGCAGCTTCTCAGTTTCTAGCAGGGGGCCAAAAAGCTATAGTCTATCATGGAATGTGGGGATCTCTTCAAGATTAAAGGATGCCTGGTTGGGTTTAGGTCCTGTGGTTGTGAGACTGTGGTTTCTGCTTTCTGGTCACCTATCATACAAACACTGTTGTCAGCTCCTAGGCACCCCTATACTTTCTTGACAAACATATTCTCCTTACTGCTTGATTCATTCTGTTGACATCTCTGACCTCTAGAAAACCCTTAATTTACACTCACACCTTGGAAATAACTCATATCCAACTCTTGTGGGAACTAATTACATTTGTAGAATCTCTTTAATTTTGTTATCTACCAGAGTATATTGTAGGTTTAGATCCTGCCCAGACTGGAAGATAAAAGACTTCCCAAGGGTCTGAGTTGTTGTGTATCACCTGATACACATGAAAAGCTATTTATTAGATGGGAACTGGTGGCTCATTCCTGTAATCCTAGCTACTCAGTAGGATGAGATCTGAGGCTGTCAGTTCAAAGCCAACCCTGCAGGAAAGGCTGAGAGACTATTATCCCCAATAAACTTAGAAAACTGGAAGTGGCACTGTGGCTCAAGTGTTAGAGGACTCGCCTTGAGCTGAAGAGCTGAAGGACAGTGCACAAGGTCCAAAATTCAAGCGTATAACTGAAAAAAAATTGAAAAAATTGTTTATTATTCTAAGTGTCTTCAATTTCAGACACTGATAATGTTGAGTTATTGTTTGGTTTTAGCCAATGAGGTCTGAAATTTAAGAAAATGAAAGCTAATTCTGTGGGTTGAGTGGAAAATAATTCGGCAGTTATAGGATATGAAAAGTAGGAGTAAAACTGAGGATATATTCAAGAGCAGTGGCAGTGGCTTCAGAGATGGGACAGAGGTGAAAACATGTTAGAAACAATGAGGGGGCAACAGTGCTTGATGAGAAATGTACTCGTTACCTTGTCCATTTAATTGTAACTCCTCTGTACGGTATTCTCAAAATAAAAAATAAATACACAAATAAAAAGACATATTTTAGAAAGAGAACATGTGGCTGGGAATGTGGCTCAGTGGTACAGTGCTTGCCCAGCATGCATGAAGCCATGGGTTCAATTACTCAGTACCACATAAACAGAAAGAGCCAGAAGTGACGCTGTACATAGGGTGCTAGTCTTGTGCAAAGAAGCAGCTCAGTGACAGTGGCCAGGACCTGAGTTCATTCACCAAGACTGCCAAAAAATAAAAAAAGCGATCATGTTAACAATTGATAAGGGAGGGATACAGAGACCATATTCTTCACTGAATTTTTCCTCTATTTCAAAATCAAGACATCATTCCAGAGAGAAAAATGGGGCATAAACCTGGTCCAGAATGAACATATCTTATGAAGAAATACAAGATTTTTTTTACTGCAACTGTCCTGTAGAGATAATCCATTAGACATAATGGTGACTTGTAATATCACAAGTGCTATCTGGAGATTTTGTACGAGTGCTGGTCCTGAACCTTAAAAAGAGTCTAGGTGCTATTTCTATATTTTTCGTCAATAATATTACTCTATTACTTAAGCCACAGCTAGACTTTTGACTTTTTTGGTGATTAAATGGAGATCAGAGTGTCATGGACTTTTCCTGGCTCACGTGGATTAACAATGTTACCCGAGGAGTTCCGGGAAGATGGCGGAGGAGAAGCTGGAATCTGAACAAGCTCTCACATAGAAAGCAGTTTTAGAGTTCCAGTGAACAGTCCTAAGCCAGAGAATCACACCAAGTGTGCCATCACAGGACAGAGAGTTAGTCAAGAGAGGTGAAGCCAAGGAGACACATCTGAGCACTTGCCAGCAGCTGCCGCTGCGGAGGCAGGGTCGCGGCGGCGACCACCGCTGCGGGGTCATCCGGGATGAAGGAGCCAGACGCAGCGGAGGAGCGGATTCTACTCAACACCAGCAAGAACCGACAAGGAGCGGACATCTTCATCCTGCAGTTTGCTGACCAGAGACGACCCAGGATCCAAGACTCGGTGTGAGTAGAAGCCCGATGTCCTCACTCCTTCTCAGGGAGCAGAGGAGATAAGGCCACTCCTCCACCCCCAGCACCAGTGATCTCCATCTTGGATACCAACAAAGCTCGGAGGAGCTGCTAGCTCCAGCTCAGGCCTTGGAATAAAACGAGTCATTTAGCAGGTCACAAGAACTTAACGGCGAAGTGACCTGCCAAACTCAGCTCCATCCAGGGAAAAGTCACCCAGCTCAGGCGCCAGCCATTGGAGTGGCTCTCCTCACTGGGTAACTAGAGCCAGAGGCTGCCCATCCCTCTACCAGCCACCACAATCAATTGAAAAACAGAAACCCTGAGAATGACTCCAGGCTGGGCGCTGTGAGTTTTTTCACAAAATAGCCCCAGGGAAAAGCTACTGTTTGTTGAAAGGCCTCAACTCTACCCAGAACCTAGCCTCATCACTGCATTCCCCTCTTTTGTGATTCTCAAAGCAGATCACCCTCCCAGTAAACTAACCTGGGAGGGGGATCTCAAAATCTTGGGTAAAGCAGAGAATTTTTCTGCCTGTTCCAACAAACTGACTTAAGAAACCAATCAAGCTACAGGACCTCAAGCTGACCAGAGACTCCAACAAGAGGCTGGTTACAGACAAAAGGGAGATACAGGATTCTTCCAACCCCTCCCCCCAAAAAAAAACCAAAGAATTTTTTTTTCTTCTTCTTATCTTTTTTTTTGTTTTTTGTTACCTTATATATATAAAAAAAATTTATTTCCTCTTCTAAAACTTTATTAATCTTTAATTTTTGCCTCTTCTGAAAAAATAATTGTTTTCCAGTAACTTTTTTTTTCTCCTCTTATAATTTATATTTTAGGAATACGTGAATGTGCGTTTTCCTTTCTTTTCTTGTCTTCTTTCTCTTTTTCTTTCTTTCTTAATTATCATTTGGTTTTTTGTCTAGCTCTACTGAACTTCTAATCTTTTCTTCTCCCTTTCCTATCCTTTCCACCTTTTCCTCTCTTTTGTTCTTCTTTATGTGACTTAACTCTTGTCCTGCACATCCTCAGATAAACCCGTAGTTAACCAGTAGACCCTATCCCTCATTGTGTACACACTTAATCCACAAACTTACTACTCAATTCAAAACCTCTGAGACTTAAATTCATTAATAGCAGTACTACCTCTTTATACCTATATAATATTTTAAGCATTTTTTTTAAGTTTTTCACATCTTCTCTATGTCCCTCCCTTTCTCTCTATATATTCACATTCCTCTCTAAATAGATGGTCTTTTAATCTCTTAATAACATTAATTTTTCCGTTTCTATTTTTTTCTGGTCTCTTTTCATTCTCCTTTAACTTGCTTCTTTTTCTCTCTCTCTCTACTTGCATCCTACTCAACCTATTTCCTGCACTGTGATTAGGACATAGTTAACTCTCCCTGTGCCTCCCCACAACAATCTATTCCTATTTTTTACCCACATCTCTTCCTAACCCTAATAATTTCTGGTTTTCCAAATTCTTCTCTGCGGTTCGAAGTCCTTTAACATATAGTTGTTTGATGTCGAATAGATGTATCTGTTGAACTAGATTGTATCTGTAGACTATTGACTGTACAAATGCAAACTTTGGTTGATGGTTGCCTTAAGATAGTGTTCTAGCACAAAACTGGTGCTATCTTCATCTCAAATGGGCAGAGTAAGCCGGAAAACACAAGAAAAATGGCAAATTCGGGTACCTCAATTCCCAATCTTGATAATCAGGGGTTAGAATAGATAATGAATAATCCAGAGAAGAGTTGCCAAATAGCTCTACAAACACTGCTGGCAAACATGATAAATGAGAAGTTTGACAACGTACAAAGGATTCTGTATGAGCGTGGTAGGGAGAGAGAGGAGGCATCCCAGAAGTTTATACAGGAATATCATAAGCGTGAGGAAGCTACTCAAAAACTGATACAGGATTTGCGTGAACAACTTGAGAATACTCAAAGAGAAAGGGAGGAATGGTGTGAGCAGGCTGAGAACACTCAAAGAGATCTGCAGGAATCCCATGAACGGGAGGAAGCTAATCAAAGAGTAATACAGGAATTGAGAGACCAGGTAGAGAACACACAAAGATCACTAAAGGCATTCATGGAATCCATTAACAAAGATCTGAAGGAAGTCAGGGAGACCACAACGGGAATGCTGAATGGAACCCAACAGAACGAATGGGAGTCCAAAGAAACCATAACCAATCAACTAAGTGATTTGAGGACAAACACTGAACACCAAATTAAGGAAGTAAAGAAATTCATACAAGACCTAAAACAGAGCTTCAACAAAGAACTTGAAGCCATCAAAGCTGACCAATTAGAAGGAAAAGAGATAAAAAACAAAGTAGAGAGTCTTGACAGTAGATTAGACCATGCAGAAGATCGAATCTAAGGGATTGAAGACAGCCTAGATATTATAGAGAAAGAACATACAACCATCCAAGACAAGTCCAAAAAATGTGATAGATCTATCCAACACCTGGAAGACACCATCAGAAGGCCTAATCTAAGGATAATGGGTGTAGAGGAGCACCTAGAAACAGAAGTTAATGGTCTAGGAAATTTGTTTAACAGGATCCTAGCAGAGAACTTCGCAAACATACAAAAAGATAGGCCTATTCAGATACAAGAAGCCTTTAGAACCCCAAATAGACCAGACCAGGATAGGACATCCCACCGTCACATTATACTCCACATAGGATCAACTCAGAACATTAAAAGATCCTTAAAGCTGTCAAGGAGAAAAGGGTAATCACCTATAAAGGGAAACCAATTAGAATCACCTCAGATTTCTCAGCAGAGACAATCAAAGCAAGAAGAGCCTGGAATGATGTATGCCATGCCCTAAAACAAACAACTATCAACCAAGAATACTGTACCCAGCTAAACTCTCCTTCATAACTGAAGGCCAAATAAAAACCTTCCATAGCAAAGAAAAATTGAAACAATACATCTCCACCAAACCAGCCCTACAAAAGATTCTTAAAGATGTCCTACAAATCCAAGAACCATAAGAAGAACCCAGTTTTCACAGCCCCCAAGAAGTTAGATAACATGGCAGGAACTCCCAAATACCTCTCAGTCCTATCGCTTAACCTTAACGGACTGAACTCTCCAATTAAGCGACATAGACTGTCTAGCTGGATTAAAAAACAAGACCCTTCTATCTGCTGCCTGCAGGAGTCACATCTTCCCCATAAAAACAAACACATTTTCAATGTGAAAGGCTGGAACAAAATCTACCAAGCAAACGGACCCCATAAACAGGTGGGAGTTGCAATCCTAATATCAGATAAAATAGACTTCAAATTCAAATTCGTGAGAAGAGATAAAGAAGGTCGCTACATACTAATTAAAGGATTTCTCCTTCAGAAGGATATTACAATTCTAAATATCTATTCGGGAAACAATGGAGCACCCAAATTTATCAAAGGAACACTACTTTCCCTCAAATCCCATATAGATCCAAAGACATTATTTGTTGGGGATTTTAACACACCACTCTCCCCACTAGATAGATCAACTCGACAAAATCTCAACAGAGAAACCGCAGATCTAAACAGCTGCATAGATCAACTAGACTTAACAGACATCTACAGAACATTTCACCCAGCAACATCAGAATACACGTTTTTCTCAGCAGCACAAGGAACGTATTCTAAAATAGACCACATTTTAGGCCACAAAGCAAACTTGTCTAAATTCAGAAACATTGAAGTTATGCATTCTCTCTGACCACAAGGGAATAAAATTAGAACTCAACACCAAAAGCCACCAAAGTAAGTCCGGTATCACATGGAGGCTGAACACCACACTGCTGAATCATGAGTGGGTCATGGAAGAGATTAGAAAGGAAAAACAAATGTTCATGCTATTCAACAAAAATGAACACACAAATTACTACCTCCTCTGCGAAACAGCAAAGGCAGTACTCAGAGGCAAGTTTATAGCTCTGAGCTCCTACATCAACAAATTGGAGAGAACTGAAACTACCAATTTAATGACACATCTAAACCTCCTTGAAAAAGAGCAGCAAGATAAACCCCAATCCAGTAGACGGAAAGAAATAATCAAAATTAAATCAGAATTAAATGAACTAGAATCCAAAATAACTATAGAAAGAATCAACAAAACAAAGAGTTGGTTCTTCGAAAAACTTAACAAAATTGACAGACCCTTAGCAAATCTTATCAGAAAAAGAAGAGAACACACCCAAATTAATAAACTCAGAGATGAGAATGGAAACATCACCACGGAAACAACCAAGATTCAGAACATTATAAGGGAATACTTCTCAAAACTTTATGCTAATAAGTTTGACAACTGGACAGAAATGGACCTCTTCCTAGCAAATATTGACATGCCAAAACTAAACCAAGATGAGTTAAACTAGCTTAACAGGTCCATATCAAGCATTGAAATAGAAACAGCAATAACAGACCTCCTAGCTCAGAAAAGTCCAGGACAAGATGGTTTTAAAGCCGAATTTTACAAGGCCTTCAAAGCAGAGCTCACACCAATTCTCCTCCAACTCTTCAATGAAATTGAAAGAGAAAGCTCACTACAAAGCACATTCTATGAAGCCATCATAACCCTCATCCCAAAACAAGGCAGGGACTCATCAAAGAAAGAGAACTATAAACCAATTTCTTTGATGAACATTGATGTAAAACTTCTCAACAAAATTTTGGCCAACCGACTTCAACAATTCATCCAAAAAATTTTACACCACGATCAAACATGATTCATTTCAGGGATGCAAAGCTGGTTCAAAATATGCAAATCAATTAATATTATTCATCACATCAACAGGAGCAAGAATAAGAACCACATGGTTATCTCAATAGACGCAGAAAAAGCATTTGACAAGATCCAACATCCCTTTATGATGAAGGTTTTGGAAAAATTAGGAATCCATGGAACATTCCTCAATAAAATAAAGGCTGTATATGACAAACCTACAGTCAGCATTATACTTAATGGTGAAAAACTAAAGCCAGTTCCTCTTAACTCAGGAACAAGACAAGGATGCCCACTCTCGCCACTTCTCTTCAATCTAGTATTAGAATGCCTAGCTACAGCAATAAGACAAGATTCAGACATAAAGGGGATCCAAATAGGGAAAGAAGAAATAAAAATCTCCCTCTTTGCAGATGACACGATCTTGTATTTAAAGAATCCCATAGATCCACTCCCAAATTACTCAAGCTGATTCAAAACTTTGGCAAAGTAGCAGGTTATATAATTAACCCCCAAAAATCAATGGCTTTTCTGTATGCCAACAATGAGAAAGTGTGGCTGAAATTAGGAAAGCAATTCCATTTGTAATAGCCCCACAAAAAAATAAAATACTTAGGGATTAACTTAACCAAAGAAGTGAAGGACCTCTATGATGAAAAATTTGAAATTTTGAAAAAGGAAATCAACACAGAACTTAAAAAATGGCAAAACCTCCCATGCTCCTGGATTGGAAAGATTAACATCGTGAAAATGGCAATACTTCCCAAGGCTATCTACAAATTCAACGCCATACCTATCAAAATTCCACCCTCATTCTGCAAGGAAATAGAAGAGGCAATCCAAAAATTCATATGGAACAATAAAAGACACCGAATAGCAAAAACGCTCCTCAACGGAAAGAACTCTGCTGGAGGAATATCAATACCAAATTTCAAACTCTACTATAAATCCATAGTAATCAAAACAGCTTGGTATTGGCATAAGAACAGACCTCAGGACAAATGGAATAAAATTGAAAACCCAGAAATGAACCTACAGACCTATAGCCATCTAATCTTCGATAAGGGAGCTAAAACAATACAATGGAAGAAAGATAGCCTCTTCAGTAAATGGTGCTGGCAAAATTGGTTCACTACATGTAGAAAACTAAAGCTAGATCCTTATATATCAACCCTGCACCAGAATCAACTCCAAAATGATCAAAGACCTTGAACTCAAAGCAGACACTCTGAAAACATTACAGGATGGAACAGGAGAAACCCTGGGTCTCCTTGGCTCAGGCCGAAATTTTCTGAATAGAGACCCGGAAACACAACAAATCAAAGAAAGGTTGGACAAATGGGATTGCATAAGGTTGCAGAGCTTCTGCAGGGCAAGGCACATAGCTGGAAAGATCAATAGAAAGCCCACGGACTGGGAGAAGATCTTTACTAGCCATACAACGGACAAGGGTCTCATATCTAAAATATACTTGGAACTCAAAAAATTAAACCACCCAACAACAAATCCTCAAAGAAACAACTGCCCAATAAATAAGTGGGCGAAAGACTTAAAGAGAAGCTTCTCTGAAGAAGAAAGAAGGATGGCCAATAGACACATGAAGAAATGTTCAACATCCCTAGCCATAAAAGAAATGCAAATCAAAACAACATTGAGATATCACGTCACTCCAGTTAGAACAGCAAAAATCAAGAACTCTAACAACAACAGATGCTGGAGGGGATGTGGACAGAAAGGAACCTTACTTCACTGTTGGTGGGAATGTAAACTTGTTCAACCACTTTGGAAAGCAGTATGGAGGTTCCTCAAAAGACTTCACATAGAACTCCCCTATGAGCCAGCAATCCCACTTTTGGGCATTTACCCTAATGTTTACAAAAAAGACCACACTAAAGCTACCAGCACAACTATGTTTATTGCAGCATTATTTACCATAGCTAAGATATGGAACCATCCCAGATGCCCCTCAGTAGATGAATGGTTCAAGAAAATGTAGTATATATACACAATGGAATTCTATGCCTCCATCAGAAAGAATGACATTTCCCCATTTGTTAGGAAATGGAAAGGCTTGGAAAAAATTATATTAAGTGAAGTAAGCCAGGCCCAAAGAAACATAGGTCCCATGGTTTCCCTTATTTGCAATATCTAGTATAGGTATGAGTCAAGCAGAAAAGGTCAGATAATGTGATGTTAGGAAAACGAACCCTTAAATATGTATTTTAATGTTTTCGTTTCTTTCATGCATGTGTTTCTAACGCATTTATAAGATTATTTCTTTGTTGCTTTGTATGTCCCTCCCCCACAGTGTAACCCCCGCTTTCACTATATTTGATGTCAGTATAACATGTGGAGGAGATGGGGACAAACAAGTCGTTTAAGGATTCAGGTGGACCTGTTGCAACAATGATAAGTACAAAATGTCATGTCAAAACCAGCTTTACAATGTCGGTGTGGGTGGGGAGGGGGGGTATGATTGGGTGGGAGGAGGGGGGAGGCTAGGAAAAGAGGTGAAGTGTAAACAAAGGAGGAGGCTTCAATGCTTGGTAAGAAATGTATGCATTATCCTGCCCATGTAATTGTAACCCCTCTGTACAGTATGTTCTCAAATAAAATAAAATTAAATTAAAAAAAAAACAAAACAATGTTATCCCAAAATCTCAGCATTCTGAAGAGCTAGGTTTACAGATGAGAGCTACGAGCACGCAGAGAAGCATTTCTTTTTTAGTGAAAGAATTAATAATACAGATTCTTCATGAAGATTCACCCTCAGTACTAAGTAAATCACCAAGAACAGTTCTCATGAATACACACACACACACACACACACACACACACACACACACACACACACAAATACATAAGCATCTCATGGGTCTGTATCTCTTTCCCCAAAAGAACAGCATATTCTAACTGGCAAACTGTGGTGTCACTGGCCTGTAATCCCAGATATTGGGAGGTAGCTATATAGGAGGATGGGATACTGAAGGTGGCTTGAGTGATGTTAGCACAAGACCCTATATGAAAAGTAAACTGAAAAAGAAAAATAAGGGTTGGGGTTATGCAGGCTCAACTGGTACCATATCTGCCTAGTAATTGTAAGGCCCTCAGTTTAATCCTCAATATGAAAAAGATAAAAAGAATAGCATCTCATCCATTTGGTCATGGTTTAACAAAATCCTTTAAGCTGTACACTTCATAAGGAATAAAAGGTCTATTTCAATCACAATAGTAGTGGCTGGAAAGTCTAAATAGCATGGTAGCACATGGGACAAGGCTCCTTAGGTGCATCATATCACAGAGGATATCAACATCATGGCCATGTGCTAGAATGACAGAGAGTAAGGGGCATAATTTGCCTGTTAATAGTGTTAATGTTAGTCACTTGAGAGTTGATTAGATGGCATTAATCCATTTATGACTGAAACCTCTCTTAAAGTTTCCATCTTCTGACACTGCTACATTGAGAAGTTAAGCTTCAGTGTGAGCTTTGATGGTGACAGACCATCACCACGCTTCTGACAGAGGCAGGTGAGACCATTGAAAGCTGAGGACATTCATACAATCAGGCACCTGGGACAACTGCTTCGATCTCATTGATTCTGATATTTGCTGTATTTGGGGCCATCTCAAAACCAGGATCCATCGAGTCCATGTCTATGCCATGTGCCAGATGACTGTGATATAAACTGCTAGACAATAGGGAGAACAAGGATGGACATGGTCACAAAAACGGAAGTTTGGCATTCTTCATGACAATTAACATTAATAGATTTATGTATGTAAGTCATTAGAAAGCTCTATGTCATTACACAATACTTACATAGATCCATGTAATAACTACTATATGACCCGGAATGATACCTTATTGAGCAGCTGGTTTACACAAAATAGACACATTCCTATGAACACAAAGAATGGAAAAAAAACAAGTTCTGACATACAAAATTAATTGTCATTCTTAGAGTCAAAGCAGACACCCTAAAAACTTTACTGGAAGGAATAGGAGAAATGCTAGGTCTCCTTGGCACAAGCCAAAATTTTCTTAATAGAGACCCAGAAACACAACAAATCAAAGAAAAGTTGCACAAATAGGATTGCATGAAACTGCAGAGCTTCTGCATGGCATAGGACATAGCTAACAAAATCAATTAGAAAGCCCACCGATTAGGAGAAGATCTTCACTAGCCATACAACAGACAACGGCCTCATATCTAAAATATGATTGGATCACAAAAAATTAAATCCCGAACAACAAATCCTCAAAGAAACAACTGCCTGATGAAATAAGTGGGCTAAAGATTTAAAGAGACACTTCTCTGAAGAGGAAATAACAATGGCCAATAGACACATGAAGAAAAGCTCAACTTCTCTATCAAAAATAATGAAATGCGAATCAAAACAACATTGAGATTCACATTACCACTGTTAGAATGGCTATCAATAAGAAATCTAATAACAACAGATCCTGGAGGGGATGTGGCCAAAGGGAACCCTATTGCATTGTTTGTGGGAGTGTAAACTTGTTCAACCATTTTCAAAAGCAGTATGGAGATTCCTCAAAAGATTCCACATAGAGCTCCCCTATGATCCAGCAATCCCACTTTCGGACATTGACACAAATGATCACAAACAAGGCCATACTAGAACTATCAGCACAAGTATGTTTATTGCAGCATTATTTACCACAGCTAAGATATGAACCCAACCCAGATGCCCCTCAGTAGATGAATGGATCCCAGGTTCCAGTTACCTACATGATCACCTAGGCCCATGCAATAGGCAAACAGAAAGTAATTGAAAACACATCTCAATTCCTCATTTCTCATATTTTAGGGCCCCAATTCCTTGAGATGCAAAAATTAGCAGTAAGCAATTGTAAGACGCAAGGCAACTTAAAACGAAAGATGAAATCACAAAATCTGAGAGAAAGTACTCTAATTCAAACTTTCAATTTACAGATGACCAGCCCATAGGAGTGAACAAGATCACAAAGTGTCATAAGATTATTTTTAAGACTCCCATTAGTGACTAATGAAATATTTAGGTCCAGAATAAGTGGGCCAAAAAATAGTTCCTGGAAGGAATCCTTAATTGGTCTACCAAGAACCAGAAAACTTGACTTAGAGGTCAAATGTAATTCAGAAAAACAATTATTGAGAAGATCCTTAGGGCTTCAAAACACTGGTATTTCAGTACAACTTGGGTCTGTGGTATAAAAATGTTTTTACTCTCAAACCAATGATAATCTCCGTTTAATCTCCTGAAAGTGTATTCCTTTCAAATAAAATTTTTAAAATCACATTCAGCAAAATAACATTTGACAAGTAGATGATACTTACATTACAAGCTTTTCAAATGTAGGGAGCAAATTACAATAGAGTTGATTTATTTAACCAAAAAGGTTCAATGATTCATTAAAGTGTAGAAATAGTACCACCTACCATTTGTGTTGTTCAGTAGGTGCCTTCCAGAAATGTGTTAAACAGATAAGCCTCCCATATTTCAAACCCAAAAGTTAGCTAATAAAGTAAATTTCATCACTTAATAAGGTACATTTTAAAAAGTCACAAATAATTGCCTTATCATATGTTGTTTTATGTTTTCCCTATCTGTCTAACATAGTAAGAAATATGAATTTAAGTCTTGAATTTGGGTACTCTTCAGAGATGTGACAAACATAAAATCTGTCTTCTATTTCTATCATATTCCTCTATAGTCGTAAATTTAGTTTTCTTCTTTTTCCAAAACTTATAGGTAGTAGAAAGTATTATCCCATGTAAAAAAAAATAATCACAAACCATTGTAGAAAACCATTTATAAAAGCTGGTAGTTAGGAATACTTTCTAAGCCATTTTTAAACTTTCTTGTTGACTGAAGATTAATCTTCCAAATGGATGATAATAAAATCATGTCTAGGTGCTTCAAGTCTCCAGTCTTGCAAATAGTTACTGCAAATGAATGAATTATGGAAATTTAAGCTGACATCAGTTCAAGTATATGCAACATTGACATTCCATGGAATGTATATAAAGCTTGTAAACTGTTAACAGACAGTTTAACAGAATGACTATTAGGAAGTTGAAAGCAGAGAGAAATAATAGTAAAGACATGAAATGAATGAAAAATGGAACAAGGGGCTAGTACACCTAAAATACTCAATGTACACGTATGATAAAGGAAGTGATAAATCAGATATAAATCTTGGAGAGGGGGGTTGGTTGAGAATGATAGGAGTGACTGATCTAGGAGCATTGGACAATTAGTTGGATATATTTAATTGCAACACACTTGCACAACCTTTTAAATTCAGTTAAAAATAAAACAAAAAACAAAAACACACAAAAATCACAAACAAGCAGCAATCTCTAGAGAGTATGAATATGACCTCTCAAAATTTTAAGCAGTTAATGAAGAGCAGTTTTGGGAAAAGCAAACTAAGCTGTTCAAAGTGGGCAGTTAGGAGTAGGGGAGAATTTTGAACAGACTTAAGTAGATTGTCTCAGATTATAAATCATCTACATCTGCTGCAAATATTATCTTTCTTCTGCGAGTTCTCTTTGTCTGAACTGGATCCTCCAGTCCTGAGACACACTTGATAGATTGTGAAGATAGAATGGAAGAAACAACCTCAAGGACCCATTACGCCACTGGACAGAAAACAATCCTCGATGGTTACTGTCATTTCTCTACACTACTCTTTCTTCATACTTTTAAGTAAATTCATTTTGAATTATATTGTTCCTTCTTTGTTTTGGCAAAGTAATTGGTCAAAGTAATTCCCTAAATATTATTGGCCATTTTTCCATCATGCTGTTTACATGTCCAAACGAGTCCAGTAAACTTCCCTCTTGCATTTGGTTGCCATGAAACAACATCTATGTTAATGAGGAGAAATCTAATGTAAACCTTTTCTCCAGAAAACCAGTCCAAGAAGCTGTGATCACAAATATTTGGCTTCATTTTTTTCCTTTTTCTTTTACCTTGAAAGTCTTCTTGTGTCTAAAGCCCAGAAAAATAAGAACTCCATCACTCTTTGGTTCAATCAATTCAAAGATATATTTTGCTAACAAGATGCTTAGAGGAAACCGAAAAATTCTGCACTTTTATGTTCTCTCTTATGACTCTCGTTAGATACCATATCAGGAACAGTGAAGTGATTCTTTGCAAAATTATTTCAATAGATTATTTTTCTCTTGATCTTGCATTTGCTCTATAATATGTATGGAGGAGAATAGTATTAAATCACTCATACCTGGGAAGACAGTGTCTGGTAAAAAGGACAATGCTTACATGTTCTACTTCTATGTCCTCCTCTTAGCTCTTGCCTGATTTCCAATTATTCACAGCTTCTTGGCTTCAAGTCTAGTGAAGCTGAAGGACTATAAGTCCTCCCCCACTGCTACATGTTCATGATTTCTCTTTTAAAAGTCTTTTAAGTTGCCTCTTTTGGATGTGGAATTTATTTTCATGTCTTCATTCAATCTGTTCTGCATTGTAGTGAGCCAAATCTGCTTTGTAAAATCACTTTAGGTCGCAAAAATATTGACAAAATGTATATCAAAAAGTTTTGGCCTCCCTCCACTGCTGAAGGGAATACACTTAGCTAGGGCTTCTAAGAACACTGTTTTCTCACATTTTCAATTTGTTCAATTCTTTTCCGAACCCAAAACTTTTTTGTCTTATGTAAGAAGAGAAGTCTTCACTACCTCACTATTATATTTTGTGTGCCACTTACAAATGTGAAATTATTGGTTTGAAATATCCAATAGATTTTTTCTGTGTTTCACAGCTTCACGTGTAAAGATATTGAAGAAAGTGTTACAAAAAGAAAAGTGTAAACCCAATACCTTCCTTCATTGTTAGGGCACTTTCTCCCTAAATATTTTGACCCAAATTATTTTTTTCAGAGTATTACAGTTTGGTAATTAAAGGTTAATTCACAAATTTTGACATCTTATTTTTTATAAACTTTGAATTTATATTCCCTACAACCTTGTTTCACACAGTGAGAGGATATTTCCCAGGTAAGGACAATTATCAAGGGAACCTACAGAATTTACAGCAAGGTTTCTGAGGTTTGTTTAATGTGAAAAAAGCCATCTTCATCCACATTGCTCCCTCTCTACTAAGTCTCTTTGGATTTCTTTGCATGAAAACCTATTCTCCCAGGGAATTTCTTAATAGGCTAAGTTGTTAAAAATGTTTGAACAATTAAAATTTAACTGTCATAACTTTAAAATTCTATTGAAATTCCTTTATCAGAATCACGAATTCACCAATCCTAATTATACCTTTACCATAAAAAATTAACACGTTTTTTTTTCATGTTATAGTGTACATGCAACTATTATTTTCCAATGGCTTTGTTATGCATACATATGACCATTTAAGCTGATGCTGACCAAAATGAACTTCACGATTTGGAAACAGATTTTTTTCATTTGTGGTTGTTGTTTTTGATGTAATATGTGATTTCTGTTTTCTTTGGGTTTTTCCCCTATGGTTTATCCCTGCTGTATTTGATTTTGTATTGCATATAAATTTACCTTAATTAGGTACGGAAGAGGAAAAACAAAATGGTGAGCAAAGGACAAAGGGAAAACCAATGCAATAGCAATATGCACAAGACAATATGTTTGAAATGTACATTACAACTTGTGAGGGGTGAAGGGATAAAAGAAAACTGTGAGAAAATTGAGGTAGGAGTAACAAGTTTGAAAAGTTAGGAGTTCACTACCTTACAACTACTGTAACCCCACTGTACATCACTTTGGTAATAAAATTTTAAAAATAAGCTGCATAATATATAAATTCACTGTACTGATATGGTAAATATTATTCTTCATGTATTAACTTTTAAAAATCAATACTATTTGGCATCTAATTTGAATTAATTACCCCTTCTTTATCAGTGGACCATCAACTTGACTGTTATCCAACTAGACAATATTTTCACAATGAACTTGCCAATATTTTGAAAAAAGAATAAATTTAGTATATTCTCATACTAAAATCGAAAACAGTTTATTTCTAAGGAAACCCATAACTTTTAAAAGTAAATAAATTGTTAAGAGGACAGAATATATGCGTTCTTCAAAATTTGTATCAGTAATAACTACTCATTTTTAAATTCTCAAAATTCCAAACCTGAGAGGTTCAAACAGTACCTGTTTGCATGTTATGAAATTCTGGAATAGATGCAGTTTCCAATGGGGTCTTACAGATTGAGAAGTCAACAGAAAAATAGAAACATTCTGGTAGAGGATAAAACTATGAAGCATTCGTAATAATTAATTTTTCATGAGTAAGCAATTGATTATCAGTGTAAACCATTATTTCTATGACTGTCAATTCCAAGATTTATGCCATAAAGTACAACAGTTTCGAACTTGTAGGGTGTATCTTAAAATTCCTTAATTCACATCATGAATAGCTTATCTCTATAGTGAAAATACTACACCTCTGCTAATGTGATGCCCTCCTTATTCTGGAAAGAACACCACAATAAACTGAGCTGCATCATTTTTCCCACAGTGGTACTCTTGAGATCAGAACACTTGCAAATATTATTTATATTTATACTTTATAACTATATTATATATATTCAGGATGCTAAGAATGTAAAATTATGGTTCAAAGCCCACCCAGGCAGGAAGATTTTTAGACTCTTCTCTCCAATAACCTTCTCAGAAAAAGCCAGACACAAGTGGCAGTGAGATTGAAGTGGTAGGGCATGAGCCTTGAGCTCAGCGACAATATCCAGGATGAGAGTTCAAACCCTAGGACAAACCAATAAAACAGAAACAAAAATAAAATTGAACCCCAAACCTAGCATTTTTATCATTGTGTACAGACGCACAGAATTAAGGAAATTGTTGCCTATTACATATATGTAGAAGAAAGAAGATGTCACGCAATTATTCTATTCATACCATGTTATACCAAAGACTCAAAAAACGCTTCATGTTCCACTTAGGAGTACTGCTTTCTCTATATCACTCCCATAAATCTACATACTGGACTTGGCTTCAATGTTTTAATGTTGTCTTATTTGTAGAGATTTTTATATTGTATTGAACACTTATACTTAAACACGAAACTTGTATTTTTCCTATTATTGCTATTGGTTCTCTTATTTTTACCTCATGTGCACTTGGGAAATTAATGCACAGCACATACACTCACAAGAAAATCATCTGAGATCTTTCTTCCCGTTTAAAATTCACCTTAATTTATAGAGAACTTAAGAAGTTTGAACTCAATCTACTCATGGATAATGTATTTATAAGCAATTTAAATTTCATATTTTCTCTTTACTAAGTTGTCTCTGAAACATGTGTGACCTCATGTCCAAAGCTGTCCTTGTGCTATTTCAATGAAGCCAAAAAGCATTCATTTTATCTGGAGCAGCGCCATATATTCTTACTGGAAGTAAATGGAAGTAACTTTTACTGGATGTGAAAATTGATCCCAGGAGAGGAATTGAACATAGAGGAATGAGAAAATTCAAGTTAACTTTTGCTTTCCTCTTTATTGTAAGAGAAAAGAATCCAAGGCTTGAAGGAACCTCTGTCATTGACTTTTTTGAGTGTCTTCTTTACTCATATAAAACTTTAGTTGAGAGTATTACAAAAGGAAACAATGGCTATTTCAAGGCCAGCATATAACAAAAGGAAATAACTTTTTTTAAAAGTGTTCTACTACAAAGAAAAAAACCACGGAGGTTAAAAACGTCTTACGGATGAATGTTTCACTCCTGAGGTGATTCTTTTTTGGCAGGATTCACTTATCAATTCCTTTAGTCTGATCCTGAATTTTCTATAGCAATAAGGATTCCAAAAAAGCAGGATCCAATGAGTATGATCGGCAAAAACAACCTCTTCTCAGACCAGTACTCCTTTAAAGAGGGACCCAAAGAAATACCTACGATTTCCTTTGTTTGGTTGTTTGTATAGTTTGTGCTGGTTCTGGGGCTTGAACTCAGAAGCTGGAACTTGTCCCTGTACAGTTGTCTTTCCTGCCCACCTGCCCCCAAAACTAGTACTCTACTGCTTGAGCCAAAAATCAACTTCTGATTTTTTGGTGCTTAATTACAGATAAGATTTGGACAGACTCTCCTAAATGGGTTGGCATTGAGATGAGATAGTAAGAAAGCTAAGTGACATCAATTGTATAGACTTCTCTTTTGAACCAAGAAATATTAGGTGAAGTTTATTATAAAACCAATATTTGACAATTTTTAAAAGAGAATATGTCTAGCAAAGAAGCCATAACTTAAATAACTTAGCAAAAGTAGGTGCACTGAATCATTTAGGAATTATTTTCTCTGCTTGGGAAGATTAATCTTGAATTCATCATTCCTTTTGGGGAAACAAAGTTGTATTTGCACTTTTTTGTTGGTTGTGAGGCCGGAACTCTGATCCTGGTCATTGTCTCTCAGCTCTTCAGGTCAAGCTAAGTGCTCTACGACTTTAGATACAGCACCACTTCTGATTTCCAGTGGTTAATTGAAGATAAGAGTCTCATGGACTTTCCTGACCAGGCTGGCTTTGAACCACAATCCTCTGGTCTCAACCTATTGAGTAGCTAGGATTACAGGCATGGGCCACCAGCAGCCCGCTCATATTTGCATTTATTCCAGTTAATGACACTAAGTGGACAAAGAATGGAAATCTGAATCAAATGATGTGAGCATTGTAGCTTTTCAGAAAAATTGAGATAGCAATAAATATGTCCTCCTTTTCCATTTTGTTACATTAATGGCTCATGAGCTATGGAACCCTTACATTAGCATTCTCTTCCATATGTGTAGGTGTATTTAGTATCAGGAAATGTTCATAGAGATATAGAGAAAGACAGATTTTTAGAAAACAAAGGAGATCAGGTATGAAAGAACAGCATAGAAAGAGATACATTTATAAACCAGAGATTAAGAACTAGCTTAAGAGATTTAGAATGCTAAAGGCAATGAGCAATAACCTTGGTTGATAACTAATTCTTCAATAACCAAAAGTGGTTCCCTAGAATGCTTTCTGCTATATCTTAGTTACTATCATTTATTCCTTCCACCTGGAGTTATTCCTTCTCTTCTGTCAAAACTGTTAATTAGCCGCTGCTTTTTGGTGCTATGACTGGCCTACAAAGTTTCCAAATCTCAGTTTACCCTTCTCATTGTGATTAGCAGTGACAACTGAAAAGCCTGGAATTTTTGAATTTACAGAATTAATCTTCACCTGATATCTAAGCCCGTTCCTGGCATTAACTGTCATGACCTAATGAAAAAAACATTTTTTTTCAAAACAGTATCGTAATATAAGTAAAGTACATGAATTAGGGACTATTGTCAGGTATCAGTATGGAAGGAGGAATTATATATTTCAAGTATGGGTTCTTTATTTTGCATTTAATAACTAAATGTTTATTGTACTTCTGTTGTTGTTGTTGTTTTGCCAGTCCTGGGGCTTAAACTCAGGGCTAGGGAATTATTCCTCAGCTTTTTTGTTGTTGTTCAAGGCTAACACTCTACCACTTGAGGCACAGCACCACTTCCAGTGTTTCTTTTTCTGTTCTTGTGGTACTGAGGAATTAAACCCAGGGTTTTGTGCATGCTAGGCAATCACCGTACCATAAAACCACATTCACAGAGCCCAAAATGACTTCCTTAAAATGGCATTACATTTTCATTCCATAACTATATATCATAGTTTTGGCCAGAAATTTTTGTTAGAAAAGGACTTTGAACATAATACTAAGTCCAATAAGGCTATATGTACAATGAATAACTGTCATGGTCTAGCCATGGACAAAGGGCCTTACCACATGGAGCTGGTACAACAGACTGAACGAGACAGCTCCTGACCCACAGCCCACCTCCAGAATTAGAGGGTCTCCTTGATTCCAGCCACAAGGGGATGCTGGCCTCCTCCTCCAGCACCCATTCTATCAGTTCCTTAGAGAGAGAGAGAAAGAAAGAAAGAAAGAAAGAAGGTCAGAATTACACTTAAGGCAGGTGCCGGTGGCTCAGGCCTCTAATCCTAACTACACAGGAAGCTGAGATGTGAGGATCATGATTCATAGCCTGCCCAGGCAGGAACATCTGTGAGACTCTTATCTCCAAAAGAACCACCAAAAAACCAGAAGTGGTGCTGTGACTCAAGTGGTAGAGTGCTAGCCTTGAGCTGTAAAGCTTGGGAACAACAACCAGGCCCAGAGTTTAAGCCCCATGACTGACAAGAAGTGGACCTTCCCATCACATGAAGTGGACTGAATAGCACTCATTGTCCTAGGGAGCATGGCAGAGAAGTCAGACCAAGCTTCTTGTCAGCTGGGAGTCATGATTTGGTCACCTGGTTTCTCTGTGCCTAAGTTTCTCCAGTTGCAAAACTGAACAAAGTGAAGGATTCTCTTCCTCATAGGGGTAGGGTAATAATGAAAGAGAGCCATGTTTTGTTTCATAATCCCATACCAGTCGCCCCATTAATAACACACACACCATCTAAGCCCTTTCCAGGTATCTTCCTGTCATATGCTGAGAACAGGATCTGACAGCCCCGCCCTCTGTACCTGGCCCAGCTCTAGAGATCCCTGTGTATTAATCCCTTGTTTCCTCAAAACTGTCCCATGATGATATTGAGGTCCAGTAGTTGAGGCCCGACCCCGAGCTTCACCTGTGGTCAAGAATCAGCTGCCATGGACTGAGTTTGGGATATTCCATCTAAACCATTGACTGAGCATGGTGCTACATGTCTATCATCCCAACTACAGAGGACCGGGCCTGGTGGCACATGCCAATCACAGATAGGAGTACCACGATCCAGCCCAGCCTGAGCATATATGAAGTCTTAGTCTCGGAAATGCCCGACAGAAAAGCTTGGCTCGCAAGGTCAAATACATGAGTGGCAAGCCTAAGGCCTGATGTCAAACCCTAATATACCAAAAAGAACCAGAGGCCCAGTGCCAGAGGCTCATGCCTATAATCCTAGATCTGAAAATCACAGCTCAAGATTTAAAATTGGGTTTGCCTGCCTATCAGATGTCATGATGAGAAGACCCAAAGTCTGACCTATGCTGTTGTACTCCATATTAGCAGGGCTCACATCCTTACTAAGTTCTCTGTCTCCTGGGAAACCAATCCCTAAGCACCACACTCCCAGGTCCTCCCAAGCTTCCACTGTTACCAACCAGGTCCAAGGGAGTACACAGCTCCAGGGCACACAAATCCCTTGTTCTTCTAATTTAACATTGCTGAGTCCCCTTCAAGCGTCTTACCCTTTCAGGCCCCCAGACCTCAGCTGTGAAGCCCATGCACCCCTCAAAGATAGCAGGTAGAAGTTACCAAAGCATCCAGCTTCCATGTTACAACCCACTTCTACACACAAACACACTCATTCAGACTGGTGAGAGAAGGATCGTCCATGCAGTACCTGCAATTTGCCAACTGATCAGTCACTTGAGCACAGTCAGTCTGTACAAGGAGAAAGATCATCTCTCTCTCTGTGTCTCTCTGTCTCTCTCTATGTCTCTCTGTCTCTCTGTCTCTGTCTCTGTCTGTCTCTGTCTGTCTGTCTGTATGTCTCTCTCTCTCTCACTCTCTCTCTCTCTCTCTCTCTCTCTCACACACACACACACACACACACACCAACTGAGAACAGTGCCTCTCTTGAGTTTGTTGGAGACCAGATGGACCGGGAGGACCAGCATAAGCTGGCAGAGCTGGGAAATGTGATCACCTGGGAGAACTGTTGACAGCTGGGAGGGGTTGAAAGTCCACGTGTATGTGTTTGTGTGTGTGTGTGGAGGGGTGTTCCCCCCAGATATTATCCTTCTGTTTTGACCCCTGCACCCTCACCTCCCTACTGGGCTTTTCTGGAACCCTCTTCACATGAAAGTGTGACTAAGCACAGAAGACAAGGGCTCACACAACAAGGGGTTGTTTATCTTCTGTATCCAACACGTCCCACCCCCAGAGAAAAGGAAAAGACCCCAAAAGGCAGATGTGGACATGGTGGTCCCTATCTCTGACTAAAGCCACCAAGTTCCGACCAGGGAAAGGAAGGGTGCAGACACACCGCTATGAGTCTCCCACTGTTCCAGGCCAGAGGCTCTGTGGCTCCCATTCCTCACCCAACCCTGTATTTCCCCATTTCCTAGGACACTGGCTGCTAGGGATAGTTTGGGGTCCTCAGGTCTACACCCACACCCACCCCTGGGGCACATTTTTGGCAGGACCTGGGCCAGACTGTGGGACATGGGAGAGGCACAGTTTTGGGGAAAGGGGGGAGGATATGGGGTCACGGGGTGTGGGCATGTGTGGCAGCCACTCACATATGGCACTGGGAGAAGCTGCTGGCAGCTGCTCTGGGTGGGGCGAGCAGTGATGGCAGAGGCATGACGGACACTCAGGCCCAGAGCAGAGGACACGGGGGCAAGGACCATGTCAGGGATGCCAGCCAGCAGCACACCAATGCACCATTGCCTGAGGACTCCAAGAACACTGCGGATCTGAGCCAGCAGCACCACCTTTGAAATGCTGTGCTGTGGGGAAATGAGGGAGGGGGCCAGGGTGCGGGCTGGCATGTGTCGAGTTGAGCAAAGCCTCTCCTTTAGGCCTCAAGTCTCTTACTCACTATTTAGCCAACTCTACCTTCCTCAACTGCTGGTAGTGATGTCATTCAACAGAGGGAAAACCAGTGCTACAGGGAATCATGGAATGTGGGCGTAGCTGCCATTCTTGTATCCCATTGGGCAGAAAGAACCATAAAATAAAGGGGGTGTGGCCAGAATCCTGTGATGCAGGCAGAATTAGCAGAGTCAAGGTGACAGCAACCCCTTTCCCAGGGAACTCTGTCCAACCAGTTGGGGACAAGAGGGTGACTTTCTTTACCCAGATGGCTGCACAGATTGTTGTGTATGTCTGTTTGTTGCCATTCCTGGACCTTGAACTTGGGATCTGGGCACAATCCATGAGCTGCTTTTGCTCAAGGCTAGCCCACTACCACTGGAGACACAAAGCTCTACTTCTGGCATTGCTGGCACTCAAGTTGGAAAGGGGTCTCAAGGACTTTCCTGACTAGGGCGACTTTGACCATGATCCTCGTATCACAGTCTTGTAAGTATCAAGGAGAGCTGGTGAGAGCCACTGGTGCCTGTCTACTCATTGGTCTTGCTGATTTTCTTGGATAGACCGGAGAGTTCCCTATCCTTGGGTTTCAGTGGTAGGAGTTGGAGCCCACAGTTTGAATCCTGGTCCTGCCACCTCCAAATGGCAGGAGATGCTAAGAAACTCATTCTTATTCATATGATTATCAATGAAATGTGATGTATGTCATGATTGAATGGGCAGTTCTTGAATGATTCTAGGATAAAATTATTCACAATTATATTATAGGACACTGGTTGATACTTTATGAAGCATTTAAACAATCCCATTCATTAAACGGAGGCATAATGAAATACCTAAGAATTGGGCCTCAGATAGTATAAAGGTGTTATTTTTTCTGCCAGGACTGAAATTTTATCTCATGGTCTGGGTAACACTGTTGCACTGTGAGGGAAGGGGAAGCTTGCCTCCTTGAAGTCAAAAAATTCAAGTCTGTTCCATATGCCTGAAATCGATCCCCACCACTAGAAAACTTCCTATTTGTGTACATTTTAAATATATGATTTATATTTATATACATATGTTGACTCCATATTTTGTTCAGTGTCTTAATTTATTTTATTTTTTGTTTTATTCATGTATTGACTTCAATTGATTGACTATTATGACACATAGAACAGTGATTACATTGATTACATAGGATATAGTCTGCATATTTAATCCACTTCATACCTGACACTCAGGACTTTTACAAAAAAGGAAAACATGTGTTACCATCAGCTTCTTACTCCACAATTCATTTTTTGGGAATGCTGGCATCTGAACTCACAGCCTACAATGCCCAATTAATGAATGGGTGAGTGTCAGCATGCCATTCTGGGGCAAATTTAGCTGACAGGCAGTTCCCAGGACCTAAGATTGAGCCCTAGGGGTTGACAAAATAAGAACAGATTGACAAGCAGATGGTAGTACACTAATAAATATATTTCTTTATAGAGTGCCAGAGATGTCTATACATTATTCAATTATATAGACTACATTCCTACCAATTTTTGGGTATTTATTATGCCTCCATGTAATTAATGTTATTGTTTTCATCCTTAACAAACTAAGTAAATCCATCAGTGTCCTGAAATTATTGCATTCCTGTAAGTAATAATATTCTTTTAATACTTTATAAATATTAAATAAAATCAGTCTCCTGAAATCATGCTGTCTTATTTTATAGGAGCATCATCCACTATCAACTCATTCAACAGTGACATTGATAACATTTGAATGTTATTCCTATGGATGGGAAGGAGTCTCTTATTATCTCCTGCCATTGATTGGTGTCAGGATGGGGATTCGAAATCAGAGCCTACATTGCCACGTGGACCTTTGACTTCCCGAATAGCCCAACAACCTTCAGCAATTAAAGGTGAAGTACCCTTTGCAACAGTGTCATTCAGAACCAGGACGGTAACCGTGCAAAGGAAGAAATCATAAAAAGTCCATCTTCGCATTTTTTTCTGTGCATTTTTTTTCCATACAAGGCCTGGGGGTCTAGGATCCCAGGATCAGTTGTGGGTCCAGTGGCTGCACCCCAGCATAGGGTGATCATAGGCTGAGGCAGAGTTTCCATGACTTTAATTCAAGCCATTTGTTGAGCAAAAAACAAAAAAATAAATAAAAGAAATTAGCTCCCAGGCTTGCAATTCACCCCATTTATTCGGCCAGGCTTTGGATTTGAACTCAGGGTCTGGGTAAATCTGCAGTACTATGGAAGAAGGGGAAGCTCACCATACTTGAAGATAAGAAAGTCAGGCCTGTACTCTAGGCCTGAATTCAGACCCAGGCATGGAAAACAGACTTTTTATATACATTGTAAAGCCAAGATTTGTACTTACCTATGGGTGTTCAGTCCATACGCGTTTGGTGTGGTTGTTCCATGTACTTTTTCATTTATTCATTTATTTACTGTTGATTTTACTATGATGATACCCATCCCGTTTATTACATTGAGAGCCTCCTATAACATGGCATCCAGATTTGTAGACATGTTCTCCATCATGCCTGACACCCAGGACTCTCAGAGAAAAAGAAAAAATGTTTCACACTCTGCTTACTGCATGATCCAATTGTTGGTAGTGCTGGGATCTGAACTCAGGGCTTAGCAGGAACAATTGGTGAATACTTCAAGGTGAACACACCAGTCTGTGAGCAACTACGGAGTTAGGCCATTCCCAGGATTTGCTATTGATCCCTAGGGTGGGCCACGATACTCATAAATTCATTATTTAAACATAGGATCTATATTTACATACGTGTGGACAGCATCTTGCATTTGGTGTACTTCTCCTTATTTTCTGCCTTATTCATGGAAGTATTGTGTATTTTACTGAGTATGTTGACAAGCGCTTACATGTATGACAGCCTATTGCCATGGCTACAGGATTTTCTGTTCATTCTCCATCCTAGCTGAGACCCAGGACTTTCACAGGAAAAGAAAACAGGTGAATCTATGGGCTTCTCACATCAGGATTAATCTTTTGGCAGTGTTGGGATTTGAACTCAGGGGCTAGCAGGCCCAAATGGGGAAAGGGTCAAGGTGAGGCCACCAGCCTGTGAGCAATGGAGGAGATACACCATTCTCAGTACCTGACATTGAGTCCCAGGGAGGGCCAGATAGTCAAAAATTCATATTTTAAACATAGGATCTATATTTACATACATATGTGGACAGCATCTTGCATTCAGCGCACTTTTCCTTATTTTTTTGTCCAATTCATGGAGCTTTTGTGTATTTTACTGAGTATGGTGACAGGTATAAGTGTGCTGACATGGATGACAAACTGTTCTCATGGTTATAGGGTTGCCTATGCATTCTCCATCCTAGTTGAGACCTGGGATTTTCACAGGAGAGGAAATCATGTGCAACACCTGGCTTCTGACAGGACAATGAATCTTTGCTCAGTGCTAGGATTTAAACTGAGGTCTGGGTAGCTCTGTTTCACTTTGGATGTAGGAGAAGCTCACCATCCTTGAAGACTAGAATGTTAGGCCTGGTTCAGGGCCTGATTTGAAGCCCCAGAACTGGACAAAATAACAGGCCCACCTTGTTTAAACATAGGATCCCTCTTTACCTACAGGTGTGGTATGGATCTTGCATTCAGTGTAGTTATTCTTTTTATTTTGTGTTTTATTCATGGATGTATTCTGTATTTTATTAAGAATTGTGATAGATTTAACTGTGCTAACATGGATGATAAACTATTCCCGTGGCTATAGAGTTGCCTATATAGAATTCTCCATCCTCGTTGAGACCCAGGACTTTCACAGGACAGGAAAACAGGTGGAATGATTGGCTTCTCCCATCAAGGTGAATCTTTTGGCAGTGATGAGATTTGAAGTCAAGGCCTATCAGGCCAAATTGCTGAATGGATCATGGTGAACCCACCAGCCTGTGAGCCACTAAGGAGCTAGGCCATCCCAAGGACCTGAGATGGAGCCCTGGTGGGGGCCAATATAGTCATAAATTCATCATTTAAACAGAGGATCTATATTTCAATACATGGGTGGGCAGCATCTTGCATTCGGTGTAGTCATTCTCTTTATTTTGTGTCTCATTCATTGATGTATTGTGTATTTTCCTGAGTACAGGATGATAGATATAACTGTGATGACCTAGGTGACAACCTATTCCCATGAGTATAGAGTTGCTTATGCATTCTCCATCCTAGCTGATACCCAGGACTTGCACAGCACAGGAAATCAGGTCTAACGACTGGCTTCTCACATCAGGGTGAATTTTTGGCAGTGCTGTGATTCGAACTTTGGGCTTAGGAGGACCAACTGCCCAATGGGTCCATATGAGCACACCAGTTTGTGAGCCACTAAGGAGCTGGGTCTTGGCCAAGAACAGAGATTGAGCCCCAGGGAGGCCACAATAATCCTGAATGCATCATTTAAACATGGGATGTATATTCACATCCATGTGTGGACTGCATTGTGCATTTAGAGTAGTTATTCTGTTTTGTATGCTATTCATGGATGTGTTGTGTATTTTCTTGAGTATATGATGACAAGTATAACGGAACTGACATGGATAACAACCTATTTCCCTGGCCACAACGTAGCCCATGCATTCTCCATCCTAGCTGAGACCCAGGACTTGCACAGGAAAGGAAAACAGGTACAACAATTGGCTTCTGACATCAGGATGAATTTTTGGCACTGCTGGGATCTGAACTTTGTGCCTAGCAGGCCCAATTGACGAATAGGTCCATGTGAGCACACCAGCCTATGAGCCACTAAGGAGCAAAGCCATTCCCAGGACCTGAGATTGAGCCCCCAGGTGTGTGTGTGGGGGGACATCGGGAGGGCACACAACAGTCATCCATTCATAAGTGGATGGTAGTATGAAAATAAGTACATATTTGTATGGAGTAGGAGAGACAGTGACCTGTGTTGGAATCCAATCTACAATGTGTCTACTGATTCTTGGATATTTCCAGATGCCTCCATTTCATGACTGTCATTATTGTCACGCTTAATCAACACTTCTTCACAAATAAGCGATGCCTCATGAGTCTTGCCTAACATTTCCTACTGACATCATGCACAAACTACTCATTCAAGGATGAGATCCATTGTATTCCATGATTTTCCTGGTCCAGAAACTAGTATATCAGGATTTCCTGCCATTGCCTTCTCATAGGACGTCTGAATTCAAGCCTCAAGTGTGGAAAACATACTCCTTACATACATTTTAAAGATAGAATTTATACTTCTATTCAGATGCTCAATACATATCATGTGTGGTGTGGTCAGATTTATACTTCCATACAGATGTTCAGTCCATATTGTGTTTGGTGTGGTTATTCATTCTATTTCTTGTTTTATTCATTTATTTACCATTCATTTTATTGACTCTGATGACACGTATGCCATTTATTACATTGTTTACATTCTATCACATAGCATCTAGATTTGTAGATGTGTTCTCCATCATGCCTGACACCCAGGACTCTCCCAAAAAAGGAAAATATGTGACACACTCAGATTTTCAATCAAAAATTAAATTTTTGGCAATACTGGGATCTGAACTCAGGGCCTAGCAGGCCCAATTCATGAATGTGTGAGTATGAGCAGGGAAGCCTCTAGCCAATGACGCTGTCAGGTAGTTCCCAGGCACTGAGATCGAGCCTCAAGTTTGGCCAAAAGAGCAATACATAGATAGGCAGACAGTGGGATACAAATAAATATATAGGGTTGAGAACGTGGCTCAGAGGTAGAGCGCTTGCCTTGTATGCATGAGGCCCTGGGTTCGATTCCCCAGCACCACATAAGAAAAAGAAAAAAGTGCCGGAAGTGGCGCTGTGGCTCAAGTGGTAGATTGCTAGCCTTCAGCTGAAGAGAAGAGGGACAGAGCCCAAGCCCAGAGTTCAGGCCCCACGACTGGACCCCCACCCCCTAAAAATAAATAAATATTTATTAGTAAAGAGTGTCAGAACCGTCTATCTATGATTGAATGACATTTACTACATCTCTACCAACTCTTAGGTATTTATTATATTGCCATTGAAATAATATTATTCTTTTCATGTTTAATAAACTATTAAGATCAATTAGCATCGTAGGATTATTGCCTCTATTTTAGACTAGACAAATGCAGGAACTACTCTTTCAATCGGTATTCTTTTGCATACGAACAAGTCTTTTGTGATCTCCTGCCATTGGTAGGTGTAAGAATCAGGATTAGAACCCAGGGCCGATGTTGTCATTTTGGATTATGGCTTTCCTGATTGCCTGCCAGCCATCAGCAATGTTAGGTCAGATCCACTTTGCAACTGTGTCATTCAGAACCAGGATGGTGACTGTGCAAAGAAAAAATTGTAAAAAACCCCAGCTCACCACTTTTTATGCTGTTCTGCTTTTCTTTTTTTTTTTTTTACTTCCTGCAAGCCCACTGGGCCTAGAGTCCCAGGATCAGCTATGGATCCGGAGGCTGCACCGCAGCATAGGAAGATCAAAGTTGAGGCAGAGTTGCCAAGACCTGAGTTCAAGCCACGTGTTTGGCAAAATTAACTAGCTAACTAACTAACTAACTTACTAACTAAATTAAAAAAAATAAAGCTCCCTGGTTTGAAATTTCTGCCAGTTTTCTTTCTGAGCCTGAGATTTCAATTTAGTGTCTGGTAAATCCGTAGCAATGTGAGGGAAGGTGCAGAGTTGCCAGTCCTTGAGTTCACACCCCATGCCAAGCCAAAAATAAATAAGTCACTGAGCTCGGCATTGAAAGGTAGTTGTGGAGATGGGAGGGAAGGGATAGTGGGAAAACAAAGAGGCAACAATGCTCACTACGAAATGTTCTCATTACTTAGCTCATGTAACTGTAACCCCTCTGTACAACATTTTTACAATTAAAAAATGTACAAAAACTACCGAAGTGCTCAAGAAGCACTTTGGGGATAATGGAAGGGTATCTGAACACTGTACAAAATTCTACACTGCTTTTTTTAATGTTCAGTATGGAACTGAATAAACACAACTGCTTCCATTACAAACATTAAGTCACTGTCTTGGAACTGGGGCCAATATTTCTGCTACTGATGGATTTTGAGATCACCGTCCAGGTAACTCTTTTACACCATTTGTGAAGGGGAAGCTCAATGTCCTTGAGGAAAAAAAAATTCAAGCTAGAGTTGCCAGGGCCTGAATTAAGGCCCTGCAATGGAAATGGTATTTATATACATGTGTAATATTTGATATATATGTACATATGTATGTTTGTTTCATATTATGATTATTATTATTGATTTTGTATTTATTTTTATTTTATACATTTTATTTTTTATGGTATTTAGTATTATTATAAACATAATCTTTATTCTGTTTTGTACATCTATTATAAAATTATACACAATAATTTACGACATTGACTCATTTTTCATTAATACTTTAAGTGTTGAATCATGATACATAATTAAATTGAACCATTTGTCACATTCAACATGTGTTTAGAGTCTGCCACCAGTATGAGATTTGTCTTATCTTTGGACAACTTCCTATAGGGATTTTTTCAGATGATTTATACTCAGAAGCCTTTTCTTGAGGATAGGCAAATTGAGGGATAAAACTGTAAGCTTGGGGCTGGGAATGTGGCTTAGTGGTAGAGAGCTTGCTCAGCATGCATGAATGCCAGGGTTTGGATCCTCAGTGCCACATAGTCAGAAAAAGCCAGAAGCTGTGGAATGGCTCAAGTGGTAGAGTGCTAAGCTTGAGATAAAGGAGCTCAAAGACAGTACCCAGGTCCAAGTTCAAGCCCCAGGTCTGGCAAAAACATTAGGCCAGACGCCGATGGCTCATACATGGAATCGTTCCATCTCAGGAGGCTGAGATATGAAGACCACAGTTTGAAGACAGCCTCGGGATGGAAAGCCTGTTAGACTCTTACCTACAATGAACCCCAAAAGACCCCATGTGGCCCTGTGTGTCTAGTGGCAGAGTGTTCACCTTGAGCTGAAGGGCTCAGGGACAGTGCCCAGGCTTCGATTTGAGAGACACAACTGGAAAAATAGTGAGGGATAATCAAAGTCCTTTTCCTATTTGCTAATTATGAGAATATTTTCTGGAAAATGAACGCTGATGTACAACAGAATTGGAGTCTGAGCTCAAGGTTCAAGTATAGTATATCCATATTCCCAGCATCTCAGACTCTAGCATTATAACCTTGGTTCCTACAGGGTTCTGAACTGTCTATTGTTGAAGGGCTTAATATACTCCCCATCTCTATTTGATAAGCAGTTGACTTGTATTGTCAGTGTAACTACAGTTCTGAACCTAGCAGAGAACTAATAGCTCATGTCCATCACCCTAGCTCAGTAGACTGAGGTCTCAGGATCTCAGGGTGAAGCCAGCCAGGGCAGGAAAGTCTATGACACTCTGACTTCTGCTTCTGAAAGGTGTGTTTCCTCTGTTTCCCTTGGTGATAAGAAGTTACTTGCACTCTCAATGTTCTTAGATTTCTTGAGCTATAGAAGTAGGAAAGAAATATCATTGACCTATCCTGGGTTCAAATGAAGTTCTCAGGATGCAATACGTAGCTCTGTTAGCAGAAGAAGTCCAGTGTAACACTGTATTTGAAGGACAGAAACGAGTTGCAAAGGCCAGGCTAGGTGCAGAGCCCTCGACCTGCAGGATTAGGAGGCAGAATGTACACACTCAACAACAGGGAACTGAGCTGCAAAAACACTTATTCACTCCAGGCACAGGCAGCAACGGGGGACAACCTGTAACATTTGTTACAGTTACACCAGGGTCAGGCTTTTCTCAGCTTCTTCAAACAAGGACTAATTAACCTTCATCCCTCAGGTGAAGGGAGACTCAGTCTATCATTAGTTAGCAAGAGAGAGCCAGATTAGTGGAGGAGAGGGAAGGAACAGAGTAGGAAAACCCTGTTCTCTGGTCTTAGGGAGTGGGTTTTTGACTCTCCATCTATCAGATTTGAAGGCCCTTCTTCATCTCTGCAAATCCATTCTCCTTCCTTCATTCTCCACATCATTAATGCAAATCCCCAGTCCAAGGAGAAGCAGGGTCGTTCTTCTTCTGTCTCCAAGCACCTGATTCTGCCCTCGTGACTCTGGGGCTATTGGCTACCTGAGTAGTGGACCAGAGACCATCTCCCTGCTCTGTGGTTGTGTGAAGGTGATGCTGGTTTCCTGGCACACTACAGAAGACCTCATGATTGGGAAGTGTTCCCTTCTTTTCCTGCCGCCCAAAACCAGATTCATCTATTAACTTTTCTTTTTCTATCATCTTTCTCTCTTTCTTTCTTTCTTTGTCTCTTTCTTTCTTTCTCTTTCTTTCTCTCTTTCTTTCTTTCTCTCTTTCTTTCTTTCTTTCTCTCTTTCTTTCTTTCTCTCTTTCTTTCTTTCTCTTTCTTTCTCTCTTTCTTTCTTTCTCTCTTTCTTTCTTTCTCTCTTTCTTTCTTTCTTTCTTTCTTTCTTTCTTTCTTTCTTTCTTTCTTTCTTTCTTTCTTTCTTTCTTTCTTTCTTTCTTTCTTTCTTTCTTTCTTTCTTCCTTTCTTTCTTTTCTCTCTCTCTCTCTTTCTTTCTTTCTTTCTTTTTCTTTCTACCTACCTACCTACCTACCAACCTACCTACATACCTATCTAGCTATCCCTTTTCCAGTCCTTGGGTTGAACTCAAGGCCTAGGCACTGTGTACAGCACACTGGTACTTGAGCCACAGCACCAATTCTGGTTTTTTCTGTGTATGTGCTGCTGAGGAATCGAACCCAGGGCTTCTTGCATGCTAGGTAAACACTCTCTCACTAATCCACATTCCCAGCCCCCTCATCTTTTTCTTAATGGTAGTTTTACGTAAGTATGCTACCATTTTAAGTTCGCAAGTTTAATTTTCTGAATACCAGTTACTTCTATGAAACCTGATCTTCTCTTCCTCTGCCTGATTTTTGACTGTTCCTGTATTGGTCTCATAATAAATTGTAAATAAAGGCTGCTGAGAGCTTAAGTGTGCATCATATAAGGACACAGGCCTGGAAACCTGGAAGAGAAAAGCGATGGGCCTGAAATGAAGAGAATGATGCAGTGTGCACAATTACAATATCTGAAAAGTAAACCAGTGAATAAAAGCAGAATCATTGCATAGGTATGTTTGCACTCGGGGAGGTAATATATATACACACATAAGTAGGTAGGGTACTGATACATAAACTTGGCCTTCTCTTTTTGAATGTTTTGTGACAATCCTAGGACTTAAATTCAGGGCCTTATGTGTTCCTGAGCTGTTTTGCTCAAGGCTGAGGCTCTATCACCACACAGCTCCACTTCCAGCCATCTGGCCATTAATTGGACATAAGCAATTCCCAGGCTTTCCTGCCTGGTCTGCCTTGTATCTCTGGCTCGGTTTTCATTCTCAAAGCTGGAGCTCTACCCTCTGGGCCTCTGCTACACTTCTGTTTCTGTGGTGGTTTATTGGAGACAAGAGTCTCACAGACTTTCCTGCTCAGCTGGCTTTGAATGGCAATCTCTCACGAGGCTTCAAGTGGCTTTACTCAGGGATTCGCCAGAGAGCCACTCCACACAAACCTTTAGTCTAAATCTTGAGAGGTACTACAGAAAAATGGAAACATGAAAATGCTACTAGTGTGTTTTAGATACTTAATGTTGGAGACACAAAACACTCATAATTATTAGTTCATTTTATAGGCAAAAGGAGCAATGCAGACAGTATGAGGATCGCTCCAGCTTTCAGTCCTCACATCCTGAGACAGTAAATTCACTGCAGCTCAATGCTCACTGACAGAACTGGCATGTCCTGTGGATATTTGCTCCCAAATCCTCTGACACTCATTTCTCACTTTTGGCCTCAAATTTGAGACTAGATGGTAAGATGAGGAGAGAAAATCCTTCTCAGTGAAATCAGCTATAAAGAACATTGGAGTAGTTTACTTATAAATTCAAACCATTGGAATGACCATGTTAAGAAGTCAAATTGTCACGGTGAAAAAATGAAGAAGTAAATTTGTATTTTTTTTAATTTTTGTCTGCCATGGGGCTTGAACACTGGGACTGGTCATTGTCCTTTTGCTCTTCAGCTCAAGGTGAGTGTGCTACCAATTAAGCCACGGTGTCACATCCCCATTTGTTAGGAAATGAAAAGACTTGGAAAAATTTATATTAAGTGAAATAAGCTAGGCCCAAAGAAATATAGGTCCCATGGTTCCCCTTATTTGTCATAACTAATATATGTCTGAGACAAACAGAAACTGTCAGATAACTTGATGTTAGTTGAAATGAATCCCACAATAAGGATTCAAATGTTTTTTCTTACTTGCGATTGTTACCAACATATTTATAAGAAGATTTCTTTGTTGCTTTGTATGTATCTCCACCATGGTATAAGCCCGGCTTTCACTGTATTTGATGTTGATATAATTTGTGGAGGCGAAGGGAAAAAAAAAAACACACTGCTTAAATAGGGTTAGAGGTGAACCCATTACACAATTAGATGTAGAAGACATTATGTCGAAAAACGAATTTTACAACTTTGTTGGTGTGGAGGGTTTGGGGAGTGGGGATACGGGTAATAGAGGGGTGTGGGATGGGGAGGTGGAGAGGTGAAGGGATGGTATGGGGAAACAAAGGAGCAGGCAACAATACTTGATAAGAAATGTCCTCATTATCTTGCCCATGTAATTGTAACTCCTCTGTATGGTATTTTCACAATAATAAAAAATTAAAAATTAATAAAATGAAGAAGAAAAGAAAGAATGTGCCAGTGGCTGCTGACTGTAATCCCCGCTCCTCAGGAGGCTGAGATGTAGAGAATCTGAATTTGAATCCAAACAGCTTAGGAAAGTCCATGACACTATTATTTCTAAGAGATCACAGAAAAACCCAGAAATGAGGCTGTGACTTAAGCTTAATGCAGTACCCTTGAGCAAAAGGAGCTCAGGGACAACACCTAGGCTCATAGTTCAACCCCGGGACCTGCCCCCTCAAAAAGAGCCTGTACTTCTATGTCTTTGTGTATGTATGGATGTATTCCTATTGGTGAAGCTCCTGAGTAGCTATGATGAATGGCACCAAGCTAGGAAATTTGTTTTCAATACAATGAGTTCATAACACAGAGACTTCTTTCCAGACAGTGCGTGTTCCGGGGCTTCCTTCACTGTTTCTTGTGGGTTTGTCCGTATCCCAGGATTGCTGGAAGAAGCCGCTCTCATTGTCTGGACAGGCAGACAATAAGCCTCAGTCCTGTACCGCTGGGTAACAAACATATCCATCTGGGTCAGATAGTGAGGAAGAGTGTGGGCGGGCTCTGAAGGTCAGGAGAAAAAGGCCTTTTTGTACTCCAAGCTATGTCTATCCCCAGTGCTCTCTCTTAAAACGAAGCCTTCATTTGTGCTACCTCCCATGCCAGGCCAAGTTCTGTGCACTTATCCTCCCTTTATGAGACTATATTCCGGTGTTCAGATACATGCTCAATAAAATTCAGGAGTTCTTCTGGCAGACAATTAGGGCACTGAACCTAATGAAATGTTTCATTGCTGGCGATGATGGGCCTATGATGCCTCTCCTAGGTTTAAAGAAGCTTGGGAAATCCAAGCACATGTCTGATATCACAAAGCTTCCTGTCAGCTAAGGCTGGTGAAGCTCATCAGGTTTTGAAACCTTTGGCCTCTCCTAGTTGTGCCCTGGGTGGCTGGGTTTTGGGGTTAAACACAGGGCCTGGGTGCTGACCATGAGCTCTGAGCAGAAGTGTAGTCCTTTACCATTTTGTGTCACAGCTTCACTTCTGCTTTCTCTCTCTCTCTCTCTCTCTCTCTCTCTCTCTCTCTCTCTCTCTCTCTCTCTCTCTCTCTCTCTATGTGTGTGTGTGTATGTATGTGCATACACTAGTCCTGGAGCTTGAACTGAGGACCTGAGTACTGTACTTAGTTTCTCTCATGCAAGGATTGCCCTCTCTTAAATGAATCAGGGCTACTTCAGGTCCTTTCCTAGTGATGTGGCCCTGAGAAATCAAGCCCAAGGTTTCATATATGCAAGGCACTCTACCCACAAGGCACATTCCTAGCCCTCTACTTACGTTTTTGTTAGTTTATTTCTGTCTTTTTTTGTTTTTCTCAGTTGTAGGAGTTGAAGTCTGGGCCTGGGTGCTGTCCCTGAGCAATTCAGCTCAAATCTTGTGCTCTACCACTTGAGCCATAGGGTCACTTCAGGTTTTCTAGTGGTTCATTGGAGCTCAGTGTCTCAAGGACTTTCCTGCCCAAACTAGCTTTGAACCATGATCCTCAGATCTCATCCTCGCGTGTAGCTAGGATGACCGGCATGACCCACAAACACCCACCTTCCACTTCAGGTGTCTTAGTGGTGAGTGGGAGATAATAGTCTCATGGTATATTTTATGTCTGTGATAATTTGGAGCCCAGATCCTCAGATCTCAACTTCCTGAGACGGCAGGATGACAGACCTCGACTATAGGACCCTAAGCTGTGGCACTGTGCTCCAACGGGGTCGTTGGTTCCACGTGGTGGATTGCTAGCCATGAGCCCAAGAAGTAACAGTCAGTGCTTAGGCCCTGATTTCAAGGTTCATGACTGAGAAAAAAAACAAAACAAACAATTGTCTACAGTAGACAACTCATTAGTTTTCAGTAATACATAATTTTGTCCCTGCCATGGGGACATATCTGAGCCTCAATATTCTTGTCTGCATAATCATCTTAGTTGTGGAGCTCTTACAAGGACAGGAAGAAAGAATTCACCCTTTGAAGGAGGACAAAACACATAACATTCTTTACAGGACTCAGCACACAGCATCCTGTGAAAGACTCAGCACCCAGCACCCAATGAAGGACTCAGCACACTACACACTGTGAAGGACTCAGCACGTAACATCTTGTGCAAGAGTCAACACACAGCACCCCATGAAGGACCCAGCACCCCAGGAAGGACTCATCACATAGCTGTATCCCACAAGCTGTCATTAGTATTAGGGTGCTTTCATCAGTATTGCCATTCTTTCATAAACACATCACAAACTGCACAAAGTTCACATCTAATGATTCAGAGGAGTGGGTTTTTTGTGGGGGGGGGGGTCAGCCACAGAGATTGTACTGCCCTAAGAGATTTTGTTTAAGGCTGGAGCTCTACCACTTTGAGCCACAGATCAGAGTTTCACAGACATCCTGCCAGGGCTGGGTTTTAAACCCACCAATGTCAGATCTCAGCCCCCGAGTATCTTGGATGACAGGGGTGAGCGAACCAGCAGACATCTGATTACGTGGCTGGGTTCCAGTGGTATACCTGTGGCTAAATCAGGTTAGATGGCAGCTGTCAGCACCAGACTCCTGGTTTGCTCTGTGATGAGGTACTTGAAGTCCTAATCTTATAGAGTTGCAGTCACCACATTCAATCTTTTTGTGGTGCCAGTCCTGGGTTTGAGTAAGTGTTTAGACACAGCCCTTAACCTTTTATGCTCTAGCTAGTGCTAGACTGCTTGAGCGACAGCACAGCTTCTGGAATTTTATGTGCATGTGGTAGTGAGGAATCGAATCCAGGACTTTGTATGTACTAGCCTTCACTATACCACTGAGACCCAGGAGTGACAAGTATATAAACAGATAAATGTGTAGATTGGCATATATATACATAAACATGTATATATGTATATGTATAAAACAAGAGAAAGATGTCTGTATATTATGAAATTACATATCCTATATTACTACCAATTATTTACAATTAAATTATTCCTTCCATTTTTAAGTATCATGATTGAATACATAATAAGTATTAACTGAAAATTAGTCAATGTAGTATAATTGTTGTGTATAATTTTATAGTAAACTCATTAACTACTAATTTAATTGTTACTTTTTTAACATTCCATTTGTATGGATGTATATTGTAATGCGTTTCTTAGTATCTCCCACCAATCATTAGTGGCAGTCCCGGAATTTGACCTCCAGGCCTAAGTTGAGGTTTGGGGTATGGCTTCCCTAATAGAAAGACAAATGTCAGCATGCAAGGTCATATACACTTTCTGGGCCTTGTCATTTAGACCCAAGATGGTCGCAATGCAAAGGAAAAAAAATGTAAAACCACCTTCTTGAACTTCTCCATTTTATCCTTCTCACTATTTTTTTTTTTGCCAAGCCCAAGATTTGAAATTGGGTCCTAGGATCCCAGGGTGAGCTGTGTCAGAGATGCGAAGATCTGAGTTCAAGCCCCATTGTTGGCCAACAAAAAGGCCCTGGCTTGGAATTTGCTCCATTTTTCTGGCACGACTGGGATTTGAACTCAGGGTCTGAATAATACTGTTGCAATGTGGGTAAAGGGGAAAGGCTCACCATCCTTGAAGACAAGAAATTCAGACCAGTTCCCAGGGCCTGAATTGAAGCTCTAGCACTGGAAAAAATAATCTTCATATATGATATCTATTTACATACATGGTTTGAGTGAGTATGACATTTAGTACCCTTATTTGTTTAGTATTATTACAATATAACATTTCATTTATTACATCCTAACACATAGGATATATTGGCAAACAGATACCTAGTTAGGTACGTAGGTAGGTAGGTAGATAGAAAGTTAGATAGATAAATAGATAGACAGACAGAGATAGATAGATAGATAGATAGATAGATAGATAGATAGATAGATAGATAGATAGATAGATAGATAGATAGATGATAGATAGATGATAGATAGGTAGATGATAGATAATAGATAGATAGATAGATAGATAGATAGATAGATAGATAGATAGATAGATAGATAGATAGATAGATAGATAGATAGATAGATAGATAGATAGATAGATAGATAGATAGATAGATAGGTAGGTAGATAGGTAGGTAGATAGGTAGGTAGATAGGTAGGTAGATAGGTGGATAGATAGATAGATAGATAGATAGATAGATAGATAGATAGATAGATAGATAGATAGATAGATAGATAGATAGATAGATAGATAGATAGATAGATAGATAGATAGATAGATAGATAGATAGATAGATAGATAGATAGATAGGTAGGTAGGTAGGTAGATAGATAGATAGATAGATAGATAGATAGATAGATAGATAGATAGATAGATAGATAGATAGATAGATAGATAGATAGATAGATAGATAGATAGATAGATAGATAGATAGATAGATAGATAGATAGATAGATAGATAGATAGATAGATAGATAGATAGATAGATAGATGGATAGATAGATAGGTGGATAGATAGATAGGTGGATAGATAGAAAAATAGATAGATAGATAGATAGATAGATAGATAGATAGATAGATAGATAGATAGATAGATAGATAGATAGATAGATAGATAGATAGATAGATAGATAGATAGATAGATAGATAGATAGATAGATAGATAGATAGATAGATAGATAGATGGATAGATAGATAGGTGGATAGATAGATAGGTGGATAGATAGAAAAATAGATAGATAGATAGATAGATAGATAGATAGATAGATAGATAGATAGATAGATAGATAGATAGATAGATAGATAGATAGATAGATAGATAGATAGATAGATAGATAGATAGATAGATAGATAGATAGATAGATGATAGATAGATGATTGAGGAATCTGGTCTTGAATGTCAGAAGTAAAGATGGAAACAATTCCCAGTAATAAGAACTTCTGCAGTGTGCTAGGCCACCAGCATCACCTTCACACAACCACAGAGCAGGAAGACTGTCCCTTTTCCACTTCTCAGGTAGCCACAGAGACAAGAGGGCAGAACTAGATTCTAACTCAGGTGCTTGGAGAGAGAAGAGATACAGCCTTACCTCTAGTTGGTCTGAGGATTTGCAATAATTATATGGAGAATGCAGGAAGAAGAATAGACTGGCAGAACTAAAAGAAGGGCCTGTATATCTGACAGATGAGTCAAAAAACCACGCCCTAAGACCAGAGAGTAGGGTTATTCTACTATGTTCCTCCCCACTCCCCCACATAACTGGCTCTCTATTGGCAAGCTAACGATAGACTGAGGCTCCCTTCACCTGAGGAAGGAAGGTTAGTCATTGTTTGAAGAGGCTGAGCAAAGCCTGACACTGGTGTAATTCTAAAAAAATGTTTCAGGTTTCCCCCCATTGCTGCCTGTGCCTGGAATGAATGAACTGGTTTTGCAGCTCACTTCCCTGTTGAGTGTGTACATTCTGCTCTTAATCTGATAGGCCTGGTCTCTGTACCTAGCCTGGCTTTTGAAACTGTTTTCTGTCCTTCAAATACAGTGTTACACTGGAGTTCTTCCTGCTAACAGGGATAGGGCTTGTATCCGGAGAGCTTCATCTGAACCCAGGATGGGTCAATAATGTTTCTTTCTTGCTTCTATAGCTCAAGAACTCTAAGAACATTTAGAGTGCAAGTACTTCTCAACACCAAGGGAAACATAGGAAGCTTTTGAACATCTTGAACAATTTTCAGAAGTGGAAGTCAGAGTGTCACAGACTTTCCTGACCTGGCTGGCTTCACCCTGTGAATCCTGAGACCTCAGTTTCCTGAGCTAGGGGGATGGGCCTGAGCTACTGGTTCTCTGCTAGGTTTAGAACTGTAATGAAATTGACAATACAAGTCAACTGATAATCACAAAGAGCTTGGGGAGCATATTAAGCTTTTCAAAATTGGACCTTTCAGTACCCTGTAGGACACAAGGTTACAATGCTAGAGTCTGAGAGGCTGAGCATATGGATGTGCTGCACTCAAACCGGGAGCTCTTACTCCAATTCTGGTGTACATCAGTGTTCATTTTCCAAAGAATGTTCTCATAATTAACAAGTAGGAAAAGTACTTTGATTAACCCTCAATTTTTTCCAATTGTGTTTCAAACTCAAGATTGGGCACTGTCCATGAGCCCTTCAGCTCAAAGCGAATACTCCACCACTTGGGCCACAGCACCACATGGGGTCTTTTGGTGGTACACTGAAGAGAAGAGTCTAACAGGCTTTGCCTGCCTAGGCTGCTTTGAACTGTGTTCTTCAGCTCTCAGCCTCCTGAGATACTAGGGTTCCAGGTGTGAGCCACTGGCATCTGGCCTATTGTTTTTGACGGTCCTGGGGCTTGACCTTAGGGCCTGTGTACTGTCTCTGAGCTTCTTTTTCTCAAGGTTAGCGCTCTACCACTTGAGCCACTCCACAGCTTCTGGCTTTTTCTGAGTATGTGGCACTGAGGATTCAAACCCTGGCATTCACGCATGCTGAGTGAACTCTTTTCTACTAAGCAATATTTTTAGCCCCACCCTGACAATTTTCCTCTTCACTTCCCTATCCTCAAGAAAAGGCTTCTGACTACAAACCAGCTAAAGAAATCCCAATAGGAAGAAGTCCAAAGATAAGATAAAGCTCATACTTGGGAGAGATTCTAAACATGTGAGGACTGTGACAAATGCTCCATTTAATTATGTATTATGTTTCAACACTTAATAAAATACTAATGAAAAATTAATTAATGTCCTAAATTATTGTGTATAATTTTATAATAGAAGTGCAAAATTTAATGAATATTATGTGTATAATAATAATAAATACAATAATAAATTAATGAATCAAAGTAAAATAAAATACCAAATTAATAATAAAAATCATAATATGAAATTAACATATGTATGTAAGTATATATCTTATATTCCACATGTATAGAAATATTTTTTTTCTTTGCAGGGCCTTCATTCAGGCCCTGGGAACTCTAGCCTGAATTTCTTTTCCTCAAAGACCGTGAGTTTCACCTTCACCCATGGTGCAAAAAAGTTACCTGGACGGTGGGCTCCAATCCTAGCAATGGCAGAAATACTAGCCCCAGTTCCAAGACAGTGACTTAATTTTTTTAAATGGAAGCAGTTATGTTTATTCAGTTCCATACTGAACATTAAAAAAAAAAACTGTAGAATTTTGTAGAGCTATTCAGACATCCTTCCCTTACCTCAAAGTGCTTCTCTGAGAACTACAATCTTTTTTTGTACGTTTCATTATTGTAAAAATGTTGTAGGGAGTGGTTACAGTTACAGGAGCAAGGTAATGAGTACATTTCCTATTGAGCATTTTTGACTCCTCCTTTTTTTTCCCCTTATCATCCCTTCCCTCCCATCTCCACAATTACCTCCCCTACCAATGTCAGTGACTTAGTTTTTCATTTTTGGTTGACACTCAAGTAGTGGCAACACTTCCCTCACAGTTCTACAGATTTACCAAGACCCTGAGTTCAAATCCCAGGCTGGGAATGAAAACTGGCAGTAATTGAAAAACTGGGGGCATTATTTTTTTAATTTAGTTAAATAATTAATTTTTTATTTATTCTTGTTTTTTTTGGCCAACCATGGGGCTTGAAATCAGCTCGTGGAAACTCTATCTCAGCTTGGATCTCCCTAGGCTGGGGTGCAGTCTGTGGACCCATATCTGATCCTGAGATCCTAGGCCCAGAGGGCTTTCAGGAAGAAAAAAAAAAAGATGGAAAGCACAAAAGAAAATGGAGAGCTGCAGAGGACTGGGTTTTTACAATTTTTTCTTTGCACAGTGACCATCCTGGGTCTGAATGATACGGCTGCAAAGTGGACCTGACCTGCTGATGGCAGGTGGGCTATCAGTGAAGCCATAGGCCAACTTGTCAACATAAGCCCTGGGTTCAAATCCCAGTCCTGACACCAATGACAGGAGATCACAAGAGACTCTTTCCTATGCTTAGGAATACAGATTGAAAGAGTAGTTCATGCATCAGTCTAGTCTAAGATTGGATGCAATAATCCTAGAATGCTGATTGATCTTAAGTAATAGTTTATTAAGCATGAAAAGAATAATATTCCTTCAATGGCGGTATAATAAATACCTAAGAGTTGGTAGAAACATAGTAGGTGTTATTCAATCATAAATAGACGGCTCTAGCACTCTTTACCTATATCTATTTATTTGTATACCACTGTCTGCCTATTCATGTATCACTGTTTTGGCTAAAACTGGGGGTCGATCTGAGCACCTGTGGACCACCTGACAGCTTCATTGGCTAGAGGCTGCCATGCTCAAACTCATCCATTCATGAATTGGGCCTGCTAGGCCCTGAATTCAGATCCTAGCACTGCCAAAATTTAATCTTGATGTAAGAAGCCGAGTGTGACACATGTTTTCCTTTTCTGGGAGAGTCCTGGGTGTCAGGCATGATGGAGAACATATCTACAAATCTAGATGTTATGTGATAGGATGTAAACAATGTACTAAGTGGTATAGGTGTCATCAGAGTCAATAAAATGGTAAATAAATGGCTAAAACAAGAAATACAATGAATAACCACACAAAACACAATATGGACTGAACATCTGTACCAAAGTATAAATCTTATCTTTTCTTGGTTATTTTTTTTTGGGGGGGGGTCCAGTCATGGAGCCTGAAATCTGGGCCTGGGCACTGTCCCTCAGCTCTTCAGCTCAAGGCTAGCGCTCTACCACTTGAGCCTCGGTGCCACTTCCGGCTTTTTTCCTTTTTGGTAATGTGGTGCTGAGGAATCGAACCCAGGGCCTCAGGCATACAAGGCAAGCACTCTACCACTGAGCCACCTTCCAATCCCCTATGAATCGTATCTTTAAAATGTATATAAGAAGTATCTTTTCCAGGAATGAGGCTTGAGTTCAGCCCCTCTATGAAGAGGGAATGGCGGGAGACTCTGAGATACTCGTTTCTGGACTTATGACGAGTCATGGAATGTCATCGATCTCATCCTTGAATGAGTAGTTCGTGCATGATGCAAGTAGGAAATGATGGGCAAGACTCATGGAGTATTGATTATTTCCAAAGAAGAGTTGATGAAGCATGACAATAATCATCAGCATTATGAAATGGAGACATCAGGAAAGATCCAAGAATCAGTAGTCACACAGATTGAATTCCATCACAGGTCACTATCTCTACTACTTTATACAAATATGTACTTATTTGCATACTACCTTCAGCTTATGAATAGATGAATATTATGCTCCCCACTTTCCCCCAGTGGGAGCTCAATCTCAGGTCCTGGGAACATCCTAGCTCCTTCGTGGCTCCCCGGCTGGTGTGCTCATGTGGACCCATTCGCCAATTGGGCCTGCTAGGCCCCGAGTTTAGATCCCATCCCTGCCAAAAGATTCATCTTCATGTCAGAAGCCAATTGTTACACCTATTTTCCTTGCACCTGTGCAAGTCCTGGGTCTCAGCGATGATGGAGAATGTATAGACAACTCTCTACTCATGGGAATAGGTTGTCATCCAGTTCACCAGATTTATTTCTGTCATCCTATACTCAAGAAAATACCCAGTACATCAATGAATATGCCACAAAATAAAGAGAATGACTACACTGAACACAAGATGCCGCCCACCTCTTTGGAAATATAGATCCTTTGTTTAATTATGAATTTATGACTATATTGGCCCCCACCAGGGCTCCATCAAAGGTCCCAGGAATGGCCTAGCTCCTTAGGGGCTCACCAGCTCGTGTGCTCACCATGACCATTCAACAATTGGACCTGTTAGGCCCTGAGTTCAAATTCCAGCACAACAAAAGGATTCATTCTGATGTGAGAAGCCTATAGTTGCATATGTTTTCCTGTCCTGTGAAAGTTCTGGGTCTCATCGAGGATGGACAATTCTATATAGGCAACTCTATAGCTATGGGAATAGGTTGTCATCCATGTTAGCACAGTGATATCTGTCACCATACTCAATAAAATACAAAATACATCCATGAATAAGACACAAAATAAAAAGAATAATTACACGGAATGCAAGATGCATACCACACCTGTAGGCGAAGAGAGAGCTTATATTTAAGAAAGGTGGGCTTGCTATTTTCTCCAGTGCTGGGGCTTCAAATCATGCTCTGGACAAGGCCTGACAGTCTAGTCTTCAAGGATGTTGAGATTCTCCTACCCCGAAAGTGCAACAGAGCTACTCATATCTGAGTTCAAAACCCAGCACTGACAAAAAATTCATCCTGATGTCAGATGACAGTTATTACACACGTTTTCCTCTCCTGTGAAAGTCCTGGCTCTCAACTAGGATGGAGAATGCATAGGCAACCCTATAACCATGGGAACAGATTGTCATCCATGTCAACACAGTTATACTTGTCACCATACTTAGTAAAACACACAATACCTCCACGAATAAGACACAAAATAAGGAGAAGTGCACTGAACTCAAATTCCTGTCCACACATGTATGTCAATATAGATCCTACTTTTAAATTATGAATTTATGACTATGGTGTACCTGGGGATCAATGGCAGATCCTGGGAATGGCCTAGCTCCTTAGTTGCTCACAAATTGGTGTGTTCACCTTGCCCGGAGTTCAGATCCCAGTACTACCAACAAGTGGTTCATGGAGAAAGACGCCAAATGTGAAACTTGTTTTCTTTTTCTCTGAGAATCCTGGATGTCAGGCATGATGGAGAACATTTCTACAAATCTAGATGCTCTGTGATAGGATGTCATCAATGTAATGAACGGAATGGGTTTCATCATAGTAAAATCAACAGTAAATGAAACAAAAATTATATGGAACAACCACACCATATATGTATGGATTGAAAATCTATAGGTAAGTATAAACCCTATCTTTACAATGTATATACATAGTACGTTTTCCAGGTCTGGAGCTTGAATTCATGACTAGTCAACAGGCCTAACTTTCTAATCCTCAAGTAAGGTGATCTTCCCCTTCATCCACATTGCTGCAGATTTACCCACATCTTGAGTTCTAATACAAAACCTAGAAGAATAAACAGCACGAATTGCAAGCCAGGGAGCTAATTTTTATTTTTTAATTTTTCTCAGCACGGGGCTTGAACTCAGGTCATGGCAACTCTGCCTGAGCACTGATCAACCTATGTGGGGGTGCAGGCATTGGACCTAAAGCTGCTTCTGGGATGCTAGACCCCCAGGCCTTGTAGGGAAAACAATGCACAGAAAAAAATGTGGCCTTTTTATGTTTTCTTCCTTTGCACGGTGACCCTCCTCGGTCTGAATGACACTGTTGCAAAGGGTACTTCACCTTGCATTGCTGTATGCTGGCAGACTATCAGGGAAGCCATAGGCCCACCTGGCAACATAGGCCAGGATTTTGAATCTCCGTGCTGAAACCAATGGCAGGAAATATTAAGAAACTGGTTTCCATCCATAGGAATAACAGTGGCATGTTATCAGTGCCACGGGTGAATGAGTTGATCATTAATGATGCTCCTATAAAATTAGACAGCATCATTTCAGGAGGATGATTTATTTTATTTATTATTTATGAAGCATTAAAGAATATTATTACTTACAGGAAAGCAATAATTTCAGGACACTGGTTGATTTCATTAATAGTTGAATGATGAAAACAATAACATTAATTTCATGGAGGTATAATAATTATCCAAGAATTGGTATGAATGTAGTCTATATAACTGAATAATGTATAGACATCTCTGGCACTCTATAAGGATGTATATTTATTAGCATACTGCCATCTGCATGTAAATCTATTTTTAATTTGTTAACCCCTGGGGCATGATCTTAGATCCTGGGAACTGCCTGTCCGCGCAATTTGCCTCAGGATTTTGTGTTGACACTCACCCACTCATTAATTTGGCCTTGTAGGCCACGAGTTCAGTTGTCAGCACTCCCAAACAATGAATCGTTGAGTAAGAACCTGATGGCAATTCAGGTTTTCCTTTTCTGTGAATGTCCTGTGTGTCAGGTATGAAGTGAAATACATATGCAGACCTATAACCTATATAATCAAGGTAATAAATGTTCTGTGCACCATAATAGTCAATAAAATAAATGGTCAATAAATAAATAAAACAAAAAACTACACTGAAGGCAATATGGTGTCAACATATACATATATATATATATACATATATATATATATATGTAAATCATATATTTAAAATGTACATAAATAGGATGTTTTCTAGTGATTGATTTCAGGCCTAAGGAGCAGACTTGAATTTCTTGACTTCAAAGAAGCAAACTTCCCCTTCCTACACAGTGCAACAGAGTTACCCAGACCATGAGTTCAAATCCCAGGCCTGGCAGAAAAAATGGCACCTCTATACTATGTGAGGTCCATAATGAATATTATGCCTCCATTTTATTAATGTGATTCTTTAAATGCCTCATAAAGTATTAGCTAAAATCGATCAGTGTCCTATAATATATTTGTGCATAAATTTATCCTATAATCATTCACGAACTGCTCATTCAATCATAACATACATCACATTCCGTTGGTAATCATATGGATAGGAAGAAGTTTCTTAGGATCTCCTGCCATTTGGAGGTGGCAGGACCAGGATTCCAACTGTGGGCTCCAGGTCCCACCACTTCAACCCAAGGATAGGGAACTCATCGGTCTGTCCAAGGACATCAGCAAGACCAATAGTTAGGCAGGCATCAGTGGCTCTCAGCAGTCCTCCTTTATACTTACAAGCTCTGATAGGAGGATCATGGTCTAAGTCACCCTAGGCAGGAAAGTCCTTGAGACCCCTGTCCAACTATAGTGCCAACAAAGCCAGAAGCCCTGTGGCTCCAGTGTGGAGGGCCAGTCTTGAGCAAAAACAGCTCACAGACTGTGGCCAGATCCTGAGTTCAAAGTCCAGGACTGGCAACAAATGGACATACACCGCTATCTTTGCAGCCATCCAACTAAAGCAGGTCGCCCTCTTGTCCCCAACTGAATTGGACAGAGTTCCATGGGAAAAGAGCTGGGGGACCTGCTGTCATCATTACTCTGCCCATGCTGCTTGCATAACAGGATTCTGGCCACATCCCCATTCTTTCATGTTTCTTTCTGACCAATGGGATAAAAGAATGGTGGCCATGCCCCATATTCCATGATGCCCAGTAGCACCAGGATTCCCTCTATTAGTTTACACCACTACCAGTACTTGAGGAAAGTAGAGGTGGCTGAGTGGTGAGCAAGAGATTCGATGTGACTTTGGAGTATAGTAGTATATTGATGCACTAGCCCACCCTTATCTCCCACCCCCTCCCCACCTTCCGGAGGTGCAGGGTTTTAAACCTCAGGCAATGGCCTGCTGCCAGCCGGCCTAAGGCCCAACCTGGTCCCTGCCATTGGTTCTCTGTTCTAGGCCCATGAGTCCATAATGCTGCCACCTTGGCTGCTTGCCCCACCTGGAGCAGCAGCCAACAGCTTCTCCCAGAAATTCAGGTGAGTGGCTGCCCTAACACCACCCCAGCCCGGGTCAGACACCCCTCTGTGGCCACCATGATCCCCTGCTTGTTTTCCCTCCCTGGCTCTGAAGAGCAACCTTTCTGTCTTGGGCATTTCTGAGATAGAGACTCTATGCTCAGGCTGGGGCGGATCGTGGTCTTCCTATCTGTGAAAAGGTATGATCCACCAGGCCTGGTCCTCTGTTGGGAGGGTTGACATGTAGCGCCATGCTCAGTCATCAGTTTAGATGGATTATCCTAAACTCTAAGTCCACCACAGGTGAAGCTCTGGGTAGGGTCTCAACCATCGGACATCAGTCTCCTCACAGGACAGTTGTGAGGAACCAAGGGATTTATACAGAGGGATCTCTGGAGCATGGCTAGGCAAAGAGGGAGCAGCCTTCAGATAAGGTTCTCAGCATTTCTGTGAGCATATGATAGGAAGATACCCAGAAATGGCTCAGGTGGGGCCTGTTATTAATCGTGCAATTTGTGGGATTATGAAACAAAACATGTCTCTCTTCCATCATTACCCTATCCCCATAAGGAAGGGGATCCTTCATTCTGTGGAGTTTTCCAGCTGGGGAAACCGAGGCTCTGAGAAGATAGATGACCTATTTATGATGTCAAATTCACAGGAAGCTCAGCCTGACTTCTCTACCATGCTCCCTAGGACAATGGGTGCTATTCAGTTTACTTCTTTTGGTGGGAAGTATACTTTTTGTCAGTTGTGGGGCTTGAACTCTAGGCCTGGACATGGTTCCCCAGCTCCTCAACTCAAGGCTAGTGCTCTACCACTTGAGCACACAGTGCCACTTCCAGTTTTCTGTAGTTCTTTGGAGATAAAAGTCTCACAGATGTTTCTGCCCGGCTGGCTATGAACCATGATCCTCATATCTCAGCCTCCTGTGTATTTAGGATTAGAGTTCTGAGCCACTGGCACCCGACTTAACTATAATTCTGACTTTCTTTCTCTCTCTCACTCTCACAGGTGAGAGAGTGAATGGGTGAATGGGTGCTGGAGGAGGTGACCGAGAGTCCCCATGTTGTTGGTACCCAAAGTGTCCCTCTCATTCTGGAGGTTGGCTGTGGGTCAGGAGCTGTCTCACTCAGCCTGTTGAAATAGCTCCACGAGGTAAGCCCCTCTGTGCCCTGGCTAGACCGTGATGGTTATTCATTGTCCATCCAACCTTACTCGACTTATCGTATTTTATTGTTTTCTACATCATTTTCTAGCACCTGGCCAAAATTATGATACATAATTACGGGATGACAATGTAATGCCATCTTAAGAAAGTCATTTAGGGCTCTGTGAATGTGGCTTCATGATACAGTGATTGCCTAGCATGCATGAAACCCTGGGTTCAGCTCCTCAGAAAAAAACCTGAAAGTGGTTCTGTGCCTCAAGTGGTAGAGTGCTAACCTTGAGAAAAAAAAAAAAAAAGCTCAGGATTAATTCCCTATCCCTGAGTTTAAGCCCTTGGACTGGCAAATAAAAAAGCATTTGGCTAGTAAATGCAAAATATAAAAACCTTACTTGGAATATATAATTGCCCCTTCCATACTGACACCTGACAATAATCCCTAATTCATTTACTTTACTTATATTAGGATACTGTGTTGAAAAAAGAGTATTGTTTATTAGGTTACAGCAATTATTGCCATGAATATGCTTAGATGTCAGGTGAGGATTAATTCAGGAAATTCAAAGATTCCAGGATTGTGTGTGGTCACTGCTAATCACAAAGAGAAGGGTAGTCTAAGTGAGATTTAGAAATCTTTTTGGTCAGTCATGACACCAAAAAGGCAGAGGCTAATTAACAGTTGTGACAGAAGAGAAGGAATTACTCCAGACGGAAGGAAAAAATGATAGTAACTAAGGTATACTAGAAACTGCTCTAGAGAACCATTTTTAGTTATTGAAGAACTAGTTATCAATCTTCATTGCCCTTAGCATTCTACATCTCTTAGGCTAGTTCTTAATCTCTGTGTGATAAATGTATCTCCTTCTATGCTGTTCTTTCATACTTGATCTCCTTTGCTTTCTAAAAATCTCAATCTTTTTATATTTCTCTATGAACATTTCCTGATAATAAAAACACCTATACAGATGGCAGAAGATATTAATATAAGGGTCCCATAGCTCATGAATCATTAATGTAACAACATGGAAAAGGAGGACATATTTATTGCTACCTCAAATTTTCTGAAAAGCTGCAATGTCATCATTTGGTTCAAATTTCCATTCTTTGGCTACATAGTGTCATTCAGTGCACATAAATGCAAATATGAACCAGGTGCTGGTGGCTCACGCCTGTAGTCCTAGCTACTCAGGAGGTTGAGACCAGAGGATTGTGGTTCAAAGTCAGCCTCGCCAGGAAAGCCCATGAGACTCATATTTTCAATTAACCATCAGAAACCCAGAAGTGGTAATAGCTTAAGTGGTAGAGTGCTCAACTTGAGCTCAAGAGCTGAGGGACAGTGCCCAGGATCAGAGTTCAAGCCCCATGACCAAGTGCAAATATGAATTTAATTTTCCCTGAAAGGAACAACAAGATCAATAATCTTCCCTAGCAGAAAAAATAATTCCAAAATATTTCAGTACACCGGCTTTTGCTGAGTTATTTAAGTTACAGCTTTCCTTTCTGGACATAGTCTCTTCTTTTAAAAATTGCCAAATATTAGCTTTACAGTCAACTTCATCTAGTATTTCTGGTTTCAAAAGAGAAGACTATACAGTTGATGTCACTTAGCTTTCTTACTATCTTAGTTCAAAACCGACCCAGGCAGGAGAGTCTGTCAAACACTTATCTCTAATTAAACACCAAAAAAAAAAAAAAAAAAAACCAGAAGTGGAGTATTGGCTCAAGCAGTAGAGTACTAGCTTTGGGGCAGGTGGGCAGGAATGTCAACTGTTCAGGGACAGGGTCTAGCCTCATGGTCAAGCCCCAGAACCAGCACAAACTAAAAAAACAATCAAACTAAAAATCCCAAATATTTCTTTGGGACCCTCCTTAAAGGAGTGCTAGTCTGAGAAGAGCCTCCTTTTGCTGATCATACTCACTGGATTCTGCTTTTTTGGAATCATTATTGCTCTGGAGAACTTAGAACCAGACTAAAGGAATTGATAACTGTCTCCTGCAACAAGAGAATCATCTCAGCGGTGAAATATCCATCCATAATAAAACCTTCATGTCTTTGTTTCTTTGCTGTAGAACACCTTTAAAACAACATTATATTTGTGTTCTATGCTGGCCTTCAAATGGCACATTATTTCTTTTTGTAATACTCTCAAATAGAAGTTTACAGAAAAGTTTTATATGAATATAGAACACACTTGAAAAATCGGGGACAGAATTTCTTTCAAGCCTTGAATTCTTTTCTTATAGGGTAAAAAGGAAAGCACAAATTAACTTGAACTTTGTCATTCCTCTATATTCAATTCTTCTCTTGGGATCAGTTTTCACATCCAGTAACTGTTACTTCCAGTAACAATCGATGGTGTTGCCTGAGGTATAATGAGTCTTTTCTGGTGTTGCCTGAGGCATAATGAATGTTTTCTGGGTTTACTGAAATAACACAAGGACACCTTTGTACCTGAGGTAACACGTGTTTCCAAGACAACTTAGTAAAGGGAAAATATGAAATTTTTTTGCTTATAAATACATTATCCATGAGTACATTGACTTCAAACTTTGTAAGTTCTCTGTAAATTAAGGTGGATTTTAAATGGGAAGAAGGTTCTCAGATCATTCTTTTTGTGAGTTTATGTGCTGCGCATTTTTTCCCGTGTACATGAGTTAACAGTAAGGGAAACAATAGCAATAAGAGGAGAAAGAGAAGTCCTGTGTTTAAGTATAATGATTCAATTCACTATAGAATGAATGCCAGAGCCTTCCAGCAACAAAAGGGAATACTGATTTATGGGGCAAGGATAAGAAAAAAAAAGACATAAGGCAAAGGTTGGGGTCAGGAGGTCTGCAGCTCAAGACTGCAGCACCTTTTACTTTTAACTTTCCCTAATATATACTGTTAGAGTTCAAGAAGTAGTATAAGGTTACTATAGTCCAGAAAAACAAGGAAAATTTCAGTAAAAGCAGAGTGCAGTAAAAACAAGACAAGTTCAACTGGTTGAAAGTAAAACAAACTCTGCAGACATAGCAAAGCAATCCCGGGCACCTGGTGTCTTTCAAGTAAGCCAGTTCCTTGTACGTGCCTTCAAGCGAGCACAAGGGTCAAGATGACCTTTGAAATTTACTGTTGGCTCCCAACAATAAAAGACGCTACAAATAAGACAACATTGATACAATAAAGCCAAGTCCAGTATGTAGATTTGTGGGAGTGATATAGAGAAAGCATTACTCCTGCATGGACCAAGAAGTATGAGGCCACTCCCTTTCTAAATCATGCTTGCAAATCAAGCAAATTTATAGAAAGTAGACTGGAAGAATAATTCTGGCTCTAATGCAAGTCAGATATAAGAGCATGGACTTAACTGGAAAAAATGTCCATCTTGAGAGAGCAGGGATTATACTAGCATTGAACTGGTGGCTAAAATTACATTTCTTTTTCTTTCCTTTACTTATATATATTTTTTTGTTGGTGGTAGTCTTGGCACTTGAAATCTGGGCCTGGGCACTGTCCCTCTGCTATGTAGCTCAAGGCTTATGCTTTACCTCTTGAGCCACAGTGTCACTTCCAGTTTTGTTATAGTTAATTGGAGAAAAGAGTCTCTGGGACTTTCCTACCTGGGCTGGCTTTGAACCCCAATCCTGAAATCTTACCGCCACCCATCTTAAGATTACATTTCTAACACTGTACACTCAGCATATGTAATATGTATGTTCATCTATCTTTATATGAATTCGTGCATTAAAAACTGGGCTACAGCTTAGACTTTACACTCACAAACATGTTTGTAGTTCAAAAGTTGATACTACTGGAGAAATAAAACCTAAGAATGTAAAGGAGTCTGGGAAGTTCAGTTTGCATCCAGCCTGGGCAGAGCAGTCTTTGAGACACTATCTATAATTAACCAGCCAAAAGCTGGACTGGAAAAATGCCTCAGGTGATTAAATACCAGTCATGAGCAAGATTGATGAATAAGAGCTAAGGCTTTTGCATACGTACATACAAACATACACATACATACAGAGGCACTATTATGTGCACACACAAATACACAAATGAAACAACTCTCAGAATATGTAGAAAAGTTAGAAAACAATAGAAAATATGTCCTGAGAAAGACTAGAATCAAGGGATAAGTTTTAATATTAGAAAGTCCTCAAGTGAACTTTCTTCAAAAAAGTTTGAGACTATTACCTAGGTAAGGATCAGAGATAGTAAGAGAGTCATGTAATCAAAATTAAAGGGATTGGATCCATGGAGGAATGAATCAGAGACCCCTGCAGGTGCATCTGAAAATGTTCATATCCTATGTCAAATGTTAGAACATCTTTGAAAATAGTTCATGAACACTCTGAGCAATCTAGTGGATAATATCACGGGAGAAGTTCAGAATTGCTAGTCTGTATCTAGATTAAATAAACCAAGAAACTATGGCTGGGCAATGTGATACAAGCCTAAAATTCTAGCATTCAGACTGAGACAAGAGATTAGAGAGTGGAATTACATAGTGATACTTTCCCTGGACCAGGTAGTATAATTTAGTCTTATTAAAACAAACCAAACAAGAAAGAAATACACAGTTGGAAGTCTGGGCTTTTTTTGTCACTATGTTTTGAGAAGTCAACTTTCTTATTGAAATGCAAATCATATATAATCCTCAGTTGTGTTTTAAATGCTCTCTTCATTACAGAACATTCCTAGATGCAAAATGGCTCATGATTCCCATCCAAAATTTGAAAAAGTAAGTAATCATCATTCTGTTGGATTCCAAAGAAATGATGGATTGCAAAAGCTAAATTATAATCTAGATTTAAAATATTTGGTTATGTAAGTAATTTCATATTCTATAGGATACTACAAAATTCTTTTTAAGTAGAGGGTTTAATTGACAAATTCACAAATGATTCTTGCATTTTATAAGCCTAGAATATTCTTTCAAGTGAGTTATAATTAGAACTTAGTTAATAGATAATACCAACAATTCATGTATAAAATGATAATGTGAATAATGTAGACAGAGTTGCCAACAAAGAGAATAATTGTGTGACATCTAATTTCTTCTACCTGTATGTAACAAAGGAATCAGTTTCCTTAATTACGTGCCTCCTTATACAATGAGAAAAAAGCTAGGTTTGGGGTTCGTTTTTTTTTTTTTTTTATTGGTTTGTACTAGGGCTTGAACTCTGGGCCTGGACACTGTCTCTAAGCTTGTTTATGCTCAAGACTCGTGCCCTAACACTTCAACCTCAGTGCCACTTTTGTCTGGCTTTTGCTGTGAAGTTTATTGGAGATAAGAATTTGGGGAACCTTCCTGCCTTGGTAGGCTTTGAACTGTAATCTTCCGATCTTAGCATCCAGAATATCTATGATAGTTAAAAAAGAATAAATATAAATAATATTTGCAAGTATTCAGATCTCAAGAATACGTGGGTGAAAAATGATGCAACCCAGATTATTGTGGTGTTCTTTCCAGAACAGGAAGGGCATCACATTAGCATAGGTGTAGCATTTTTTCACAATAAAGATAAGCTATTCTTGATGTGAATTAAAGGAATTTTAAGGGAATGAATTTCCCTTAAAACTGTTGGGCTAGGATGACTTAATGGCATAAATCTTGATTGATGATATTAGATAAAATAGCTTACTCTGATAAACAGTTGCTTACTCTTCAAGAATTAATTATTACAGATGCTTCATAGTTTTATTTTCTAGCAGAAACTGCATCTATAGTAGAATTACATAACATGCAAACAGGTACTGTTTTGAATCTCTCAGGTATGGAATGTTCAAAATTTGAAAATGAGTAGTTATAAGTCATAGGAATTTTGAAGAACAAATATATATTCTGTCCTCTTAACAACTTATTTACTTTTAAAAGTATGGGTTTCCATAGAATTAAACTGTTTTCAGTTTTAGTATGAGTATGTATTAAATATTTTTTTTCAAAATATTGGTAATTATATTGTGAAAATATTGTCTAGTTAGATAACATTCAAGTTGATGGTCCTCTGTTAAAAAGGGGTAATTAATTCTAATTAGATGTCAAATAGAATTTATTTTTAAAAAGTTACTACATTAAGAATAATATTTATTATACCAATGCAGTGAAATTTTATTTCATGCAGCTTACTTTTTAAATTTAATTTAATTGTCAATGTGATGTACAGTGGTGTTACAGTAATTGTAAGGTAGTGAACACATAACTTTTCAAACTTGTGACCTCTGCTTTCATTTTTCTCACAGTTTTGCTTCACCGCTTCACCTGTGACATGTTGTAATGTACATTTCCAACATATTGTCTTCTGAGTATTACTGTTGCATTGGTTTGCCCTTTGTCCTTTGTCTCGCCATTTTGTTGTTCTCTTACCTTCCCTAATTAAGGTAAATATATACACAATACACAGGGTACCAAAATCAAATACAGCAGGAGATAAACCATAAGGGAAAAACACACAGAAAATAGAAATCACACAGTACATTAAAAACAACAACCGCAAATAAAAATTTCTGTTTCCATATCTTGGAGTTCATTTTGCTCAACATCGGCTTATATAGTCATATATATGCATAACAGAGCCACTGGAAAATAATAGTTTCATGGACACTATATCATGAAAATAACATGTGAACTGTTTTTGATGATAAAAGTGGAATTAGGGTTGGTGAATTCATGATTCTGATAAAGGAATTTTAAAAAGTTTTATAATTATGAAAGGTAAATTTTAATTGTTCAAACATTTTTAACAACTTAGCCTATGAAGAAAATTTAAAATTGTCCGGGAAAATAGGCTTTCATGCAAAGAAATCCATGGAGACTTAGTGGATAGAGAGCAATGTGGGTGAAGATGGCTCATTTTCACACTAAACAAACAAACCTCAGAAACCTTGCTATAAATCCTGTAGCTTCCCTTGAGAATTGTCCTTACCAAGGAAATATACTCCTATATGTGAGACAAGGTTGTAGTGGAATTTAAATTCAAAGTTCTTTAAAAAAGACATCAAAATTTGTGAATTGACCTTTAATTACCAAACAGTAATTTCCTGAAAAAGATAATTTGGGTCAAAATATTTAGGTAGAAAGTGCCCTCCACAATGAAAGAAGATATTGCGTTTACACTTTTCTAATTGTAAAATTTTGCTCAATGTCTTTGCACGTGAAGCACTGAAACACAGAAAAAAATCTGATTGAATACTTCAAACCAATAATTACACATTTCTAAGTAGCTCAAATATATAATATCCTTATTAACATCAGATAGTGAAGACTTCCCTTATTACATAAGCCAAAAAGTTTTGGGATCAGAAAAAAAATTAGCAAATTGAAAAGGTAAGAAAACGGTGTTATTAGAAGACCTAGCTAAGCGTATTGGCTTCAGAAGTGGAGGAAAGCCAAAACTTTTTGACATGGATTGCCTTAATATTTTTGCTACCTAAAGTGGATTTTACAGAGCCTATTTGGCTCACTACAATGAAGGACAGATTGAATGAAGACATGAAAATAAATTCGACATCCAAATAAAAGGGTTTTAAAAGAGAAACCATGAAGATGTAGCAGTGGGGGAGGCCTTACAGTCTTTCAGCTTCACAAGACTTGAAGCCAAGAAGGTGTGATTAATTGGAAAACAAGCAAAAGCTAAGAGGAGGACATAGAGGTAGGACATAGAAGTATTGTCCGTTTTAACAGACCCTGTCATCCAAGGTATGGGTGATTTAACTCTATTCTTCTCCATACATCTTGTTGAGCAAATGCAAGACCAAGAAAAAAATAATCCATTGAAATAATTTTGCAAAGAATACCTTCACTGTTCCTGATATTGCATCTAAGCATCGTGTTAGCAAAATATATCTTTGAGTTTAGAAGTGATTGAAGCAAATAGTGGTAGAGTACTTATTTTTCTGGGCACTTTAGACACAAGAAGACTTTCAAGGTAAAAGAAAAAAAGTATAGCTAAATATTTGTGATCCCAGCATCTTGGATTGGTTTTTTGGAGACAAAATTTTACATTAGATTTTGTCCTCATTAACATAGATGTTGGGTTTTTGTGGCATCCAAATACAAGGGGGAAGTTTAATGGACTCACTTGGACAAATAAACAGCATGATAGACTTAAAATGACCAATAATATTTAAGGAATTAGTTTGACCATTTACTTTGCCAGAACAAAGAAGGAAAGATATAATTCCAAATCACTTGACTTAAAAGTATGAAAAAAGAGTAGTGAAGAGAGATGAGAGAAAACATAGAGGACTGTTTTCTCTCCAGTGGAGTAATGGGTTCTTGATCTTGTTTCTTCCATTCTATCCTCACAAGCTATAAAGTATGTTTCAGGAATGGAGTATCCAGTTCAGACGAAGACAACTCGCAGAAGAAAATATTTGTATCAGATGTAGGTGATTTATAACCTTAGGCAATTTATTTAAATCTGTTCAAAATTCTCCCCTAACCCAAACTGCCCACTTTGAACAGCTTTGTTTGCTTTTCCCAAGACTGCCCTTCACTATTTAAAATTTAGAGGTCATATTTATACACTCTAGAGATTTCTGTTTCCTTGTGATTTTTATGTGTTTTTGTTTTTCGTTGTGTTTTTTCACTGAATTTCAAAAGGTTGTGCAAATGTGTTACAATTAAATATGTCCATCTAATTGTCCAATGCTCCTAGATCAGAGTCACTCCTTCTATTATTCTCAACCAACCCCTTCTCCAAGATTTATTTCAGATTTACCACTTACCTTATCATATGTGTACATTGAGTATTCTAGTTGTACTTGCCTCTTGTTCCATTATTCATTATTCCATTATTATACTATTATTCATTTTCTGGTTTCAGTTTCCTGATAGTCATTCTGTTAAACTGTCTGGTAATAATTTGAAAGGTTTATATGCATTCCATGGAGTTTCAATTCTGCATATACTTTAACCGATGTCTGCTTATATTTCCATAATTTATTCATCTGCCATAACAATTTGCAAGAGTGGAGACGTTAAGCACCTAGACATGATTTTATTCTTATCCATTTCGAAGATTAATCTTTAGTCAACAAGAAAGTTAAAAAATGGCTTAGAATGTATTCCTAACTACCAGCTTTCATAAATGGCTTTGTACAATGGGTTGTGATTATTTTATTTTATATGGGATAATATTAAAATTTACTACTATATAGGAATACGATAGAAATAGAAGACAGATTTCATGTTTGTCATATCTCTGATGAGAACCCATGTTCTAAACTTAAAGTCATATTTCTTACTATGTTAGACAGATAGGGAAAAGATGAAACAACATATGATATGGCAACTATTAGTGACTTTTTAATAATATACCTTATTATGTGATGAAATTTACTTCATTAGTCAATGTTTGTGTTTGAAATTTGGGAGGCTTATGTATTTAACACATTTCTGGAAGGCACATACTGAAAATCACAAATGGTGGGGGTACTATTTCTACACTTTAATGAATAGTTGAACTTGTTTCCCATTAGTGCTGGGTAAATAAATCAACTCTATTGTAACTTGCACCCTACTCTTGAAAAGCTTGTAAAGTCACTAAGCATCATTTACTTGTCAAATGTTATTTTGGTGAATGTGATTTTAAAAAGTTTATTTGAAAAGGAATATATTTTCACGAGATTAAAAGTAGGTTATCATTGGTTTGAGAATGACAACATTTTAATACTACAGGACCAAGTTTTACTGAAGAACCAGTATTTTAAAGCAATAAGGATCTTCTCAATTAACGTTTTTCTGAATTATATTTGACCTCTAAGTCAAGTTTTCCTAGCCTTGGTAGACCAATTATGGATCTATCATTCCAGGAACTTTTTTGTCCTACTTATGCTGGACTGAAATCTTTCATTAATCATTAGGAGAGGGGTATTAAAAATTATTTTATGACAATTGTGATCTTGTTCACTCATATGGGCTGGTCATCTGTAAATTGAAAGTTTGAATTACTGTACTTTCTCTTAGATTTTGTGATTTCATCTTTCATTTTAAGTTGCCTTGCATATCACAATTGCTTACTGCTAATTCCTCTGTCATAAAGAATCGGGGCCCAGAAATATTATAGGAAATGAAAAATTAAGATGGGTCTTCAATTACTTTCTGTTGGCATGTTGCATGGGCCTATGTGAGAAGTCTTGCCCTTGTTATCTGATGCTGTAGATACCTGGGACCTGGATCATAGCACCCGTGGGTTCTGCAGAAGTATAATAGCTTTTAGACATCATATCAGCAAAATTTGGGTATGATATGTAGGAATGCTTCAGAAATATGGAGAAAAACATTTTGGGACTAGCGAGTTAAAATAATAAACAGAGAAGCAGAGTAAAATTCCTTACAGATTAAAGGAAAACAACAATTTCTTTTACCATGTGAATTCAGAAAAACAAGTACATTTAGATAGTATCACAAGTTTATACCGAAGACATTGCATCGATACTTTTTATATTCTAATATATATTCTAAGCCTAATTATTTATTATGATGTCATTTTTGTTTTAATGTGCATATATTTGATGACTGATGATGTTTTTCTTGTGCTTATTTTGCACAAGATGTATTTTACTGGTCTCTGATTGATTTTTTTTATTTATTTTACTTTTTGTAGTTTTTTTAAAATGTGAAAATACTGTATAGAGGGGTTAAAATTACATGGGCAAGATAATGAGTACATGAACAATCCATCCAAAAAATCATACAACATGATCAAACAGGATTCATTCAAGGATGCAAAGCTGGTTCAATATACGCAAATCAATTAAAATAATTCATCAAATCAACAGGAGCAAGGATAAGAACCACATGCTTATCTCAATAGATGGAGAAAAAGCATTTGACAAAATCCAACACCCCTTTAAGATGAAGGTCTTGGAAAAATCAGGAATCCATGGAACATTCCTCAATACAATAAAGGCTGTATATGACAAACATACAGCCAGCATTACACTTAATGGTGAAAAACTAAAGCCATTTCCTCTTAACTCAGGAGCAAGACAAGGATGTCCACTCTATCCACTTCTCTTCAATCTAGCATTAGAATGCCTAGCTACAACAATAAGACCAGATGTAAACATAAAGGGGATCCAAATAGGGAAAGAAGTAAAACTCTCCCTCTTTGCAGATGACATGATCTTGTATTTAAAGATCCCATAGACTCCACTCCCAAATTACTGAAGCTGATTCAAAACTTTGGCAAAGTAGTAGGGTATAAAATTAACCCTCAAAAATCAATGGCTGTTCTGTACGCCAACAATGAAAAAAGTGTGGCAGAAATTAGGAAAGCAACTCCATTCATAATAGCCCCACAAAAAAAGAAAATAACTAGGAATTAACCAAAGAAGTGAAGGACCTCTATGATGAAAACTTTTAAAACTTGAAAAAGGAAATCAAAACAAAATTTAGAAAGTAGAAAAAAACTCCCATGCTCCTGGATTGGAAAGATCAACATCGTGAAAATGGCAATACTTCCCAAGGCTATCTACAAATTTAATGCGATACCTATCAAAATTCCAACCTCATTCTTCAAGGAAATAGAAGAGGCAATCCAAAAATTCATATGGAACAATAAAAGACCCCGAATAGCAAAAACAATCCTCAATAGAAAGAACAGTGCTGGAGGAATATCATTAACCCAATTTCAAACTCTACTATAAAGCCATAGTAATCAAAAGAGCTTGGTACTGGCACAAGAACAGACCTCAGGACCAATGGAATAGAATTGAAAACCCAGAAATGAACCTACAGACCTATAGCCATCTAATATTTGATGAGGGAGCTAAAAAAATAGAATGGAAGAAAGACAGCCTCTTCAGTAAATGGTGCTGGCAAAATTGGTTAACTACTTGCAGAAAGCTAAAGCTAGATCCCTATATATCATCCTGCATTAGAATCAACTCCAAATTGATCAAAGACCTCAAAGTCAAAGCAGACACCCTGAAAACAATACAGGATGGAATAAGAGAAACCCTAGGACTCCTTGGCCCAGGCAGATATTTTCTTAATAGAGACTCAGGAATGCAACAAATCAAAGAAGGTTGGACAAATGGGATTGCATGAACTTGCAGAGCTTCTGCATGGCAAAGAACATAGCTAGCAAGACCAATAGAAAGCCTACGGATTGGGACAAGATCTTCACTAGCCATACAACGGACAAGGTATCATATCTAAAATATACCTGGAATTCAAAAAAATTAAATCCCCCAACAACAAATCCTCAAAGAAACAACTGGCCAATAAATAAGTGGACTAAAGACTTAAAGAAAAACTTCTCTGAAGAGGAAAGGACGGTCAATAGACACATGAAGAAATGCTCAAACTCCCTAGCTATAGAAGAAATGCAAATCATAACAACATTGAGATACCACCTCACTCCAGGTAGAATGGGTAAAATCAAGAACTCTAAAAACAACAGATGCTGCAGGGGATGCGGACAGAAGGGAATCTTACTGCATTGTTGGTGGGAGTGTAAACTTGCTGTATGCCTCCATCTAATTGATTTTTTTAACATTAGGTTTTCAGAATTCTACATAGAGTCTCTATTTGCGGCATTCTTCAGGTACAGGATTTGCAAATATTTTATCCTTGACTATGGTTACCCTTCATTATCATTGTTGTCGTCGTCGTCATCATCATCATCATCATCACTATTATTATTACTATTATTACTTTTGTACATGTATGTATGCTCCTGAAAATTGAACTCAGGGTCCCTGAGATTTGTTGCATTTTGTTAAAAATTTACCCTTTGAATGATGCCTCACTTCTGCATTTTTGCTGATTAGTCACAGATAAGATTTTCAGGGACTGTATTTTGTGTGATGGATTCAAACAACAATACTCATATCACACCCTCCCAAGTAGCTGGGATGAGATACATGAGCCCTGTGCTCCCAAATTCTATTCACTACGTTTATATGAGCTTCCACACACCAAATTATTTTACAATGTTTTGAGTTCTACTATATCAAGTTTTTCTTTTTTTCTTTTTCTTTTTATTGTGAAATTACTATAGAAATGGGTTACAATTACAGGGACAAGGTAATGAGTACATTTCTTATCAAGCATTGTAGCCCCCTTCCCATCCCTTCCCATACTCTCCCCCATACTCCGCTCCCCCCACCTAATGCTCCCCCCCCCACAAAGTTGTAAAGTTCGTTTTTCCACATAACGTCTTGTACATCTCATTGTTGCATTGGATCCACCTGTATCCCTATTTTTAAACAATTTGTTTTTTCCCTTCCCCTCCACAAATTTACCAACCTCAAATACAGTGAAAGCAGGGGTTATACCATGGGGGTGGGACATGCAAAGCAACAAAGTGATAATCTTATAAATGTGTTTGAAACAATCACCTGAAAGGGAAAAAAACAATTAAATACATATCATAGGGTTCATTTCTCTAACATCAACTTATCTGACCTTTTCTGCTTGACCCAAACATGTACTAGTTATTGCAAATAAGGGAAAACATAGGACTTAAGTTTCTTTGGGCCTGGCTTACTTCACTTTCTATATTATTTTCCATGTCTTTCCATTTCCTAACAAATGGGGCAATGTCATTCTTTCTGATGTAGGCATAGAATTCCATTGTGTATATATACCATGTTTTCTTGATCCATTCATCTACTGTGGGGCATCTGGGTTGGTTCCCTATCTAAGCTATGGTAAATAATGTTGTAATAAACATAGTCGCACTGGTAGCTTTCTTATGGTCCTGTTTGTGATCATTTGGGTAAATGCCCAAAAGTGGGATTGCTGGGTCATGGGGGAGCTCTATGTGGAGTCTTTTGAGGAACTTCTATACCGCTTTCCAAAGTGGTTGAACAAGTTTACACTCCCACCGACAATGCAGTAAGGTTACCTTCTGTCCATATCCCCTCCAGCATCTGTTGTTATTAGAGTTCTTGAGTATGGCCATTCTAACTGGGGTAAAGTGGTATCTCAATGTTGTTTTGATTTGCATTTCTTTTATGGGTAGGGAGGTTGAGCATTTCTTCATGTGTCTATTGGTCATCCTTCTTTCCTCTTCAGAGAAATTTCTCTTTAAGTCTTTAGCCCACTTATTTATTGGGCAGTTGTTTCTTTGAAGATTTATTGTTGCAGGGTTTAATTTTTTGAGTTCCAGGTATATTTTAGATATGAGACCCTTGTTTGTTATAAGGCAAGTGAAGATCTTCTCCCAATCCGTGGGCTTTCTATTGATCTTGCTAACTATGTCCTTTGCCATGCATAAGCTCTGCAATTTCATGCAATCCCATTTGTCCAACCTTCTTTGATTTGTTGTGTTTCTGGGTCTCTATTAAGAAAATATCTGCCTGGGCCAAGGAGTTCTAGGATTTCTCTTATTCCATCCTGTATTTTTTTCAGGGTGTGTGCTTTGACTTTGAGGTCCTTGATCCATTTGAAGTTGATTCTAGTGCAGGGTGATATATAGGGATCTAGCTTTAGCTTTCTGCAAGTAGTTAACCAATTTTGCCAGCACCATTTACTGAAGAGGCTGTCTTTCTTCCATTCTAGTTTTTTAGCTCCCTTATTGCATCAAGTTTTTCTTTCCTATAAGTTTATTGCCTGAGTTAAAAATGCTTCATCTCCAAAATTGTCAAGAAATCTTTCTTTGCTTTACATTTATATCACTCTATTTCGTTTATATGCCATGTTTTAATCTTGCTTGTAGTTAATATTTGAATAAATTGTTATGTTTAAGTCAATGTTCATTTTTTAACTCTCCCCAATACTGTCTAATTTATCACTACTTATTAAAGAGAATGTAATTCCACAAACTTTTGGTTTTACTCCTTATTAATATTCCTTGATAATAATTTTGTGGATTTAATCTGGTGCCTTACAGACCCATTGAACTGTGTAATCTTTCCTCTACAAATGTAACAATTTTACACTAACAGCTTAATATTGGTCAGAGAAATATATTCCAGTTTATGTTCATTTGTCAGTGAGTCAAAGAATGCTGGTCAGGTGATTTAGAAATTATCAGAAACATAAATATTAATGCCAATCAAAAACTTTAACCTTCCTGAATAAGTTATCAAAAAATACAAATGTATATCTCTGTAATAATATACCAACCACCAAAGAACATATGGAAAGATTATATCATACTTAGACATTGCATACATATAGAAATTAGTGGAAATAGAAACAACAATAAGATATCCCTGCACAACAACTATGTAGAAATTGGAATCCTTGTACACTGTGGCTTGGCACTTAAAGTAATATAGTCACTTTGTTAAACATACTGGCAATCATTAAAATATTAAACATAGAGTTGCATCTATGATCCAGCATTTACAATCATAATTTTATATACAAGATATATTTCAACATATGTCCAATGAGACACATGTACAAGAATATACATAGCAAAAGTTTTTACAATACCATATAATAAAATATTGAAATTGCCCTTGAGTACGTTACACAAGTATATACATGAATACAAAACAATATGCTCTATCCATGAAAAAAAATTACATGGACTTACTTACTTGGGAAACACTAATATTGCATAGGAGAAATGGATAAAACAGACTACATTTTCTAATTATATGAGCTTTTTAAAATTGGCACCTCTGTAGTGGTAGACTATGAAGTAATGGTTGGTCAAGTGGAGGGTAGGTTGAAATGATGACAGGAAGTGTGAGCTAATAAAAATTGGAGTATTTTCAGAGGGCAGTGATGATAAAATATTCTAGAACTGAAGGTGATGTTCATAGTACATCTCTTTGACATTCTAAAAATCATTGTACTTTATCAAAGAATTACAGATTGCATTTGCATTAACCTTAGTAAAAAATTTTGAATAGTAGTGAGTGAATCTGAGTGATAATTTAGAATTTAAAATCACAGAATTCTGTAATGTGTAAGTTTAGCATGTTGATGAATAAGACTATAAATAAAATATAATCTGTGACATATCCTCTGAGTGATTATATATGACATTGTGAGTCAGTGAATATTCTACAAAATTAAGTAAATTGAGGGATAAGATAGAATTGAGATGGATGAGCGATAATGAACCTCAAGGTGCATTGTATTAGCCATGAAATGTGGATTAATTGTAGACTGTTTGCCTTGCATGTGTGAAGCCCTGTGTTTGATTCCTCCGTACTACATAAACAAAAAAGCTTGAATTGGCACTATGACACAAGTCATAGAGTGTTAGCATGAGGTAAAGAAGCTCAAAGACATTGCCAAGGCCCAGGACTAGTCAACAATAAAAAGGATGCATTGTATTAAGCCGGGCACTAGCGGCTCATGCCTGTTTTACTAGATACTCATGAGGCTGAGGATTGAGGTTTGAAACCATCCCTGTCAGGAAAGTCTGTGAGATTCTTATCTCCAATTAAAACTCAGAAAAATCTAAAAGTGCTGCTGTGCCTCAAGTGGTAGAGCTCTATCGTTCATTGAAAGGAGTTCAGGGACAGCGCTCAGAACTAGAGTTCAAACCTCAGGAGAGAAAAATAACTCACTAAACACTATTCATAAACTGCTTTTTCAAACAGCAATTCCCATACAAAAACTTAAAGTTAAGTTAAAAATATGATTAGAATAAAATATGAATCATTTTAGGAATAAGACATAGATAGGATTGAAAGGTTGTTTACAGGGGACAAAGTAAATTTTATATGATGCATTATGAGTTGTAATTTGTCAGTATACTTACATCATTTATGAAATTGGCAATATATTGTCCATTACGAGTCAATTTCTTTGAGGAACAGATTGTATTCTGCTGTCTTTTCATAGGAAACCGTAGAGGTGATATTTTGGCCTCATTTTTTTTTCTTAATTGTGACAATAACTTACAAGGGGTTTACAATTACATGACCAATGTAATGAGTACATTTTTTTTCTTTCATTTTTTGGGGGGGTCCAGTCGTGGGGCCTGAACTCTGGGCCTGAGCCCTGTCCCTCAGCTCTTCAGCTCAAGGCTAGTGCTCTACCACTTGAGCCACAGCACCTCTTCTGGCTTTTTTCTTTTTGCTTATGTGGTGCTGAGGAATCGAACCCAGGGCCTCATGCATGCAAGGCAATAGCTCTACCACTGAGCCACCTTCCCAGCCCCCGTTCTGAAGTTTTTAGTACAATTGTCCTAAGATATAACATAGGTTATTAAAATTAATATTAATCTAGATAACATTTATAATTACTCATAACACTTTTGAGTACAACTGTTGGTATTTTTTTCTATAGCCAAAAGAAATATTCTGAGTAAAAGAAAGAGAGGAAGTTGGAAGAAACAAGAAAGATAGAAAGTTCAAAAGAAAGAAAGGAAGAAAGAAAGAAAGGAAGGAAGAAAGGAAGGAAGGAAGGAGAGAAAGAGAGAGAAGTAGGGATGGAGGGAAGGAAAGAAGGAAGGAAGAAAGGAAGGAACAAAACAATTTAATTTATAAAATCTATTTAGCCCAACACAAACTTCATCTAATTGATCCTTTAGTAAATTCAACTTTGCAATTTTCACTTCTTTGCATTTTCTCCATGCATGAATGAAACCAAGAAATGAAGGATCATAAATAACCACTTGAATCTGTTTGCATCTGTAGTAATATGTATGCAAATCTTTTTCTCATTTTCTATACATAATCAAATAACTATTTGCATACAATCTACACTTAGGTATAAATATTCTAAAAACTGATGAAATCCAAGTATGTCAATATATTATATAATGTGAATACAAGTATTTGTAGTGCTATTAATATTACAGTCTACATGTTATATTAATTATAAAAATGTTATTATGTATTTTATCAGAGAAATTAGCATCCTCTGATTTTGGTGTCTGAGTCCTACTAGCAGGCCTTAATTAAAATCAAAGGAGATCTGTAATTGTTGGCTCAAACGAATATTTCCGAAAGCAATTGACTCATCGGGTATTGTTCAAATATATCAGAAGGGCCTTAGAAAGTTGTACCACGTTTACATGATTACTTCTGATGTGATTCAAGAGCCACTAAACAATCATATTTTCCTTTACCATCACTGTAATTATTCCCATTGTAAGAAGAATCATTCACATAAGCCATATGATATAAGCTTGTCCTTAAGTTATTATTTTCTACGAAATTATGTCCAAATGATACACTACACTGAGTTAAAGCAAAAGTTGCAAAGTGTATTGGACGATGTAACTCCTTCCATATATACATGTTGAAATTCTATTCCCCTGTCTGGTGACATTAGAATCAACATTTCAGAGATAACACTACAATAATGATCCTGATAAAAGAAGCCTTATATAACTACTTTGACATGTGAATGTCCAGCAAATGATGAACCAGAAATTGGACCCCCATAAGACAAGGAATTGCTTTGAACAACCATTTTTATAATCAATGTCTAGATTTCGAGCATATGGGTAATATACTCCTGATGGTTTTAAAACACTTACTTTGAAGTATTCTCTTATAACAGCTCAAAGGCTGACAAAAGACAAAGTAGTTTTGAGTTAATTTCACAAATTCTGATAAAAAGAAATTCATAATGTTTTATTATTTGAATTTTAATCTCCAAGTCTCCAACATAAAATATTTTAAAATGGGAATTGATTTGAGGTTCAACTCTATTCAACTATCATAATTAATATTTTCAATATTTTTTTATCTTTAAGTAGTTGTACAATGGAATTGCCATTCACTGAAACAGTTTATGGATACAGTGCATCTTGATCAATCTCACCTCTTTCAACATTCTCATCCACCCCTTCCAATCAACACAGTCCTTATGTACCTCAAGATTATGTTATGGAATTACTTGCCATTTAACCAAGCAGTTTATGTGTACAATGCACCTGCAATTGTGTTACCACTTCAACATCTTCACCCCCATTTCACACTACCCTTTGCTTTGTATATTTCAATTCTGGGAATTATACAATGGATTCTTGCCCGTATTCTATCCTTTTCACCTTCAATTTCCTACCCCTCCCATATTGCCCCCCCCCCAGTTGTCCTGTCTTGTAGTACATATTTACTGGTATTTATTTTGTTGGGCTTTGACTTAGTCTTTTTTGTCTTTTCTTTTTTTTGTTTGTTTGTTTGTTGCTCCAAAATTTTAATTTAAATTACAGGGCCAGCCAGATATTCTGATGAGAAAGTCACTTTTCCTCAGGAGATGGGAAATGCTTCCATGGCATAGTTAACAGCTGTATACATCTCTACTTTTTTGTGTTTATCAAGGAAGCGCTAAAAAAATCACATTAGGTAATTGACTTAAGTAAAATTAAACCTTTATTACACAAAATTTCCATAGTGTTTTCTAAAGTAGTTGAACAAGATTACATTCCCACCAACAGTGTAATAGAGTTTTCTTTGGGCCACAACCCTATCAGTATCTTTGATTGTTCATTTTTTTTCATAATTACATTGTAACAGGGGTGAGATGAATCTGTGTTGTTTGCATTTGCATTTCTTTTATGGAGAGAGATGTGTCTATTTGTCATTCTTTTTTTAGTTGGTTGTGGGGCCTAAACTGGGGGCCTGAGCACTGTCCCTCAGCTCTTTAGCTCAGGGCTAGCACTTTACCACTTGAGCCACAGCACCACTTCCAACTTTTTCTGCTTATACGGTGCTAAAGAATTGAACCCACGGCCTCATGCATGCAAGGCAAGCACTCTACACTGAGCCACCTTCCTAGCCCCTTATTTGTCATTCTTACTTCTTCTAAGAAGTTCTCTTTAAGTCTTTACCCCATATATTAATTGGATTCTTGTTTATTTGAGGCTTTATTTTTGTTGGGCTTAACTTTTTGATCTCTAAATATGGGTTAGTTATGTGAACCCTTGTCTGATGCTTACCTAGTAAAAATCTTCTTCCATTCTGTTCTCTTTTTATATATCCTGCTAACTATTTCCTTTGCCATGAAGAAAATCTTCGGTATGATGCAATTCTATTGATCCAGAAAGAATGAAAATACACCATTAATAAGAAATGGAAAGACTTGGAACAAACTTATACTAAGAGAAGAAAGACAGACTCAGAGAAATATAGATTTCCTAATTTACCTCATTTCTTGTAGTAGAATGTGCCTCTAATTCTACAAGTAAACACAGTTGGATGGTAAAAGAGAAAACATTACACTTAGACATGATAAATTTTATGGGATTCTAAACATTTATATAGTGAGATCAAGAGAGGATGCCCTTTGAATAGGATCATGAAGGCTCAATAGCTATATGAATTTTATCATATAAAATAATGTTCATTAAAATGATCTCCAAGAAATGATGAGAGGTTTTTTTTTTTAATATTTTGCTTTTTCCTTCTGTGTTGTGATAGTGTTATTTTTTTTTAATTTCTGCACCTTTGGTCTTACATGTAAGTTTGGAAAGTGCAAGGGGGAACACAGAAATGGGGGGACAAAGGGTGAACAAATGCATCAGTGCTACTCAATGGACACTACATTATAGAAGAACTATACAACATTTTGGGAAGGGAGGTTGAAAGGGAAAAACTGGGAGACCAAGAAGAAAGAGGGGACACTTTTCAAAAAGAAATGTGCTCACTATGTGACTTAAGTAATTGCAACCCTTCAGTACATCATCTTTATTGTAGCCAGAGTACCTCAATAATATTAGATAAAATATGCTTTAAATTAAAAGTGGTATGAATGTAAAAAGAAACAAAGAAGGACATTAAATATTGATAAAGAAAACTTTCCATCACAGGGATATAACAATTCTAAATATCAATACCTTGTATTCTAGAGCTCCCAAATTCATCAGACAAATACTACTTACCCTGAAAACATGCATACGTCCAAATTCATTGCTGGTTGCTTGAATACATTATTCTTACCTCTGGACAGGCCATCCAGATAAAAATTTAGCAAAAAAACTTCAGAGCTAAATAAATACATTGACAAGCTATACCTAACAGATATCTACAGAATATTTCACCTAGCAGTGTCACAATATATATTCCTCTCAGCAGCCCATGGAACATTCTCCAAAATAGATCATACCTAGATCACAAGAAAAATATGTCATAATTCAAAAATAAAAAATAAAATTACTCTTTGTATCTTGTCAGTCCACGATGGGACCAAGTTTAATCTCGACATCAAAAGAAATCACAGAAAATTCTGAAATTCACAGACTGAATAACACATTGCTAAATCATCAGTGACTCACTGAAATGATATGGAGGGAATTTCCAACATTTATGGAATTCAGTGGAATTGAACACACAAAATACTACTACCCCTGGGACACAATAGCACAGGCAATACTCAGAGAAAAATTTCTTTGAGTATATCATCAACAAATAAGAACAATCTTGAACCAGCACTAATGATGCACCACTAGGTCCTTGAAAAGCAGGAACAAGCCAAACCAAAACCTGTATACAGAAATAATACAAATTAGATTAAAGAAATAAATGAATCAGAGTCTAAAAAAAACACAGTCATGATTGAATTTTATCTACTAGTAGCTCAAAAATTTGACAGATTAATGTCAACATAGCTTTTTTCAGAGATAGACTCACCCAGCCCAAATGAGTGAACAAAACAAACTTCTAGGATTCTAAGAAAAAACATTTTGTTTACCTTTTTAAAATAAATTTACTCTGTTGTTCTTATTAAGGTGATTTATAGATGGATTACAATTACATGAGTCAGGTAATGAGTACATTTCCTTTTGTGAAATGTCTTCATTCCCCTCCCTTGTTCCCAGTCCCACCCTGCTGTCCCCACCCATGTGTTAAATAGATAACTTTCATCAATGTTCAATGAATTCCATTGCTGCAATTTTTCACTCTTTTCCCTAATGCTCTGTGCCCACCTCCCCAATTTTCTGAAGACGTACAATGAATAGACCAGGCATAAGTTAAAGAAGACCAAATCATCACAAACTATAAACAACAACAAACACAAATCCAAAAAGGAATTTTCTGTTTTAACGTCTCACGGCCTGTTTAATTATGTCTATCTTGTTATTTAAATATAATTGCTTTTTATCATAAAGTCAATTCAAGGATTAAGGTGTGATAACATAATTTTCCTTTCTATTTAATAATGCTTTTTATTTTAATATTAAAGTTGAAAATAACCCAATTCAAGTTCTAGTGAAATTTGAAGGTTCAGATTTAAAGTTAAAGTTTCAAAATGGCTAATATTTCCATTTTGGCAATGAAAATGAAAAACACATGTTTTATCCTCAAGAATGTCATTAGTTCATGTGCAAAGAAGAAACTAAATGCAATATTAATTCAGTGGAAATAAAGAATAAAAAACTTATTCAATGCATCAATTCCATAGATCATGAGATCTATTGATCAAATTAATAAAACTTGTTTTAAGTAGATTACTTAAGACTTGAAGTAAGTGATAATTTTCTTTTCTAGGTGTAGTTGATATAGAAATCAAAGCCCAAAGATTCCAGAGTTCTGTGTGCTTGATACATTTGAATTTACACATATGCTTGTCTCATCTCAATATTATTTGAACTGAGAACTGGATTAGAATAAAAAAATCATGCAAATGTTTAGCTGTATTTTGTGAGTAATATGTCCATTTTATATCTATTTTATTTGAAAAATCTGGAAAATTTATTTAAGTCACATCAACATTAATGAGAAATAAATATCTCCTAGCTCCTTAAAAGAGAATCAATAAAAAAAGGAAACAACAAAGAAAAAATTGAACCCCATTTTGTACGTGGTTTTTGTATATTGTGGTGCTTTGCAAGTGTGGATTATGTGACTATCCCATGAATCTTGGCTCAAATCACAAGGGCTAGTAGACGAAAATTTCAAAATCTAGAGCAGTTAACACAGCTGTGCAGTTGTTTGTAGGTTTCACTACAGTCACAGCTGGACATCAACTGTACAAAGGCACTAATTCTACTGATTTGGAGGCAAGAATGTAATGAAAAACAAACTTTTATCTTCTTAGATGAAGTTAGAAGACCACACTTTAACAGCTTACTAAACGATCAGCCCTTTGAATAAGAGTGCCATTTTTAAGGCACTCTAGATAATTGAAGTCCTTCATCCCTGCACAACCATTAATGCCTTTCACAAATCATTGCCGAGGGCAATTTCTAGTTCTATTTGATATTTCAAATGGTTTAGGAGTGACATAAACAGTAATTCAATTGTTGAGAAAATTTAATTTAGATTAAGCAAACAAATCATATTCAACTCCATAGCATACCCTTTAGGGAAAATGAATTAAGGAATAGGGCATGTCCTCTGTTATTTAATATTAGACATTAGGGCAAAATGCCAGAAACAGACTCTGCAAGACAGAAACAGAAGTCTTTGTTAAGATATATTAAACATTACCTAGGGACAAGTAATTTTACCTACATTTTCTATTATATGATGACATATTTTTGTCTGCTAATCAGAAAGACTCAAAGAGATTTTTAATTATGATATGAAAAATGCATCATCATGAATGAATGAAATCAGGAAGTAGATGGCTCAGGAGCTGGTTGGTTCTGTTAAATATTCTCATTAGTTTGAATGATCTGGTGTTTTTCTATGTGCAAAATTATGAATGTATGTCTGGACAGGAAAGTTTGATTATTAGATCATTGTCTGATACCCAATGTTAAGAAACTAACCTAAGTCAGAGTGTTAAATATATATGGGTGTGTGCGTGTGTCTGCAAGTTTATATTTAGACGGCAGTACCTTATTTCCCTCAGGGTATATACTTAATTCTATTAGTTAAAATACATTAATGACAGTACATTAACATTTTGAGACATATTTATATGTTCCTATGATTGCATGAACAAATTAAATTTATGTTTTGGCTATGAGTTCTTGAAAGGTCTGCTGAAAGTATAAGCATTTGGAATCTTGAGAAAGATATTAATGGCAAACATTTCAGTATAGATCATTTTTAGACAACCCTTGCAAGGTTCTGTAATCTTATATGAAATGCAACTTTCATTGAATTTCCAAAGCTACAGTATTCTAGAAATTTGTAGGAAAACCAGTTAAATTATGGAAACATAAAAGTAATGTAATTATTGTATACAGTTTTACATTTTAGTTTCGTCAAGTAAAAGTACTATTTATTGCTTCTGTATAGGAAGGAAAACCGTAATTATTAGAATTTGTGCCATATTTCACATTGGGCAACTTTGTCTAAATCAAAAAGTTTATTTCTTTTGTTTCTGCTTTCCTATTCATAATTCTGTTTCTCATAGTATTATTCTAAGGACTTTTTCTTTTTCCCAGTTTGGAGTTGAACATACCTCATGCTCTCAGTTTGTTTGCTAACAGTATACCATTTGAACCATGTATCCAGCCCAGAAATTTTTGTAGTTAATTGTAGAGATAACCTCATGAACTTTCCTCCCAGCCTGAAAACCATTATCCCTCGAGTCTCATCCTTCTTAATCACTAGTATTATAAATTTGAGTCATGGACCCCAAGAGTCAATGATTTTTCATATCTTATAGATTGCACATGTTTGCTAGTAATTGTAATAATAAACTACCACAGATTGGGTAGGATTAACACTGTAAATACATCGCCTCTGAGTTGGTGGAACTAGAACTGCAAGATCAGAGTTGGCTTCTGATTCCTCTTTACTTGGCATATTCAAAGCATTCTGCTACTCTTGGAGGAGACTTCAACTTAAATACTACCTTTGAGATTCTGTTTCCATCTGCAGTCACTTCTAAGACAATGGGTTTTTGATCTTTAGTATGATTTCAGTGGGACAGTACCCAACACATTACATATTACTTAATTGATAGAAGAAAATCTCTAATAGAAAATAATTTGTTTGGGGCATGGAAGTTATGGTTATACTGTACAAAGTAGTAAAAGAGGTAAAGGTTTTATTAAAGCTTGTAAAAAGAGTATGAAGTCTTGACGTTAGACATGCCAAATTCTTACACTGGCACATCCTTAAATTCCTAGTGGTACCAGAGGATTTAACCTGAAACCCTATACTTGTGAAATAGCATCTCTACTACTATCATACCTGCAGATTATAATTGGATTGCTTACTTTGAGTTAGTATCACTATGCCTGGGCCTGCTTGGACTGTGGTCTTCTTAACACAAGCATAAAACATTGCACCCAGCAAATGGTTAGAATTTCTGAAACATCTTTTTGTGTCTGGGATTGCCTGGAACTGGAATTCTCTAATCTCTGTTTTCCAAGTAGATAATATTTTAGGTTTGAGCCACTTTAACCAATAAAAGCATACAATTTCAAAATATCTTGATATTGCATATATTTGTGCTTAAAATATATGGCTAACCTTAATTTTCACCCGCTTTTTTTAGTACTCTGAGTTGAAAACATTGGCATTCTTGATATAAGTGGCTTTGTTTTGGATGGAATCCCATCTCAATCAAAAAATTCTTCCAAAAGTTTATGTCAATAATCATGGAAAAGAAGGCTTCAGGTTGGAAAAAACACACTGTTAATAAAGTTATAAATGCAGTATACTCATAGTGTTAGTCAATGGTTTCTTTAGTGTGAGGAGGAAGGCAGAAATGTGAAAGATGTAAGGTCTCTGTAGAAATACTGTAGCTGTCACGTCAGGTTATCTTCCTTCTCTAAAGCTTGCTTTATTAAAACCCTCTGGGTGCACATTGGTTGGACTGATTGGTAATCTTCTCCAGGAAATGAAGCTGATTTTACAAGGTTGATGGTGTGGTAAATAAAGGAATGATCAGAATAAGCACTGATATTGTCACAGATTGAGCAGATCAGATTAACTGCTGAACAGCAAAACTAAGCAAAGTTTCAAGTCTCATTATTCACATTGGAACATATATAGATAGTACATAAACACATACATATAAATATACATATACATACATACATGAAAATTTAAATCTCCAGTAGAATATATAGAAACTTGGTATGACAAGTGTTAATCTATATGAAATTGGTTGCAGGAAAGGTACAGTAAAATATAAATAGTTTAGCATAGATCTTGCATAGATTTTGTAAAGGATGAAAATTCTTCCTTCATTATATACTTTACAAATATCTTTAGAGTTCCGGGAAGATGGCAGAGGAGAAGCTGGAGGCTAAACAAGCTCTCGCATAGAAAGCAGTTTTAGTGTTCCAGTGAACAGTCCTAAGCCAAAGAATCACAAGTGTGCCATCACAGGACAGGGAATTAGGCCAGAGAGGGTAAATCCAGGCAAGGAGACAGATCTGAGCAATTGCCAGCAGCCACCGCTGCGAGGCGTTGGCCCTACCCATCATACCTGCAACACAGAGAGTCTGGGATGAAGAAGCCCGATGCGGTGGTAGAGCAGATTCTACTCAACACCAGCAAGAACCGACAAGGAAAAGACATCTTCATCCTGCAGTTCGCTGCAGACTAGAGAAGACCCAGGAACCAAGACTCGGCATGAGTAGAAGCCTAACGTCCTCACTCCTTCTCAGGGAGCAGAAGAGGGGAGGCCACCCCTTCCCCCCCACTACCAGAGATCTCCATCTTTGATACTGACAAAGCTCGGATGAGCTAGCTCCAACTCAGGCCTTGGAAAAAAACTAGAGTCATTTAGCAGGTCACAAGAACCTAACTGACCTGCCAGACTCAGCTGCACCAGGGAAAAGTCACCCAGCTCAGGGGCAAGCCCCATGAGTGTCTTTCTTCACTCGGTAATCAGAGCCAGAGGCTGCTCCTCCCTTTATCAGTGTCAACAATCAATTGAAATTCAGTAAACAGAAACCCTGAGTGTGGCTCCAGGCTAGGCTCTGTGAGTTTCTCACAAACTAACTGCTGTTTGTTGAAAGGCCTCAACTCTACCCAGAACCTAGTCTCATCACAGCATCTCCAAAACTTGAGGAAATAGCCACCTCCCTCTTTTGTGATACTCAAAGCAGATCTCCCTCCCATTGAACTAACCTGGGAGGAGGATCACAAAATCTTGGGTAAAGCAGAGCGTTTTTCTGCCTGCTCAAACAAACTGACTTAAACCAACCAAGCCACAGGAAAATCAAACACCACAAGCAGACCAGAGACTCGAACAAGAGGCTGGTAATAGACACAAGGGAGATGCAGCATCTTCCCACCTCTCCCCTCAAAAAAAAACAAAGAATTTTTTTCTTTTGTTATTTTTTGTACATTTTATAAAAAAATTTTTTCTAAAACTTTTTTAAATTTTTAATTTTTACCTTTTTTGGAAAAAATTGTTTTCTAGTAACTTTTTTTCTTCCTCTTATAACTTTTATTTTTATTTTAGGGGTATATGTGTGTGCATTTTCTTTCTTTCTTTTTCTTTTAAAAGTTTATTTTATTTTCTTTTATTTTTGTTTTTTTGTTTAGCTCTACTGAACTTCTGATCTTTTCTCTTTCTTTCTCATTCTTTTCACCTTTTCTCCTCTTTCGTTCTTCTTTATGTTACTTAATTGCTGTTCTTCACATCCTCTGATACACCCATAGTCGATTAATAGACCTTATCCCACATTGTGTACACACTTAATCCAGAAATTTATTACTCAATTCAAAACTTCTTAGACTTAAATTCCTTAATAGCAGTACTACCTCTTTCTACCTATATAATATTTTAAGTATATTTATTTTTGTTTTTCACATCTCCTTTATATTCCTCCCCTTTTCTCATTATATCCACGTTCTTCTCAGAATATTTCATATTCAAATCTGTATAATTTTTAAGCATTGCTATGTTAATTTTTAATTTTTATTTTCTAAATTTTGGGGTCTTCTTTTTCCCCTTTCTCTTTCTTCTTATTTCTCTCTCTCTCTACTTTCATCCTATCCAACCTATTTCCTGCTTTATTGTGCCTTAATCCATGATACATAATTAAATGGAAGCATAATTTAATACCTAATAACTATTAGTAATATATGTAATTTAATAATATATAGACATCACATTCAATAATTATATTTATATATTTAAATATACAGTGCAAAATACATCTACATCTTTCTGTATATATATATGTATATATAGGTATTTGCAATAATTTACACACCTATCCATTTATATATTGGCCACTCCTGGGGCTAGAACTTATGTCCCGGGAACTGCCTGGCAGTGAATTTTTTAGAGGCTGTGGTGCTTACACTGACCCCATGATGATTTGGGCATTCCAGGCCCTGAGTTCAAATTCCAGCAGTGGCAAAGGCAATAGGTGGAGTAAGAATCCAATGTTGACCTGTTTTCCTTTCTGTGGAAATATTGTGTCCTAGGTTCAATATGTAACATTTATGCAAATACATATATGATATGTATTATACAAATATATATATAAATATTATTTTTGCCAGCTCTGGGCTGGGAATTCACACCCTGGAAATGCTCCTGGATTTTTTTTCTTCCAGGGGGTTAGCTTCCACTTCACCCAGAGCACAATAGAGTTACCCAGTTCCTGAGTTCAAATCCAGGTATGGCAGATAAAATGGCCTAAATTCCTAGCCAGGACCTTATCTTGTTTTGGGGCAGGCACGGGGCTTGAACTCACAACTCTGCCTCAGCCTTGATTACCCTAGGCTGGGGTGCAGCTTTTACACACACAGATGATCCAGGGATCCTAGGACCCAAGTTCAACTCCCAGCCTTGCAAAAAAAAACAAGATGGAGGAAGAAATACCAGGAAGTTTTACTCAAAAGTTTTACCTTTGATTCCTTTGCACTGTGACCATCTTGGATCTCAATGACTCGGTTGAAATTGTACCTGACCTTGCATGGCCGAAGGCTGGTGGGCTCTCAGTGAAGCCTCAGCCCAACCCAGACAGCTTGGCCCTGGGTTCGATCATAGGAATGCCAACTACACACAGCTGAAGATCCTAAAGAACTCGTTCCTATCTATAGGAACACTAGTAGAATGTTTGAAATGAACTAATTAAATTACTAATTAGCTAGTCTTTCTAGTATAAGATTGTACACAATAAATATAGGCCATTGATTAATTTAATTAATATTTTATTAAGTCTCCTACCATGATAAATTAATGGAGGTATAATTTGATACCAAATAATTGGTAATAATAGAATATATAAAAATAAGATATAGCCATCATTCTTTATATAAAGTAATACACTAGAATCTACATAAATGTATGTCTCTCTACATAAATTTATTTATAGATGCATATACATATACACACTCTGCAGTATACACATCTGCTTATATATTGGCCACTCCTAGGGCTTGATTTCAGGTCCTCAAATTTGCCCGACAACTTCACTCGCATCAGACTGGTGTGCTAACATTGACCCATTCATGAAGTGGGCCATCTAGACCCAGAGTTCAATTCACAGAACTCTCAAAAACTTAATCCTAGTAAAAGAAGCCAATTGTCCCACTTGCTTTCCTTATCAGTGAAAGTTCTGTGTCTCAGGAATGATGGATAATACATAGGCAAATCTATTCCCTATGTAATAGGATGTAAAAAAATGTATACATGTAATCATACTCTCTAAAATATATAATAAATACATAAAAAAAGAAAATGAATATCTACACTAACTGCAATATGCAGTAAACATGTATATGTAAGTATAAATCATGTATTTAAAATGTATACGAATATTATTTTTTCGAGTGCTAGGGCTTGAATTCAGCCCCTGGGCACAGGCCTGACTTTCTTGTCTTCTAGCACGGTGAGCTTCCCCTTCCCCCACAGTGCTGCAGATTTACCCAGACCCTGAGTTCAAATAACAGTCCTGGCAGAAAAAATGGTGTGAATTCCAAGCCAAGGAGCTCTCATAATTTTTAAAATATTTTTAATGTATATATGTATTTTCATTTTGTCAAGTACAAGGTTGAACTCAGGGCGTGGCAACTCTGCCTCAGCATTGATCACCCTAGATTGGGTTGCAGCCTCTGGATCCACAGCTGAACCTGGGTTCCTGGGCCTCAATGGCTGAAAGGAAAAAAAAAATTAAAACGACACAGAATAAAAATACAGAAACTTGCAGATGGCTGCCAGTTTTACATTTGTTTTCTTTTCAAGGTGACCATCCTGGGTCTGAATGACACAGATGAAAAATGTTCAGAACCTGGCATTGCTGAAGGCTGGCAGGCTTCTAAGGAAGCCATAGGCCAACACGGCAACATAGGCCTTGTGTTCAAAGCCAGGTCCTGAACCCTACCAATGGAGGGAGATCCTAAGAGTCTCCTTCCTATTCATAGGAATACTGATGGAAGGTTATGAATGTGAAGTTTGAATTAGTTGTTCCTGAATGATACTACTATAAAATTAGAAAGAGATTTTAGAAGGCCGATGGATTTTAATGAATATTTGTGACACATTAAAAGAATACTATTAATTACATGGACACAATCATTTCGGAACTGTGATTGATTTAATTAACAATTCATTAAGGATGAAAACAGTAATATTAATTACATGGAAGCATAATAAATACCCAAGAATTGGTAGGTATCTAGCCTATATAACTGAATAATGTATACACATCTCTAGCACTCTATTATCATCTATATTTATTTGTGTACTGCCATCTGCATGTCAATCTGTTCTTATTTTGTCAACCCCTGGGACTCTATCTCAGTTGCTGGGAACAGCTTATCAGCTCCATATGCCCCAGGCAGGCGTGCTGATACTCACCCATTCATGAATTGGGCCTTGTAGGCTTTGAGTTCAGATGCCAGCATTCACAAAAATTGAATTGTAGAGTAAGAAGCCCATGGTGACACATGTTTTCCTTTTCTGTGAAAGTCCTGGGTGTCAGGTGTGAAGTTTCATACATAGGCAAATAATCTATATCCTATGTAATAAATGTAGTAAATATTCTATGTGTAATAGCAGTCAATAAAATAAATAGTAAATAAATGAATGAGATGAAAAATAAAATGAATAACCGCACTAAGCGTAATTTGGAGTCAACATACGGGGCTTGATCTCAGGGCCTGGACACCACCTGTCAGCTGAATTGGCTAGAGGCTGCTATGCTGGTAGTCACCCATTCATGAACTGACCCTTGTAGGCCCTGAGTTTACATCAAACCACTGCCAAAAATTTGACCTTGGAGTGAGAAGTGGAGCATGACACATATTTTTCTTTTCTGTGAATGTGCTCGGTGTCAGGTAGGATGTATAATTCAGATGCAAATCCATATGCTATGTAATAGGTTGTAATAAATGTAAAAAGTGTCATAGATGGAAGAATTGTCACTATAATAAATGATAAGAGAATTGAGTGAATCCTTCTAGGATAAAATTAGGTGCAATAAGTATAGAGGTGCATTAAGTTTAATCAATATTTTATTAAGCATTAACAGAATAAAAATTGCATGGAGACATAATTAAATACCTAATTGGTAGTAACACATGATTCATACATAATTTAATTATATATAGATATCTGTCTCATGTATAAAATATGTAATTATATATATGGATGTATGTACATATATATACATACATACATACATATATATATATATATATATATATATATATATATATATATATATATATCCCAGCAGGTCTGAGATTCAGAGAAATCCTGAGGTTAAACTGGGAACGATGAGGGGAGCCCCAGAACATGCAGTGTCTTGAAAGAAGTCTCTGTGTTTTGAGCTCATTGTATTGGATACAAATTTCCTAGCTTGGTGCCATTCATCAGTGCTACTCAGGAGTTTCACCTATAGAAATACATCCATACATAGACAAAGACATGGAAGTACAGGCTTTTTTTGAGGGAGGAGATCCTGAGGTTGAACTATGAACCTAGGCGTTGTCCTCAAGCTCCTTTTGCTCAAGGGTAATGCATTAAGCTTGAGTCACAGCCTCATTTTTGTGTTTTTATGTGATCTCTTAGAAATAATAGTGTCATGGACTGGATTCAAACTATGATTCTCTACTTCTCAGCCTCCAGAGGACCTGGGATTACAGTCAGCAGCCACTATCACCTTCTTTCTTTTCTTCTTCACTTTTTTAATTTTATAATTTTTTACTATTGTGAAAATATTGTACAGAGAGGTTACAATTACAAGGGCAAGATAGTTTCCAATACTATCTCTTCCCCTCTCCACCCTCTACCCCCAGCCCCCTACCACCACCATCCCCACCCCCACCCCGCACCCCACCAAAGTTGTAAAGTTCATTTTTCGACATAATGTCTTGTATATCTCATTGTTGTAATGGGTCCACCTGTAAACCTATTTAAACAGTTTGTTTTTTCCCTTCCCCTCCAAAAATTATATCAATATCAAATACAGTGAAAGCAGGGCTTATACCCTGGGGGAGGTACATACAAAGCCACAAAGAAATATGTTGGAAAAAAATTGCAAGAAAAAACAAAATATTTGAATCCTTATCTTGGGGTTCATTTCGCCTAATATCAACTTGTCTGAGAGTTTCTGTTTGTCTCAGACATATACTAGTTATTGCAAATAAGGGAAACCATGGGACTTATATTTCTTTGGTCCTGGCTTACTTCACTTAATATAATTTTTTCCAAGTCTTTCCATTTCCTAACAAATGGGGATGTGACATTGTGGCTTAACTGGTAGAACACTCACCTTGACTGAAATACTGAGCGAAAATGACCAGGCCCAGTGTTCAAGCCCCACGACAGACAATTTTTTTAATAGAAATTTACTTCTTTAATTTTATAATCTGGACAATCTGACTTCTTAACAGGGTTATTCCAATGGTTTGAATTTATAAGTAAACTATCCAATGTTTATTAGAGCTGTTTTCACTGAGAATGATTTTCTCTCTTCATCTCACCCTCTGGTCTGAGGTCAAAAGTGAGAAATGAGTGTCACAGTATTTGGGACCAAATATCCACAGGACATGCCAGTTCTGCCACTTAGCATTGAGCTGAGGTAAATTTACTGTCTCAGGATGACAGGAACGAAAGTTGGAGTGATCCTCATACTGTCTGCATTTCTCATTTTACCTATAAAATGATCTAATAATTATGAGTGTTTTGTGTCTCCAACCTGAATTGTCTAGAACCCACTAGTAGCATCTTCATGTTTCATTTTTCTCTAGTACATCTTGAGATTTAGACTAAGAGTTTCTGTGGAGCAGCTCCTCAGCAAATCCCTGAGAAAATCTACTTGAAACCTCCTCAGGAGATAGTCATTCAAAGCCATCTGAACAGGAAAGTCTGTGAGACTCTTGTCTCCAATAAAACACCAGAGAACCAGAAGTGGAGCAGTGGCCCAGGGGGTAGAGCTCCAGCTTTGAGAGAGAAAACCGAGCAGGAGATACAAGCCAGACCAGGCAGGAAAGCCTGAGAGTTGCTTATGTCCAATTAACGACCAGATGGCTTAAAGTGGAGCTGTGGTGGTGGTAGAGCCTCAGCCATGAGCAAAACATCTCAGGAACACATCAGGGCCTGAGTTTAAGCCTTGGGGTGGCTACAAAAATCAAAAAGAGCAGGCCAAGTTAATGTATCAGTACCTACTTATGTGTGTATACATATTACCTCCCCGAGTGCAAACAGACCTATGCAATTCTTCTGCTTTTATTTACTGGTTTAGTTTTCAGATATGGTAGTTGCTCACACTGCATCATTCTCTTCATTTCAGGCCATTTCTTTTCTCTTCCAGGTTTCCAGGCCTGTGTCCTTATATGATGCACACTTATGCTCTCAGCAGCCTTTATTTACATTTTATTATGAGGCCAAGGCAGCAACAGTCACAAATCAGGTAGAAGAACGGAAGATCAGGATTTGTAGAAGTAACCGGTATTCAGAAAATTAAACTTGGGAACATGAAATGATTGCATACTTATGTATAAACTACCATTAAGAAACAATGAGGAGGCTGGGAGTATGGATTAGTGAGAGAGTGCTTGCCTAGCATGCAAGAAGGCTTGGGTTCGATTCCTCAGATGCACATACACAGACAAGGCCATAATTGTTACTGTGGCTCAAAGTAGCAGAGTGCTGTAGACAGTGCTCAGACCTTAAGTTCAACCCAAGAACTGGCAAAGAGATAACTAGTTAGGTAGGAAGAAAGAAAGAAAGAAAGAAAGAAAGAAAGAAAGAAAGAAAGAAAGAAAGAAAGAAAGAAAGAAAGAAAGAAAGAAAGAAAGAAAGAAAGAAAGAAAGAAAGAAAGATAAGTAGAAAGATAGGTAGAAAGATAGATAGAAAGTTGATAGATGAATCTGGTCTTAGATATCTTGAGGAAAGAAGGGAACACTTCCCAATCATGAGGCCTTCTGCAGTGTGCCAGGAAACCAGCATCACCTTCACATAACCACAGAGCAGGAAGACTGTCTCTGTCCCATTTCTCAGGCAGCCAAGGGCTCCAAAGTCAAGAGGGCAGAGCCAGTTTCTAACTCAGGTGCCTGGAGACAGAGGAGAAACAGCCCTGCCACTCCTTGGACTGGGGATTTGCATTAATGATGTGGAGAATGAAGCAAGGAGAATAGACTGGCAGAGGTAGAAGAAGGGTCTTCAATCCTGACAGATGGAGAGTCAAAAACCCACTCCCTAAGACCAGAGAGCAGGGTTTTCTTCTCTGTTCCTCCCTTCTCCCCCACTAAACTGGCTCTGTATTAGTTCACGAGAAGGAGGAAGATTAATTAGTCATTGTTTGAAGGGGCTGAGAAAAGCCTGACCCTGGTGTAACTCTAACAAATGTTTCAGGTTTCATTGCTTCCTGCGCCTGGAATGAATGAACTGGTTTTGCAGCTCACTTCATTGTTGAGTGTGTACATTCTGCCTCCTAATGTGTTCCTCAGAATGGCCCAGTTCCTTAGTGGCTCACAGGCTGGTGTGCTCATGTAGACCCATTGGGCAGTTGGGCCACCTAGGTCCAAAGTTCGAATCCCAGCACTGCCAAAAATTCACCCTGATGTGAGCAGCCAGTCATTGCACCTGTTTTCCTGTGCTGTGCAAGTCCTGGGTCTCAGCGAGGAGGGAGAATTCTCTATAGGCAACTCTATAGCCATGGGAATAGGTTGTCATCCAGGTCAACACAGTTATATCTCTCTGTTGGTCCTTCATCCACCCTGCGAAAGACAGATGGGGTCCAAGGAAAGAGAAGTGTGCTGCTCATCCATTCCCCAACCTCCTTTAGTCCCGGAGACAATCAGATGCAGTGGGGAGTCAAGGCAAGCAAGAACTTGTTTATTATTACATAGCAAGCCTTTTTAAAGCAAAAGACTTCAGAGCACGGAGGGGGAGTAAAACAAACCAATCAATCACTGTAAAGGTCACCATATCATATGCTTTTCACCTGGGGCCCAGGGTTTAATTGTCCCTAGTGCTTCTGAACTTTCCCTGCCATTCACGAGCTGTTCAGGCACTGACATCACTTTGCTTAATAATGGTAGGCAATCAGATTTTAACATAAACAACTCGGGCTCTGCCCACTCACCTTCCTCTCAGCGTCATCTTTGCTGCTCATGTGCCCCACATCTATCATCCTATTCTCAAGAAAATACACAATACATCAATGAATAAGACACAAAATAAAGAGAATGACTACATCGAATGCAAGATGCTGCCCTCCTATGTATGGAAATACAAATCCTATGTTTAAATGATGAATTTATGACTATATTGGCCCCCACAAGGGCTCCATCTCAGGTCCTGAGAACAGCCTAGCTCCTTAGTGCCTCACAGGTTGGTGTACTGACCATGACTGATTCACGAGTTGGGCCAGGTAGGCCTTAAGTTCAAATCTCAGCCCAAAAAGATTCACCTTGATGTAGAAGCCAATCGATCCACCTGTTTTCCTGTCCTGTGAAAGTCCTGGGTCTCAGTGGGGATGGAGAATTCTATATAGGCAACTCTATAGCCATGGGAATAGGTTGTCATCCATGTCAGCACAGTTATATCTATCACCATACTCAATAAAATACACAATACATCCCTGAATAAGACACAAAATAAGAAGAATAATTACACTTAATACAAGATGCATATCACATCTATAGGTAAAGATTGATCCTATGATTACAAAAGGTGGGCTTGTATTTTGTCCAGTGTTGGGGCTTCAAATTAGGCTCTGGACCAGACCTGACATTCTAGTCTTCAAGGATGGTGAGCTTCCCCTTTCCCCAAAGTGCAACAGAGCTACCCAGACCTCAGTTCAAATCCCAGCATTGACAAAAGATTCATTCTGTTGTCAGAAGTCAGGCATTGCACATGTTTCCCTCTGCTGTGAATGTCCCGTGTCTTAACTAGGATGGAGAATGCATAGACAAACTTATAACCATGGGAACAGGTTGTCATACATGTCAGCACAGTTATACCTGTCACCATACTCAGTAAAATACACAATAACTCCATGAACTAGACACAAAGTAAGGAGAAGAGCACCGAATGCAAGATGCTGTCCACACATGTATGTAAATATAGATTCTATGTCAAAATTCTGAATTTGTGACTATCTGGCCCTCCCTGAAACTCAATGTCAGGTCCTGGGAACGGCCTATCTCCTTTGTTGCTTACAGGCTGGTGTCCTCACCTTGAACCTTTCCCCAACTTGGCCTGCTAGGCTCAGAGTTCACATTCCAACACTGCCAAAAGATGAATCCTTATGTGAGAAGCCCATCGATGCACCTGTTTTCCTGTCCTATGAAAGATCTGAGTCTCAGCTAGGATGGAGAATGCATGGGAAACCTTATAGCCAAGGAAATAGGTTGCCATCCATGTTAGCACTGTTATATCTGTCACCATTCTCAGTAAAATACACAATACTCCATGGATAAGACAGTAAATAAGGAGAAGAAGTACACCAAATGCAAGATGCTGTCCACACATGTATGTAAATATAGATCCTATGTTTAAATAATGAATTTATGACTATCGTGGCCCACCCTGGGGATCAATGTCAGATCTTGGGAATGGCCTAATTCCTTAGTTGCTCACAGGCTGGTGTGTTCACCTTGAACTATTCGTTAATTGGTCTCCTGCCATTTGGAAGTGGCAGGACCAGGATTCCAAATGTGGGCTCCAGCTCCCACCACTTAAACCTCAGGATAGGGAACTCACCAGTCTGTCCAAAAACATCAGCAAGACCAGTGATTAACCAGGCACCAATGATTAACTGGCTTTTACCAGTCCTCCTTGATACTTACAAGGCTGTTATAGGAGGATCATGGTCAAAATCACCCTAAGCAGGAAAGTCCTTGAGACCCCTGTCCAACTTGTGCCAACAAAGCCAGAAGTGGAGTGTGTGGCTCCAGTTGTAGAGGGCTAGCCTTGAGCAAAAGCAGCTCATGCACTGTGCCCAGATCCTGAGTTCATGGTCCAGGACTGGCAATAGACATACAGGCATGCAGGCATCCAGCTAAAGCAGGTCACCCTCTTTTCCCCAATTGGATCGGACAGCTTTCCCTGGGAAAGGGGCTGCTGTCATCTTGATTCTGCCAATTCTGCCTGCATCACAGGATTCCAGCCTCACCCACATTATTTCTTGGTTCTTTCTGACCAATGGGATAAAAGAATGGTGGCCACGCCCACATTCCCTGCTGCCCTATAGCAGTGGGATTCCCTCTGTTGGTTGACACCACTACCAGCAGTTGAGGAAGCTAGAGGTGGCTGAGTGATAAGAGACTCGAGGCCTAGGAGGAGAGGCCTTGGTCAGCCCCACCACGTGCCCACCACTGTCCCAGCCCCCTTACCACCTTCCCCTCAGCACAGCGTTTCAAACTTGGTGCTGCTGGCTCAGAACTGCAGTGCCTCTTTGGAGTCCTCAGTCAAAGGTGCAATGGTGTGCTGCCAGCCATCTTGTGGCCCTGACCTAATCATGGCACCCCTGTCCTCTGCTCTGGGCCTGAGTGTCTACCATGCCTCTTCCATCGCTGCTTGCCCTTCCCAGAGCAGTTTCCAATAGCTTCTCCCAGCAGCATATGTGAGTGGCCACCACATAAGCCCGTATTCCACGACCCCATATCTCCTCTCCTCCCAACCACCGTGAACCCTGCCTGTCCCATGCCCCACAGTCTGGCCAAGGCCCTGCCACAAATGCACCCAAGGGATGGGGGTAAGTGTTGGCCTGAGGATCCCACTCCCATCCCTAGCAGCCAGAGTCCCAGGAAACGGGGAGATGCAGGGTTAGGTGAGGAGTGGGCACAACAGAGCCCCTGACCTGGATTAATGGGAGCCACACAGAGGCGTATCTGCACCCTTTCTCTCCCTGGTGGGAACCTGGTGTCTTTAGTCAGAGTTTGAGTGCAGCATGTTCACACCTGCCTTCTGGGGTCTTTTCCTTTTTACTTGGGTGGAGGGTGTTGGATTATGAAGATAGACCCCCCCCCCTTGCTGTGTGAGCCCTTGTCTTCTGTGCTGGGTCACCCTTTCATTTGAAGAGGGTCCCAGAAAAACCCAGTAGGGAGGTGAGGGTCCTGGTGGTTAGAACTGATGTGAATATCTGGGAGGAACGCTCCCGCCCCAACACACACACATACAATTGGCCTGTTCCCCCCTCCCCAGCTGTCAACAGGTCTAGTGGGCGATCACATTTCCCAGCTCTGCCAGCTTCTGCTGGTGCTCCCTGTACATCTGGTCTTCAACAAACTCAGGAGAGGCACTGCTCTGAGTTTATGTGTGTGTGTGAGAGAGAGAGAGAGAGAGACAGACAGACAGACATACAGACAGACAGACAGACAGACAGAGGCAGAGACAGAGACAGAGACGGAGACAGAGACAGAGATAGACAGAGAGAGAGACAGATCATCTATCTCCTTGTACAGCCTGACTGTGCTCAGGTGAGTAATCTGTTGGAAAATTGCAGGTGCTTCATGTTGCCCGGGCTGGCTATGAGCCATGATCTTCATGTCTCAGCCTCCTGTGTAGTTAGGATTATAGGCCTGACCCACCAGCACCTGGCTTAAGTGTAATTCTGATATTCCTTCTTTCAATCTCTCTCCCTCATAGGAACTGATTTGAATGGGTGCTGGAGGAGGTGGGCCAGCGTCCCCAAGTGGCTGGAACCAAGGTTTACCTCTCATTCTGGAGGTGGGTTGTGGGTCAGGAGCTGTTTCACTCATTCTGTTATACCAGGTCCATGAATTAATCCCCTCTGTGCCCTGGCTAGACCGTGACGATCATTCATTTTCCATCTAGCCTTACTGGACTTAGTATTTTGTTCTATGTACTTTTCTAGCAAAAATTTCTATCCAAAGTTATGATACATAGTCACCGAATGAAAATGTAATGCCATCTTAAGAAAGTTATTAAGGGCTCTGGGAATGTGGCTTCATGGTATGTTGATTGCCTAGCATGCATGAAACCCTGAGTTCAATTCCTCAGTACCACATAAACAGAAAAAAAAACATTGGAAGGGATGCTGTTCCTCAAGTGGTAGAGTGTTCCCCTTTAGAAAAAACAAAGCTGAGGCATAATTCCCTAGCCCTGAGTTTAAGTCCCAGAACTGGCAAAACAACAACAGCAACAAAAACAAAAACAACAGCAACATTTAGTTAGTAAATGAAAAAAAATAAAGAATCCATACTTGGAATATATGATTCCTCTTTCCATACTGATACCTGACAATAGTCCCTAATTCATGTACGTTACCTATATTAGGATAGTGTGTTGAAAAAATGTTTTGTTCATTCGGTCACAGCAATTAATGCCAGGAATATGCTTAGATGTCAGGTGAAGATTAATTCTGTAAATTCAAAGATTCCAGGGTTTTGAGTGGTCACTTCTAATCAGAATGAGAAAGGTAGTCTAAGTGAGATTTGGAAACCTTCTTGGCCAGTCTTGGCACCAAAAAGGCAGAGGCTAGTTAACAGTAGTGACAGAACAGAAGGAATAACTCCAGATGGAAGGAATAAATGATAGTAACTAAGATATAGCAGAAAGTGTTCCAGGGAATCATTTTCGGTTATTGAAGAACTTGTCACCTAGGAATATTCCTCGTTGCCTTTAGCATTCTAAACCTCTTAAGCTAGTTCTTAATCTCTGGGTGATAAATGTATCTCCTTCTATGCTGTTCTTTCATACATGATCTCCTTTGCTTTCTAATAATCTGTCTTTCTCTTTCTCTATGAACATTTCCTGAAACAAAATACACCTACACAGATGGAAGAGGATGCTAATGCAAGCGTCTCATAGCTCATAAGTCATTAATGTAACAAAATGGAAAAAGAGGACATATTTATTGCTACCTCTATTATTCTGAAAACCTGCAATGTCACATCATTTGATTCAGATTTCCATTCTTTGTCTACTTATTGTCATTAACTGCACTAAATGCAAATATGAGCGGGGTGCTGATGGCTCATGCCTGTAATCCTAGCTACTCAATAGGCTGAGACCAGAGGATTGTGGTTCAAAGCCAGCCTGTTCAGGAAAGTCCATGAGACATTGATATTCAATTAACCACCAGAAATCTGGAAGTACTGCTGTATCTAAAGTGGTAGAGTGCTCAACTTGAACTGAAGAGCTGAGTGACAGCACCCAAGATCAGAGTTCAAGCCCCACAACTAACAAAAAAGTGCAAATATGACTTTAAGTTTCCCCAAAAGGAATGATAACATCAACAGTAATCTTTGTAAGCAGAGAAAATAATTCCAAAATGATTCAGTGCACCTACTTTTGCTGAGTTTTTAAAGTTATGGCTTCTTTGCTGGACATATTCTCTTCTTTTAAAAATTGTCAAATATTAGCTTTATAATAAATTTCATCTTATATTTCTTGGTTTAAGACAGAAGTCCATACAGTTGATGTCACTTGGGTTTCTTACTATCTTAGTTCAAAGCCAACCCAGGCACGAGAGTCTGTCAAACTCTTATTTGTAATTAAACACCAAAAAATCCAGAAGTAAAGTTTTGGCTCAATTAGTAGAATACTAGCTTTGGAGGTAGGTGGACAGAAAAGACAATTGATCAGTTACAGGGTCCAGCCTCTGAGTTCAAGCCCCAGAACCAGCACAAACTAAACAAACAAGCAAATAAAAGAAACCCCAGGTATTTCTTTGGGACCCTACTTAAAGGAGTACTGGTCTGAGAAAAGGCTGCTTTTGAAGAGGCTGCTTTTGCTGATCATACTCACTGCAATCTGCTTTTTTGGAATCCTTATTGCTATGGAGAACTCAGAACCAGACTAAAGGAATTGATAACTGAATCGTACAACAAGAGAATCAGCTCAGGAGTGAAACATCCATTCATAAGACACGTTAAAGCCTCCATATCTTTGTTTCTTTGCAGTACAATACTTTTAAAACAACATTATTTCTTCTTCTTCTATGCTGGCCTTCAAAAGGCACATTGTTTACTTTTGTAATGCTCTCAACTAGAAGTTTACAGACAAGTTTATATGAGTAAAGAAGACACTCAAAACAGCCAGTTTCCTTCAAGCCTTCGATTCTTTTCTTGTACAGTAAAAAGGAAAACAAAAGTTCACTTGAACTTTTAAATTCCTCTATGTTCAATTCCTCTCCTGGGATCAGTTTCCACATCCATTAACAATTACTTTCACTTACTTCCAGTAACAATCTATGGTAATATGTTCTTGATCTTGTTTCTTCCATAGTATCTTTAAGCTATCAAGTGTGTCTGAGGATAGGACTATCCAGTTCAGACAAAGAGAACTCGAAGAAGAAAGATAAGGTTTGCAGCAGATGTAGGTGATTTATAATCTTAGACAATCTACTTAAATCTGTTGAAAATTCTCCCCAACCCCAAACTGCCCTCTTTTAAAAGCTTTGTTTGTTTTTTCCAAAGACTGCCCTTCATTAACTATTTAAAATTTTGAGGGATCATATTCATACTCTCTAGAGATGGATGTTTGGTTGTGATTTTTTTTTTTTTGCCAGTCATGGGCCTTGAACTCTGGGCCTGGGTGCTGTCCCTCAGCTCTTTAGCTCAAGGCTAGCACTCTACCACTTGAGCCACAGCACCACTTCTGGCTTTTTTCTGCTTATGTGGTGCTGAGGAATCGAACCCAGGGCCTCATGCATGCAAGGCAAGCACTCTACCACTGAGCCACCTTCCCAGCCCTGGTTGTGATTTTTATGTGTTTTTGCTTTTTGTGTTTTTTCACTGAATTTCAAAAGGTTGTGCAAGTGTGTTACAATTAAATATATCAAATTGTCCAATGCTCCTGGATCAGAGTCACTCTTTCTATCATTCCTACCCCTTCTCCAAGATTTAGTTCTGATTTAACACTTCCTTTATCGCATGTGTACATTGAGTATTATAGCTGTACTTGCCCCTTGTTCTATTTTTCTTTTTTTATTGTGAAAATACTGTACAGAGTGGTTACAATTGCATGGGCAAGATAAGGAGTATATTTCTTATCAAGTATTGTAGCCTCCGCCTTTGTTTCCCCTTCCCATCCCTTCCCATTCTCCCCCCGCCCTGCACACAATCTTCCTCCCCCCCACCAAAGTTGCAATTTTTGTTTTCAACGTAAGTACTTGTACATCTCCCTTGTTCCATTTTTCATTAATTCTATGTCTTTACTATTATTCCTCTCTGGTTTCAAATTCCTAATGGTCATTCTGTTAAACTGTCTGTTGATATTTTGACAGGTTTATATACATTCCATGGAATGTCAATGCTGCATATACTTGAACTGATGTCAGCTTTTATTTCCATAATTCATTCATCTGCAATAACAATTTGCAAGTCTGGAGACGTGAAACACCTAGACATGCTGTTATTCTCATCCATTTGGAAGATTCATCTTTAGTCAACAAGAAAGTTTAAAAATGGCTTAGAATATATTCTTAACTACCAATTTTTATAAATGGCTTTGTACAATAGTGTGTGATTATTTAACTTAACATGGGATAATACTTTATTCTATGTATGAGTTTTGGAAAAAGAAGTAAACTAAAATTTACTACTATAGAGAAATATGATAGAAATAGCAGACAGATTTTATGTCATATCTCTGAAGAGTATCCAAATTCAAGACATAAAGTCATATTTCTTACTATGTTAGACAGATAGGGAAAACATAAAACAACATATGATAAGGCAATTATTTGTGACTTTTTAAAATGTACCTTATTAAGCGATGAAATTTACTTTATTAGCTAACTTTTGGGTTTGAAATATGGGAGGCTGATCTATTTAACACATTTCTGGAAGGTACCTACTGAACAATAAAAGTGGTGGGTTGTACTATTTCTACAGTATAATAAATGGTCGAACCTATTTGGCATTAGTGCTGGGTAAATAAATCAACTCTATTTAACTTCCTCTCTACAATTGAAAAACTTGTAATGTCACTAAATATCATCTAATTGTCAAATGTTATTTTGGAGAATGTGATTTTAAAAAGTTTATTTGAAAAGGAATACATTTTCAGATTAAATATATGTTAACATTGGTTTGAGTGTGACAACATTTTTATAGCACAGAACCAAGTTGTACTGAAGTACCTGTGTTTTGAAGCACTAAGGAGCTTTTCAATTAATGTTTTTCTGAATTATATTTGACCTCTAAGTCAAGTTTTCCATGACTTGGTAGACCAATTATGGATCTATTCTTCCAGGAACTATTTTTTAACCAATTTATGCTGGACTGAAATCTTTCATTAATCATTAGAGGAGAGGTACTAAAAATAATCTTATGACACTTTGAGATCTTGTTCACTCATAATGGCTGGTCATCTGTAAATTGAAAATTTGAATTACAGTACATTCTCTCAGATTTTGTGATCTCTTCCTTCCTTTTAAGTTGCCTTGAATTTCACAATTGCTTACTGCTAATTTCTGCATCTCAAGATATTTGGGCCCTGAAATATAGGAAATGAGAAATTGAGATGGGTCTTGAATTATTTTCTGTTTCCATGATGCATGAGAAGCAGAGTAAAATCCCTTATAGATTAGAGGAAAACATTGTTTTTTACCATGTGAATTCAGAAGATCAAGAACACTTACAAGGTATCACAAATTTATACCGAAGACATGGTACTGATAACTTTTATATTCTAAAATATTTTCTAAACCTAATTATTCATATTCCAATTGTATTTATTGTAATAAATAAATATCAATTTGCCAAATTATCAACTAATTCTAGTAAGTTTCACTGTGTGAAGTATGAAATCAGCACATATAAATATAAAATAGATAACTATGTATAATATAATAAAAAGGCACATGTTTTGCATTGTTCTGTTGTGGTTAGGGTTTCAAAGGCAACTATGTTTCAAAATATTATTCTTTTTTCTCTAACTTAGTGTTTGATAGGGTTAGACCTAAAGCTTTACCATTTGTAAATTTATAACCTGGAAGCAAGTGGAAACATGGTGATTAAAACATTAACAATTTAAGGCCTAATAATGAGGAGAAACATAGGGACTTCCACGGCAACTATGAAAATATTTGATGATAGAAAGGCAGTAGTGTAATTCCTGCATGGTTGGATGGTAGACAGGCCAGGACATTAGGTAATAAATGCATATGAACAATTTATTCTCCCCCTTGTCTTTAGCTACTTTTGAAATGGTAGGTAAAATAAACAATTATATTTTGATAAATACGTTCTAGTCTGAACAGTTCTGTCTGAAATGTTCATCTCTCTATGATCCCTTGTAACTAAGATTTGTTTTGTTCAAGTAAGACAATCTAGGGTGTCACGGTAAGATATTCTGGTTGGTCTGCTCCTACATGGAAGAAGGGTAAAGAGTCAGGGAGATATTTGTGCCTGTAAGACCTCATTTGGGAAAATTTCAGCTGTAGAGGTTTAGAAGTAGCTCTTAATCAAGCCTTACTTTCAATCCATTAGCTCCACAAAGGTAACTCAGTTGGATAAATAAGTACTTGAAAAAGCCATCACCTTTGGACCTAGCTATAAATTTTTGAAATTACAATCAAATCCCAAATGAAAAAGACTTAAAATAATTATTGACACAAAATATTTCAAATGTGAGCAATCGACTGAACAATATAATTTTTTCCAGTATTCACAGAATTTTAGGGAAATAAGATCAATCGCATTGTTAGGAATAATAAAGTTTCCTTGTTACAAATAGGCACCCAAGGATATAAGCCTGTTTAAAGATTGCATCATTAACTACTTAAATTTAGAGGACACTACATGCTTCAGCAACACGTATACCCAAATTAAAATACAGATATTAACATGGCACTTGCACAAGGATGATATGAAAATTTGTGAAGTATTCCATATTTTTCATTCTTCAGATTCAAGAAATGAAAAACAGTTATTAAAAAGCTGATTACAAAATTACAAATGTAATAATACATGTAATTCATATAATTAAAAGTTAGTTTGACCTCAGTGTATAAAATCTTCACCTTAGAAAGGCCTTTACATAGCATAACCTTTACAAAACTGTTGAAAATAGACAACTTTGTCACTTTTACCCAAAGAAATAAAATAGTATAAGGACCTAGGAAAAAAAAGAATCTTAAAATGTTTCTATCTGGAATGCAATCTGAAAGGACATACTAATGAACCTATATATTATAAAACAATGTAGAATTTAGAGTATAACTAGGAGAGAATAAAAAAAGATTATGGACATTATACAAACATAGATTATAGAATATTTTTAAATAGACTATTTTCAGACAATGACCAGAAATACTTCAGTTTCTCTACTACTCATTTCAAAAGATAAGTTAAAATTATTTCTGATTAAAAAATAACCAACTCTGCAGAAATCATTATAGATGTATATAAAAACTCTTGAATATATTTTGACATCAAATGCAGGCAATTCACTTGGAAGTATTCCACAGAATCGATGAATTTTTACAGTAAGAGATTGTTGTTGCCAGGTGCCAGTAGCCATGCCTATAATCCTAGCTACACAAGAGGCTGAGATCTGAGGATCTCGGTTCAAAGCCAGCCCGAGCAGGAAAGTCCATGAGATTCTTATCTCCAATAAACCACTAGAAAACTGGAAGTGGAGCTGTGGTGCAAGCGGTAGAGCACTCTCTTTCAGCCGAAGAGCGCAGGTATAGCACCCAGGCCCAGACTTCAAGCCCCACAACCAACCAAATAAAAAAAAAAAAAAAAACCAACAACAACGAGATTTCTTTTATTTAGATTGTGAAAATATTTTGTAAGGACATAAAAGGATGGACTGTCATTTTTGAAAATTAAGAAACTTAACCAAACCATTAGGACTGAGGAGAACAATTTGTACAGCCTTCCACAACTTCAAAGATGTAGTGATACATACTTTTCCTTTTGGCCATATCAAATGCAGTTTCTTCCAAGTTGTTCTTCAGGCCTGGATTGACATAAGGGTTCAACAGAAGGAGATCCAAAGTATCTTTGCTATCTCAATTCTCAGCATCAAGATGCAAGGGGGTCAAGAGGCCTTTAGTTTTGGCATTGGTATCTGCATCATGATGAAGTAAAAAAGAAGCCACACTGGTATTATTCCATATATATGCATTGTGCTGGGGTGTCCAGCCATCTACAGTTACTGCATCTGTCGCTGAGCCACCAACTCATGGACAATGTCTAAGTGTCCATTGTAGGCTTCCTGATGAAGTTGGGTATATTCATCGTCATCCCTAGTATTCACATGAGTGGCCTTTTAGGAAAGTAGTCTCCACACTGTAGTAAGCTGATTATTTTCAGCAGCCCAAAGAAAAAATTTGTTTGGATCCTTCTCCATTTAATTCTTGCAATTGATATCATTCCTCACTTGTTCATCTTGTTCCTCATTTTCATCATAATTGCCTAACCAGAGACTTTGAATGCCAATGGGAATAAGGTGTCCATGTATTTCCCTACATAGATTGAACTGGTCAGAAATATCCAGTGAATTTTCTGCATATGTTTTTTCACCATGATTTCTATTCTCTTTTTCCATTATTACTACTCAAAATTATTCTAACTTGAGAGTAAGGAATTTATGGAGAGCAGAGGAAAGATGTTCCTCAATATTAAAAGGTACAGACTCAAAATGAGGACCATGGGTGTCTTTATGTGCAGCTTATTCTAGGAATTAGAAAACATGAAATAATGACTTCTATAAAAATGATCTGGGAAATGTCAAAGCAGAAAGTGAAATGAGGAAACCAAAAACATAAAAGCAAAATAAATTAGGATAATTATGTAACAATAATATTATGCTGATTCTGAACTGCTGTTTGTTTGTTTGTTTTTGGGTCCGGGCGTGGGGCCTGAACTCTGGGCTTGGGCACTGTCCCTCAGCTCAAGGCTAGCGCTCTACCACTTGAGCCACAGTGCCACTTCTGGCTTTTTTCTTTTTGCTTATGTGATGCTGAGGAATAGAACCCAAGGCCTCAGGCATGCAAGGCAAGCGCTCTACCACTGAGCCACCTTCCCAGCCCGAACTATTGTTTTGATTATATTCTCTAAGAAGAAAAAGCGAGAATAGATAGCAAAGGACTACTAATATGTTTTGACTTCTCATTAAGCACCTTCAATCACCAAAATCACATGAAAACAATAGACAGGCCTAATTTATTAGATGAAAACAAGTGTCTTTAAAAAAAAAAAACAAAAGAATTTAAGTAGTCATGCAAAGGACTTCGATTTTACTACAGCACTATACATTTTTTTATAATGTTGAGTAACAATAAATATTGGATCCATTAGAAAGCTCTTAAAGCTTATATGTTCAATAGTAAGTTCTCTTACACTATATCATGATATTTTTTGCAAATGATCTTACCAAGAAATTTACATTACTAACTTGAATTTCTGACAGAACAATATCATCACTGCACATCTTGCTTTTATCATCTACGTTTTAAATTACTATTTAAATATGTGCATTAGATAAGCATAAAAGAATAATAGAAGCCACGCTGACGGCTCATGTCTTTAATCCTAGCTAATCAGAAAGATGAAATCTTACGATTGAGGTTTGAAACCAGACCAAGAAACAAAAAGTCCAGGGGCTGGGAAGGTGGCTCAGTGGTAGAGCTCTTGCCTTGAATGCATGAGGCCCTGTGTTTGATTCCCCAGCACCACATAAGCAAAAAGAAAAAAAGCCAGAAGTGGCACAGTGGCTCAAGTGGTAGAGCGCTAGCCTTAAGCTGAAGAGCTGAGGGACAGCACACATACCCAGAGTTCAGGCCCCAAGACCGGACCCACACCCCAAAAAAAGAAAAAATTAAAAAAATCCATTAGATTCTGATTTGAAGGTAACCAGCAAAAGCTAGAAATGGTACTGTGGTACAAGCGGTAAAATGCTAGCCTTGAGAAAACTAAAACAAAAAAAACCCAACAAATTCTGGGACAGAGCCAGGCCCTAAGTTCAAGCCTTAGTATTAGCACCAAACAAATGAATGAATTACTTAATTAAAATAAATTAAGTGGTCACATGTGGCGAGGCAAGTAAAATGTAACACCCGTGGTGACGGGATTGTGTATTATTTTGTAATGAGGTAAATAATCATTTGTCCTAATCACTAATATTTTATTTGAACTTTTTTGTACAATAAACCCTGAATTTAGCATGCCTGTATATGTGTGTGTGTACATGTGCACACATGTGTGTATGTGTATATGTACGTGTGTGCTGTTGCAATGTTGCTTGCCATTGTGAACAAGTTGAGGCTGAAAAGATCTAACTGTGTTGCAATATTTTATTTATCAGTATCTGTCATGTCATTTCTATGGAACCACCCTTCTGTACATTTTAGTTGTCAAATAATAACATCATCATAATCAAAGCATTTACAACATTAAGTTAGATAAAAGAGACCGCTTTCAGCACTTATTATATGTTAGGTGAGAAGATACAGACATAATTAGGTAGTAAGTTATTGGTGTAAGCTGATTGTCAGTACAAAATATGTACTTGATCTCTTAAATTTTTTATACATTTAAGATATACTCATGAAGTGGGTTTGAATGACTTGACCAAACAAGTATTACTCTCTGGTTATTCCTGTGAAACACAAGGTCGATAAACTCTTTCCAGATTTCTGTTGAAAATAACTTTCTTAGTAAGATCATATCTATTCTAAGAGATAATCATCTCCATATTACATTTGAATATCCCATCTTATTGCCTGAAAATCAGTATTGTGGATATGCTTGTTAGATATTCCTTTCAAAAACAAACAAACAAAATCATGTGTCATCTCCAAATGGTGGATGTATTTGAAGTTGTTTTGTACATGCAAAGGGATCTTCACGAATGGCTCTTTTGTGGGATTAACTATGGCAACTTTAACAAATAAGGCTTTTTAAATATCTTTTCCAATATAAATAACATCCCAGAGCGAGTCCTAAATTTCTGAAAAAATTTTGACTATTTAAGTATTATTTCAGTTCATTGACTGTAGAGCTGAAGACATTTCGAAATAAATATTGTTAAGATCTGAAAATGTAAGTAGGTATATAGGCTTTTTATGCATCATTTTATGAAAACCCAATTTTTATGAAAGTAAATGAAATAGAATAATAGAATGTAAGTGAATTTCATAAGCTAATTATTAGTATAACTTTGTTTTCTATTAACACAGTCCTTTGAATATAGATGATGCAGTTAAATTATTTCCTTTGTGTCTCTTAACTTTAGTTAGTTTTAGAATCTGTATACGTAGAAGAGTGAATTTGTAGTATAAATAAAGGTCTTTAAAATGATTAGGATTAATCTTGTGTTTTGTGTCCTACGCCCAAGAAAATAAGTTATTTTCAAGTGTTAATAGTTTATCATTATCATTATCATAACACATTTTGAAAAAATGCAGTAGTATTGATGTCTTTTTAAACCAATTGTATTCACAAGTTGGAGAGTCTTAAATTCATATGTAAGTCTTCGTGTCTATGAGTTTTAACCTCTTGTTCCTAACATTAATGATAGGCCAGACTGCATTTTGGGGTATATGAAACGTAAAATATTTATCTGGGTTCAAATGTGATTTTTATATCAGTCTTGCTTTAAGAACATTTTAAAGTAATACATTTCTCTCAAAATGTTGGGTGTAAAAGCAATCAAAATACATCTAATGGTAAACAACTTAGGTGAGCAATGTGGAAATGATTGTTTCCATAAGATCTGCAGTCTGTTTCCAACAGGATTTGGCAGGTCGTTCTTTCACTATGACTGTGTTAAACAGAGATGTGGTCCCCAGGCAGTGCAGAGTTCAGTCATGGGATAGTATATGATTTTTACTATTTTGAGCGAGAAATCAAGAATGTTATAGTTGAGCAGTTCCTTTCGCCAGGGAAGTATAAATTGATTATGAACTTAGACTTTTCATATTACAGTTACTTATTTTCTTTTATTTTTTGTTCAGTCATGGGGCTTGAACTCTGGGCTTGGGCAGTGTCCCTGTGCTCTTCCACTCAAGGTGAACGCTCTGCCTCTTGAGCCACAGTGCCACTTCCAGTTTACTAGTGGTTTATTAGAGATAAGAGTCTCACAGTCTTTCCTGTCTGGGCTGGCTTTGAACTGTGATCCTCAGATCTCAGCCCCCTGACTAGCTTGGATTTCAGACGTGAGCCACTGGCATCTACCTGTTACCTATTTCCTAACAAAGTTAAAGGGATATATTATTAGAGTGTGCCCAACAATTTTGGGCAATTTTCTTAGAATTAGTAGATTGAGTGCTGGTATTTTAGTCATAAAATAGAATGAGTTTATTTGATATGGTGGGAATGAGCCACATGCTAACACTTAACATGTGTGCAATGTTGTAATAGTAATTCCAACTCAGAAGTCTTCAATATCATCATCTGAGAATTAAAAATAGAAGTAGTTCCATTTTATGGTAATATTGTGAGTATTAAATTAGATATCATAGGTAAAGTGCTTGGAAAAACAAGCAGTATTTGATACTTTCTACTTGTTATTTTATCATGTGATGATTCTAATACTTTTACTGTGATTTTTATATTGTGTCTATTTAGGATATGCAATGTGCTGAATTGATATTCATTGCATTGTGAGAAAAATACCTGCAGGTAAAATTTCTGAGGAGGAAATTATTATATTGACTCATGGTTTAAGAGAACACAGTTTAAGATCAGATATCTCCATTGTTTTTAATTATATTCTTATTAAATAGTTGTATGAAGGAATTTCCCTTCAACAAATCAGTTTATAAGTACAATGGATCGTTAAATAACTTTCCCACACACTTCCAAAGCTCACCCCACTTTATTTTTTCTAGTTTCATACTATCTGCATTGAATATTATGCCTTCATTGTCTTCCTTCATAGCTCTCTTTATTCCTTCCCTTTGACTTCCCCTCACACCTTCCAAGTGATAGTTTTCTGATATTCATTTTGTAGGATTAAAAGTTCCATTTTATAAGAAAATAAACCTTTTAACTAATCCTCAGCAAATATCATGGGTTGGTTAATACTGTTGTCTAAACTTGCATAAATTTTGGCTTCAAAATACACGACGGAACATGGGTCCTTTGTGTGACTGGTTCTGAATTAACTTACTTAACATATTTTTAGATCTATCTATTTCATCACAAATGATTTAACAGTCTTTATAATGGATGGGTGCAATTCAATTGTGTATATGTTCTACACATTCTCCATCCCTCCATCCGCCAAAAGGCATCTGGACTGTTTCCATAACTTGGCTATGGTGAATCATGCAGCAGTTAACATGATTGTGAAAGTGATTTTATTGTAATCTTTTGGAAGAATTCATCCCTATCTTTTTGGGAGCAATCCTCTAGCCAATTTTACAGAATATGCACATCCCTCCCTTCATCTCCATCACAACGTGTTGCAAGTCTTCAAAAACAAACTAACCCCTAATGGTCTCAATAAGCTAAAACCACACGGTGCCCATATTTTTCAATACATTTTTTTCATAATTGTACACATAATTTAGTGAGAACCTTTGATGTACTTTCCTAATGTGGGAATGAGGGACATGACAATAGAGTAAAAGTAAGAAATATGCAATGTAATTGCCTATTATCATATTTAAAATCTTTTTCAGCTCTAATTCATAGACCCACTATTATTTTAATCTTTATTTGATTGCTTCATCTATCTCCTAAATTATAACAGGTGATTTAAATACAAAGGCAAAAAAGTGTAGTTTGATTTTGACACTCATGTGTGAGGATCCATGATATGGGCAATACATGGATTGAAATTAATAGCCATTATTTGTTTTGTTAAAGTAAAATTGGTTTTCCCAAACTGATTCTTGCAATACATATTCAATTCAACAAGAAACATTTGACAAATCCTTGTTTTATTCATCATTAACTTTTGTTTCCATTTTATTTTATAACGAATGATAATTTCATAAACCTACTATAGATACAAAAATATATTAAATATTTCTATCTGAGGATAGGAAGGTGGCTCAGTGTTGAAGCGCTTGCCTTGCATGCATGAGGCCCTGGGTTCAATTCCTCAGCACCACATAAGCAAAAAAAGGAAAAAGCTGGAAGTGGCCCTGTGGCTCAAGTGGTAGAGCTAGCCTTGAGCTGAAGAGCTGATGAACAGCATCCAGGCCCAGAGTTCAGGCCCCACGACCAAACCTCCCAAAATTATTTATATCTGTATGCATTGATATATACATACACACATATATTATACAGGTTATAATGCTAATTTATAACTTCTGTAACAATTTAATAAATTATAAAAACATCAATGGCTCATGCCTGGAATCCTGGTTACTCAGGAGGCTGAGATATAATGATCATAGTTTGAAGCCATCCTGGGCAGGAAAGTCCAAGAGCCTCTTATCTCCAAACAACTAAAAGAAAATCAGAATTGGAACTGTGCTCAAAAGAGTAGAGTGGTAGCTTAGAGAGAAAAAGCTCAGGGACATCACTCAGGATCTTAGTTCAAGAACTACAATCTACCCTAAAAAGTCTATTTAATTTACCCCTGTGTAAATAGAGTATTTCCATCACCCAAATTCACATCCATTTTCATTTGCAAGGTAACACTATTACGTATTTAGTATCACATACATTATCACTTAAGTAGAAAGCATTGCAACATGGGTTCATTCTATCTCTTTCATGGATTTTAGTCCACCCAAATACTCAAATTTTACAATTATTCCATTAAAGCCATAGCTTTTTTCTTTAATACCCATAATATTAGAGCTTGAATTGAGTGTCTTGTGTCTCATAAATGGGTGTTCTTACCACTTTGTCATGCCCCAACCCTAAATGATCCTGATTAATTTTCAGATAGAATCTGGCTTCCTACTTGTGTGTAATCGTGGGCTCAGCCCACTTGATGTTATTCTTCCTGGAATTTAGAATAACAGATGCCTGGAATTGTGTACAGATCTTTCTACCCAGTCTGGACTTTAACCACTATCCTCACAACAGTACACTCTCATATAGTCAGGATTTTCATAAGCTTATCATAGCTGATTTTTTAAAAAATCTTTGCATTTCCTGCAGGTTCTTAAGTACTGAATTAATTTGTGGTTTTGGGGGGGGGGTTGTTTTCTTTCATTTGAATGTATGTGTTGAGTTTTTCTTCACTTTTCCTTTTGTTTCTTTCACGCAAGTTCTTACCTAAAGTGCTGAGAAACCAATTCTTCTTTTGCAAGATAGTGAAGGTGAACATTACTTAGTCCAAAGCAATTTCAGTAATATTTAAACACCTTCATATTTATTAATGGTATACAAATGCTAAGTTGCTGAGAAAAGTCTTTTTATTTTCACAGTTGTCTTTGGGATACACAGACAGATCATGAATTATATGAAGATAATAAAACTACAGATGCTTGCCTGGAGGAGAAAAACCTATCATTAATTGTTTGACAGTGGCTTCCCTTCTCATGAAAGAAATATGTTGCTTTATGCAGGATTTCTCAAAATCAAATTGCTAGGAAGAACCTAAGCAATCATCTAACACTACCGAGTTGAAGGAGATGATTTGACCTCCTGAATAATTGACATTTGGATCAAATAAAAGCAGGCTTCCAAAAAGAGAGTACACTTTAGAAAAACGTAACGAGTTGTATGTAAACTGGTGCTTAGTTGGTTTTGTTAATTTGTGAACTAATACAGGGAAATAAATTACAGCAAGGTTAAAAATTAAAGAACTCTGTATTGAAATACATATTTGTGTGTATGTGTGTGAGTATGTGCACGTGCCTGTACACACATGCGCATGTGCGTGTTCTCATGCATGCAGTCATCATTCTTGTGGCTTGATAGTGCCTGGGCATTATGCCTAAGCTTCTGTGCCCCAGGATATTGCTCTACCACTTGAGCCATTGCTTCACTTCTGGTTTTTTGGAGATAATGTATTTTCATGATGGGACTGGCTTTGAACAGTGCTCTTCAGATCTCAGCCTCTCAAGTAGCTAGCTAAGCTGATTCAGCCTCTAAGTAGCTAGTTAAAATTCTGCCTGTCCACTAGGCTTCACTGCTCTTTTATTCTTTTCTTGAGGTAATCACAAGTCTAAGTCATGTATATGTCTAATTGCTTTAAAAATATTGTTACTGCTTTGCATCAGAGGTTCCCATGTGTACTCTTAACTATTGAGGAGGCTTGAGAACAGAACCCAGGACAAATTTTAGTGGACTTCCTTCTCAATCTATAGCTGGGTTCATTGTATCATTTCCACCATCCTGCACTATCCTAGAGACTCAGATGGGAAGGATCCAGGCCAGCCAAGGTAGGAAACTAGACAAGTTGGTGTGCAACTCTGATGCCATTGATGATATGAAGGCACAAAGGACAGATCAGGTTCATGTTCTTGTGGAAAGGGAACCACTATCTTAATATTAACCACTGATATTATGCCATCCTAGCAAGAACAATATCCCAAGTGGAAATCCCCACAATTTACTAAAACCAAAATAAGTATATAGATTTTCATCCAAAACTTAGTACAATCTGTTGTTTGCTCTAAAATCATCTTTATCTCATTATCATATAATGTGACAGAATAGTTTCTTCATTAAACTTATTATATATTTAAAAGACCTAGAAAATTTTTTCTCTTATTAAGTGCAAACGAATGTCAAATTGCCTCATTTTGTACATATTTGTCTACCACTGAAAATTAATCTAATGTTTATTATAGTAATATATTCTGATTTATTACTTTACTTTGTAACAGTTTTTAAACTTTTTTCTTCTCTGCTGAAATTTAAGTATTTAAATATTATCACCAACGTATATTCCTTGAGTACGTGGGGCAGTTTCTTGCAAAGTTTTTAACCAATATCTTCTAAGAATTTTAATAGGTATATTATTTGGTTTATTTTTAATTTCTATTTAATTTTATTGTAAAGGTGATGTACACAGGGGTTACAGTGACTTAAGTAAGGTTATGAGTACATTTCTTATGGAAAGAACATTGTTATCCCCTCATCGATTTTTTTTTGTATACTCAAACAACTTCTGATGCTGTTGCTGTTGCTGTTGCTATTGATCAATGGGTACTTTTGCTTTTTTTGTTCATGCGTTTTTATTATAAAATTTATATACAGAGGGTTTACAGTTACTTAAGTCAACTAAGTGTACACTTCATTTTATTTTCTAAATTTCAAATTTTGAACTTAATTACTTATTTTCTTTTGTTTCTTTAATGTAATTTTTCAGAGTGGTAGGATTAGTTGATTTAATTTTGCATGATTTTTACACATGTAAATTATTCAGACACATATATTTTGCTTTAAAAATATTTAACATGTGAATATTTAAAATTATTTTCTTAATTTTTATATGGTCAGTGAATTTAAATAAATTTATTTTCTTATAGTTCTAAACATATTTTTCCAGGTAACAAATACTTACTGTATTTTCAAAAAGCACATACTTTATTAAGAAAGGCTTCATTACCTGGTGACTTTTTTGTAAATATTTGTACTTGAATTAAAAATGTTTAAGATAGGCATGGTGACTTGGGGCTTCCATTTTCTAGCTCTGGTAGGAACTGCAAATAGGGTTTGTAATTCGGGAAAGCCTGAGAAACTATGAGACCTTATTATAAAAATATCCAGAGTGAAATGATTAGAGATATAGCCATTCATAGCGGGATATAGAGTGCATGGATATCATATTCTAAATCTTGAGTTAAAACAACAGTAACATCAATGTTTTGTCAAAATAAAAGCATATATGTTTCACAATGTTTATTATTTAAAACTTGTTTGCGAAGATTCTCATGTCTTCTATTTCTTAATTTTCAATTTACTTAATCCATAACAATCCAAGTATATTGTGATTATTTTATTTCTACTACTTTTAAATATTATGAGCAATGTTTTGATTTCATATATTAACCTACTTTTACTATTTGTAAAAATTTTCTCTGTTTAATATGAAAATATCAATATTCCAAATGAATGGATGTGGTGTGTATGTGTGTGTGTGTTTATGTGGTTTCTATGTGTGTGTGTTTCTGTGTACTTTGTAATGCTTGGGAGATCACACCATTGTTTCACATATGCCAGGCCAAGGTTTTACCACTGAACCATATTGTCTAGTTAGAATGTAAATAGTTTTTTAAATTATGACTTTTAAATTTTCTTTGCTAGTATGTTTTTTCAAAGTAATATATAATGAAATGTGTACCATATTCTATCCACGATAGCAATTTTTATTGTTATTTTAGTGTTACTTAGAATATTTCCATTGCCTTTCCACTTACAAACTCTTGTGTTTGTTATTGATAAAGGTTTTACTTTGCTTATTTTCTCTCTTCATTGAATTTGCATTCAGAGTTTACCTATTCTTTCTCTTATTAGGAAATTAATTATCATATTCCTATTGCAATATCTTTACATTGTAAGAGGTCTATACAATGCTTTATTTTCTATTTTATTTTTTCCCACCTTTTCTGACTCTCAGTACACACTATTTTGTGTATTAAAAAAAAAACTTGATTCAGGACACATCGATTATTTTCCTCCTTCTCTTCTCTGAAGTCTTTCTGTTTTTTGAAACACAATACCAATGACATACAGCTCCTATGTGGTCCATCCATCCTATTCCCTCTCACTCTCCTCTGTAGTACATCTCAAGTCGTTATCATTCAGATTTATTAGGCTATAGTATTATCTAAATCTTAACTCATTCCTAAATTAGTTTTAGTTGCTTCTAGCATTCCATAAAGACATTTTTCTATATATAATATCTGGGGTCTTGTGTTTTCACAAGGTGAAAAATATGAGTGACTATCAAACATGTAGATATCTCTACAGAATATTGGTCCACTTGCTCAATGAACTCCTATATAAATTCAAGGAATGTAGGGCAGTTAGAACAATCTTGAAAAATGGTGTAGCTTGAGCCCTCATATTAGATTTGAATTTTATTACCATGTTTAGTAGTGAAGAAAACATATCTCTACTATAAGAATAGACACATATGTCCAACCTTTCTTTAATTTGTTGTGTTTCTGGGTCTCTATTAAGAAAATGTTGGCCTGTGCCAACAAGACCTAGGGTTTCTCCTGCTCGATCCTGTAATGTTTTCAGATTGTCCGCTTTTACTCTGAGGCCTTTGATCCATTTGGAGTTGATTCTGGTGCAGGGTGATATATAAGGGTCTAGCTTCATTTTTCTCCAAGTAGTTAACCAATTTAGTAAGCACCATTTACTGAAGAGGTTGTTTTTCTTCCATTCTTTTTTTAGCTCCCTTATCAAAGATTAGATGGCTATAGGTCTGTAGGTACATTTCTGGATTTTCATTTCTATTCCATTGGTCCTGAGGTCAGTTCTTGTGCCAGTACAAAGTTGTTTTGATTACTATGTCTTTATAGTGAAGTTTGAAATTTGGTATTGATATTCCTCCAGCAGTGTTCTTTCCTGTTGAGGATCATTTTTGATATTCAGGGTCTTTTATTGTTCCATATGAATTTTTGCATTGCCTCTTCTATTTCCTTGAAGAATGAGGATGGAATTTTGATAGGTATCGCATTGAATTTGTAGATAGCCTTGGGAAGTATTGCCATTTTCACGATGTTGATCTTTCTAATCCAGAAGCGTAGGAGTTTTTTCCCCTTTCTAAGTTCTGTTTGGATTTCCTTTTTCAAATTTTTTAAGTTTTCATCATAGAGGTCCAGAGCTTCTGCAAGGCAAAGGACATAACTAGCAAGATCAATAGAAAGCCCACGGATTGGGAGAAGGTCTTCACTAGCCATACAACGGACAAGGGTCACATATCTAAAATATACCTGGAATTCAAAAAAATTAAATCCCCCAACAACAAATCTTCAAAGAAACAACTCCCCAATAAATAAGTGGGCTAAAGTCTTAAAGAAAAACTTCTCTGAAGAGGAAAGCAGGATGGCTATTAGTCACATGAAGAAATGCTCAACCTCCCTACCCATAAAAGAAATGTAAATCAAAACAACATTGAGATATCACCTCACTCCAGTTAGAATAGCTAAAATCAAGAACTATAATGACAACAGATGCTGGATGGGATGTCGACAGAAGAGAACCTTATTGCATTGTTGGTGGGTGTGTAAACTTGTTCAACCATTTTGGAAAGCAGTATGGAGGTTCCTCAAAAGACTCCGCATAGAGCTCCCCTATGACCCAGCAATCCCGCTTTTGGGCATTTACCCAAATGCTCACAAACAAGAACACACTAAAGCTACCAGCACGATTATGTTTATTACAGCATTATTTACTATAGCTAAGATATGGAACCAACCCAGATGCCCCTCAGTAGATGAATGGATCAAGAAAATGTGGTATACACACACAATGGAATTCTATGCCTCCCTCAGAAAGAATGGCATTGCCCCATTTGTTCGGAAATGGAAAGATTTGGAAAAAATTATATTAGGTGAAATAAGCTAGGCCCAAGGAAACATAGGTCTCATGGTTTCCCTTATTTGCAATATCTAGTATATGTCTGAGTCAAGCAGAAAAGGTCAGATAAGGTGATGTTAGGGAAATGAATCCTAAGATATGTATTCAAATGTTTTTTTTTCTTTAATTCGATTGTTTCTAACAGATTTATAAGATTATTTCTTTGTTGCCTTCTATGTCCCTCCCCCACAGTATAACCTCTGCTTTCACTGTATTGAGGTTGGTATAATTTGTGCCGGGGAAGGGGAAAAACAAATCGTTTAAATAGGGATACAGGTGGACCCATTGCAACAATGAGAAGTACAAGTTGTCATGTCGACAAAGAACTTTAAAATTTGGTTCTGCGGTGGGAGGATTCGGTGAGATGGGGGAAGGATGGGAAAGGATGTGAACGGGAAACAAAGGAGCAGTCTACAGTGCCTGATTAGAAATGTACTCAATCTTGCCCATGTAATTGTAACCCCTCTGTGCATTATTTTCACAATAAAAAAAGAAAAAAAGAAGAGACACATAGAAGAATGTAACAGATTTATCAAAAATAAATTCTTAGTTTTATGGTCAATACATTTTGACAAGGATGCCATGACTTTATCAAATAAAAATATAATCTTAAATGGGTATATTGGCACTATTGTCCCCCTAGATTTAAAGAATGATCTTAGACTACTACCTCTAACCTTATACAAAAATTTAAAGTAAAAAATAATTATCAAACTAAATGTGAGGTATAAAAATCTATAGAACATAAATGTAAACATTCATGATATTGGATCAGTAAAGGTTTCTAAAAGATTGACATTGAACGTATTAGTTGCTAAAGAAAAGCAAGAATAAACTGATTAATATCAACTGATTACTGTTCTTAATTCTAAGAAAGGAGTAAAAACATATCCAACAGATAGAGGACACATATTTGTTAATGCTACAATATTAATGCTATAATGATACTGAGTCTTACGTACATTTATAACTTCTAACACCATATAAAATTTTTCCCAAACATGATATTTTTAAAGAACATATGTAAATTAATAGTCAATAAGGGGGGCATATGAATTAAGCTCCTCTTTATGATCTAAGAAAAATTATAAAAAACTCACTGGTATGACCATCATATAAAAAGATGACACAAAATATAGTAATGCATTTGTAGAGAAATATATACTCTCCACATAGCAGAATGATTTATAAAACTGCAATCATTTTAGCAAGCAAATTTTGAAGTATTCAAAAGGTCAAAGAGAATTGTATGATCCAGCGATCACACTTCTATGTATGTATTAAAGAGAAGAAAAAAAAAAAACTTGTTTGGACAGAGAATGTAGTTAATTGACAGTGCACTTGAATTGTATGTGTGACACCCTGGAAATAATGCCTCAAATCAAATTTTGAAAAGACACATTATAGAGGATGTATGCTGAACAAAATCCTGTAACTGAATTTTGTATCTATTTTAATGTCTGTTCTAAAGTTTACAGCATTTCTATTTGAAGAAATGCAAGTTTGTGAAAATTAGGCTTGGAAAACCTGTGATTGTACAATTCACTTCCAAAGCACTAAAATGTATACAATAAAAGGAGATAATATATTGCATGTGAAATACATGACAGCCAAAAAAATTTATTAAAAATACTTCACACAAATTTCAGAATATATGAAAAGATATCTTGGTGTTGGCTAAAAAATCTTTGTAAACTACGGCTGTTAAAACAAAGATGTTATTTCTCTTTATTTTTAGTTTTTTGATCTGTTGTTTTGATTTTATGCAGATATAACTCAATCAAAAAGTTTATGTGATAAATGGAATATCTAGGAATTATGCGTCACTTATGAGTAATTGATAACTATTTCTGGAAGAAACTTTTGGCAAATGACAGAAGACCCAAATCTATTAATCTGCATTTTATGAAAGCCATATGTTACTTCCTCAATCCAATTGCTTTTCTCTACTTTGCTAGGAAGAAAATGTATTCTCACGTTAAGAGCCAATAGCAGTGAAAAGAAACAAAATACACAATCATCTTGATTTATTTGTGAAAATATCAAATGAAATACAACAATTCTACTTAATCGACTCCAAATTTGGTATCTATGAAGATGTTCCTGAATGCTAACATCCATTGATTTTTCGGAATTTTAATTTCTACCAACATATGAAAACTAGAACAAGAAAACAAATACAGTCTTAGAGCAAACCAGCATTGGACTAATTTTCTTTATTGTTGTGAAATTACAAAAGGATTGATACCATTAAGAAAATGATCCATTCCTATGGAAATCATTTAATAATGTTTATCATTTATAATTCCAATACCAAGCAAGAGTAATTTTATATAATCATTACAAATATCATTTTATTGCAATCTAAAATAGAATAAAAGACAAGTCCCAATATATTATTATTATTCTTAATTTCTAATCATTACCTAAATATCTTAAACAATCTATATAGTCATGTCTTTAATGTAGACGCAAATATTCTATACTTTGTTTTTTTTTGGGGGGGGGGCAGTTCCAGTAGCGAGGCCTGAACTCTGGGCCTGGGCACTGTCCCTCAGCTCTTCATCTCAAGACTAGTACTCTACCACTTGAGCCACAGAGCCACTTCTGGCTTTTTTCTTTTTCTTATATGGTGCTGAGGAATCAAACCCAGGGCCTCATGCATGCAAGACAAGCGCTCTACCACTGAACCACTTTCTCAGCCCCAAATATTCTATAATTTTTACTTATCATTTTCCACGGACATATATTCATGTTTCTTAGAAATGTTCACAGCAGTTAAAAGATGCTTTTGTGAAATTAATGTGCTATATTTTGTTGTTGTTTTTGTTGTTGTTGTTTGCAAGGCCTCGGCATTTTCCCTAAGCCTTGTTGTGGTCACTGCCAGCAGTCTCCAACTTGAGGCACATAGCTAATTCCTGTTTTTAGTGGTTAATTGGAGAAAGAATCTAACAAGTACTTTTCTGTCTGGGCTAGTTTCGAACACAATTCTAAGATCTCATTATGACAATGATCTCTAAAAATGTATGGAGTTTTTTTTTTTTTGATTGGAGTTATTTTTTTTAATTGGCAGAGTACCGTACAGAGGAGTTACAATTACATGGGTAATATAACGAGTACAGTTTTTATCAAGCATTGTTACCTCCTGTGTATTTCCCCTTCCCATCCTTTCTCATACTCCTCCTACCTCCCCCCACCCAATCATTACCCCCATCAAAGTTGAAAAATTCGTTTTTCGACATACTACTTGGACATCTCATTGTTGCAATGGGTCCACCTGTATACCTATTTAAAGGGTGTGTTTTTGACCTTTCCCTCCAAAATTTTACAAACATCAAATACAGTGAAATCAGGGGTTATACCATGGGGGAGGGACATTCAAAGCAACAAAAAATCATTTTATAAATATGTTAGAAACAATCACAAGAAAGAAAAAAAAACATTTGAAGTCGAATCTTATCTCTTAAAACCTACCAGTTTTAAAACCTGCCAGTTTTAAGAGATAAGAGGAGGGGTAAAAGTTCTCTTAGATACCAATCCATCTTCAAAATATTTGGTTCCAAGCACTCCGTCTAAAACATATTCAACAACTAGTAAAACTTCTGTTGGCTGTAACTTCCTCCATGTGTGCATGTATACATGGGTATAAGTATGTGTGCATTAGTGTGTATAGTAACATATATGTGTACATATATAAGGGCATATACACGTATAGGAATATATAAATAAATATACATTTATAAATATATGTGCACACATATATAAATACATAGATATGTATATGAATATTTATGCATATCAGGTGTTCTGTGATTTAACCTATAGTTCCCAGCACATTGTCTTTCTCACAGTGTACATGATAAACTGCTCTGTGTATCTGTGGTATATGATGTGTATCACTTTGTACTCACTTCCCCCATTACCTTGTATCTCATTCCTGTGAACAACTTCAGTCTATTTTCCATATGATAGCTTTGTTTTCATTACATGTAGTTACTTACTGATAATAAAATAAAAAGGTTGTAAAAGAAAAAGAACTTTTAGGTCACAGGTTAAAAGTATTATATTCATCCCAATGATTCCTATGAGATAAAATTTATAATAGTAGTAAAAGTGAAAAGGAATCCTAGATCTGTTTTGCCATTTAGAATGACAGAGAATAATATCACGTCACTGTTATAACTCTTAAAGAATGCAAGGGTAACTGACGGTCGTTATAATGTTCCCATAAAATCAGTGGTACCTAAAGTATAATAGTAAACTAGCAGAAATTCTAAGTAGCAGACATGGAACATGAAAGAAAAAAAGAGGAAATGAAAGAGAGTGAAAGAGAGAGAAATATCGTAATACTGAAAGTGCATAACAGAGAAACAAGAGCTATATGAGAATATTCATACTGCCATCTTTAGATTCTACATGTACGTTTGAATGTATTTGATGTATGATAACCCATCAACATAAAATATAAAGTAATTTTGATAAAAAAATAAAGACTCAGAAGTAGTTATAAATGCTAAAACAATCTTCACAGAAGGAAAGTCTCAGAGATATTTCATGACTTTGAAAAGGATAAAGTAGCTTCGGTTATTAAAAATTTAGAAATATGACAATTCACAAAAATATAAAAAGATATTCATATATTTCATTATATAACCCAAAGTAGAAAGCAAATGTTGTTTAGATGCTTTTTTAAAACACAGTCTCTCAGGTGCTGGGAAGGTGGCGTAGTGGGATAGTGCTTGCCTTGCATGCATGAGGTCCTGGGTTTGATTCCTCAGTACCACATAAGCAGAAAAAGATATAAGTGGTGCTGTGCCTCAAGTGGTAGCACTAACCTTGAGCTGAAGAGCTGAGGTACAGACCCAAGATCCAGAGTTCAAGCCCCACAACCTACAAAAACCAAAACAAAAAAGAAAACAAAACCCAATCTCTCACTTTTGTGGCCTCAACTATGTAATACTGCGGGTTCAGCCTAGGGCTAAGATTTTAGGTGCGGACATTTATCAATACTCCTGATTCAGACTCTACTTGATAAAAGTAACTAGTAGATGTCAGGGACAAGCAGAAAAGGTCAAAAGCTATGTACAATGACTAAATAAGATGATGTTAAGTGAAATGAGCCCCAAGATAGGGACACAAGGGTTTTTTTTTTCTTTCTTGCTATTTTTTCTAATGTACTTATAATGTACCATGCGATTTTTTTTGTTTCTTTGTATGTTCCTTCCCCAAGGAATAACTCCAGTTTTCACTGTATTTAATGTCGATGTTCTGCATCTTGTATATACATTTATCTAATTTAGGGAGGAAAAGGGACAAAACAAAATACTTAAATATGAATACAGGTTGACCCATTGTAACAATGAGATGTACAGACAGTATTGTAAAAAACGAACTTTGCAATTTAGGCAGGGGTGGGGGGTGAGGATTATGGACTGTATTTGTGGAGGTAGGGAGGAAGGGATCTTAGGGAAAAACAAAGGAGGCGGTAGCAATGCTTGATAAGAAATGTACTTATTACCTTATTCATGTAACTATAACCCCTCTATACAGTATTTTTACAATAAAAAACGTATTAAAAATTATACTAAATGAAGTAAGCCAAGTCCAAAGAAACATAGTTCCCATGGTATCCTTTATTTGCAATAACTAATATATGTCTGGGATAAGCAGAAAAGATCAAAAGCTATGTGCATATGACTAGATAAAATTATATTAAGGTAAATGAACCCCAAGATAGGGACATAAGTGGTTTTTTCTTTCTTGCTGTTGTTTCTAATGTATTTATAATGTACAATGAGATTTTTTCTTTTTTATATGATCATCCCTCATAGTATAACCCTTGTTTTTACTGTATTCGATGTTGGTGCTCCTGCATCTTGTATATAAACTTCGTTAATTTGGGGAGGGAAAGGGAAAAACAAAATGCTTAAATAGAGATGTAGGTTGACCCATTGTAACAATGAGATGTATGAACTTCACAATTTAGCAGGGGAGAGAGGAGTGAGGGGTTAGGAGTTGGGATGTGTACTTGTGGAGGTGTGAGTGAAGGAACGGTGGGGGAAAAACAAAGGAGGAAACAATGCTTGATAGGAAATGCACTCATTATCTCACTCATGTAACTCTAACCCCTCTGTACAATATTTTTACAATAAAAAACGTGTAAAAATGTTACAAGATAATATTGTTAACAAAGAAATTAATGCAGAACAGTGACATGAAGATATAATGAATAAGAGTGTGTGTGTGTGTGAGTGTGTGTTTGTGTGTGTGTGTTTGTGTGTGTTTCTTCTTGTTGACATGGTCAGAATTTGAACTCACGTCTTCAAAGTCTTGCTAGGCCATTCTTCTTTAGATTGGTGAGTTATTATATAAGCTACATCTCCATTCCTAACTCTTTGCTAATTCATTATAATTTTTGAAAAATAATCTCATGAATTTTTTTTGCCCTGATTGGCTTTCAACTGTTATCCCCATATCTCAGCCTCCTGTGTAGATATCTCGAGTAGTGAGGATTACAGGTGTGATCAACCACCACAAGACTTTCAGAATAATCTTAAAAGTAGGAGAAAGTTTACTTCACGGGGACCTGTTTTTATATCTCCTAATTTGAAAACATTTTGGAGTGATTATATGTGAGTTTATTCCTTTTTGGCTTCTTAAAAGACAGTAAGTGATGGTATTTAAAAGTTTCTAGTACTTTTTTGTTTTTGGGTCAGTCGTGGGACTTGAACTCTGGGATTGGGCTCTGTTGCTGCGCTTTTCAGCTCAAGGCAAACACTCTACCCCTTTAGCCACAGCGCCACTTCTGGTTTTCTAGTGGTTTATTGGAAATAAGAGTCTCACGGACTTTCCTTCCTAGGCTGGCTTTAAGCCACAGTCCTCACATCTCAGCCTCTTGATTAGCTAGCATTACAGGCATGAGCCACCAGCGCTCAGATAGCTTTACTACTTTTTACAAAGGACACTGGAACTGTGGGACAGAAGAAATTTGGCTCTCTATGGATCTCAATTTATAAGCTCAGCTCTGTGCATGATAACCCAATGTCACCAACACAGTTTGTGTTGAAGACAAAATGTGACAGAAAACAATTACATGGGCAATAGTTGCTATGCTATTGTGTCTTGGACAATATGAATATTGAATTGAAAATGGAGAGATTTTTACCTACTTTTTGTATTGCTAAAAGACTTTGGAAACTGATTCATTTCCCACCTCACTGTTGGTCATTGAGCCAGGACCTTAGCGCCTTTAATTAAAATTTTTCCCAACACTAAAATGGTAATAACATTAGCATTAGAGCTAATGTTTTCTTAACAGTTAAGAGACATAACACTTGTGAAATACTTAACATAAACTTCTATGAATTAGCTTTGAGTTTAGCCAGCAGTTTTTTAAATACTAAACAGAATGTGATATGTATTACAGAAACAATTACATGTAGTGAGAAACCAGAAATAATCTTATCTATTGGCTATGCTCTGTTTCCAAGGAAGCTAAGTGGATAACATCTCATGCTGTAAGTCAAAATGGTTATCTTATGTCTTGATAGTGCAAAAAAAAAAAAAAAACAGGGAAATTATAATGAAGGAATGTTGTAGACTGAGGTGAATCCATATGAAAATGTGCAAAACTGATCAAATGTAAAAGTAAATGAGCAGCATATTGTGTTTTATATCATTTAAGTTACATTGAAAAGATAGGGAAAACCTAGAGGAATAAATTCTCTTTTTGAAATCTTATCATAGGTTCTTAGAAGGACGAACTCTTTCCTCATTCTTGTAGAAGCATCATCAGATGAGAGGAACTTTATTTTTTTGTTTGCTTCCTTCCATTTATTCTTCAGTTTGAAATGTGAACTACATGAGACTGAAAGAAACCAAGGGAAATTAGACTCACAGGCTTTGGAAAGAGCAATCAACATAAACTACATAAAATACTTATAGCCTTGTAAAAGGTCTAACTAAATTGAGTTATAGAATCTCACGCATAAACAGAAAATGATTTAAGCAATATCATGTTATTGACAATTGAAAAATGTTAGGAGTTGCTTAATTTTTTCCTTTCTATTACATTGAATTAAGTATTGATTTTGTATAGAATGATTAAAGGTGAGATTAACAAGAAATGATTAAAAATGGACAAATTTTGTGAATAGACATATTTTCCAAAAAGCCCTGAAAATCGCTAGTGGGATTACTAAGTTTTGTTGTACCACTTCTATGCTGGCTTAATTCTTTGTGAACAAAGTCATTAGAGAAACGCAATCAAAATTACTATGATACTACTTCATAACTATTATAACTCTTATCAAAAAAATCAAAGGAAACACTTGTGGTGGTAAAGGCTTTTAACTCCAAACACTTAGGATGCTGGAGTAAGTGCATTTGCGTCTAAGGCCAGTCTGGGGTACTGCACATAGTAAAAACCTGCCATTTAAAAAAAAACTTAAAAGGCTATAACTTTGGTTAGAGTGTGGAGAAAAGGAAATTTTCTACACTCTTCGTATTCTCGCTTTAGAAAGTAGTATGCAGTTTTGTAAAGAAATGCAAAGTCGAAATCTCATCTGACCCACCAATCATATGATTATTTCTCTCTGGGTAACACGTAAATAAATCTGTAGTACATTCTTATTCATATTGTTCACAACAACAGCCAAGATAAAAATAGAAGTTAAGTGTTCAACTACAGACTAATAATGCAACTGTGGTGCATGCACATATATAGTTTTCAGTTTCATCCTTAAAATAGTAAGAGATTTCTCTCATTAACCACAACTTACAATGACCTGAAAGATGTATTCTAAATGACGAAAAATGTTATTTTCTGATCTTTGTAAAACCACACAAACACAAACTCTCTCACACACACACCAACCTCAAACATTAAGAGAGAAATTTATTAAAAAATTAAAGCAAAGTGGAATTGCTGGGACATTTAGGTCACAATGTAGAAGGTTGTAGATATACAGGATGACCAAGTATGGAGTAGTAATGTACAACATAAGTATACAGGGAACAACACTGGCCTTACATAGGAATGAAGCGAAGTAAGTACGAGTTCTTCTTAGTAGGGGTTGCTCTTTTAGTTGTTCTTATTTCAGTAATGGATGAGATGAAAGTAATTCTTTTAAAAACCTGCCTGTTTGCAGAAATAATAAGAAACAATATAGCAATAATGATGTATGCTCAACATAGAACGAAATGTCAAATTAAAATACATGAGATTATCCTTGAAATAAACTAGTTATTACAAATAAGGGAAACTATAGGACCTATGTTTAAGTCTGGCAAACTTCACTTAATATGATTTTTTCCAAAATCTTCCATTTCCTTACAAATGAGGTGATATCATTATTTCTGATGGGAGCATAATATTTCATTTGTGTGTGTGTGTGTGTGTGTGTGTGTGTGTGTGTGTGTGTGTGTGTGTGTGTGTGTTTGTGTGTGTGTGTGTGTGTGTGTGTGTGTGTGTGTGTCTGTCTGTCTGTGTCTGTGTCTGAGTCACATTTTCGCGATCCATTCATCTACTGAGGGGCATCTGGGTTGATTCCTTATCTTAGCTATGGTAAATATTACTGTGATATACATCATTGTGCTGGTAGCTTTAGTGTGGCCATGTTTGTGATCATTTGGGTAAATGCTCAGAAGTGGGATATCTGGGTAATAGGGGAGCATAATCTTAGTAGATGAGCAGAATAGCTCAAAAGCTATGTACATATGATCATATGAGGTAATTCCAAGAGAAATGTACTCCAAGGCATGTTCTTTATTGTTGCTGATCCTAATGTACTACGTGATTTCTTTTTATCATTTTCTTTTCTCCATCTATGGTTATCCCCTGTAGTCACTGTATTTGATTTTGATACCCTGAGTATTGTAAATATGTTGATCTGAACTAGGGAAGGTAAAGGGAAAAACAAAATGGTGAGACAACGGACAAAGGGAGAATCTATGCAAAAGTGATACTCTGAAGACAGTAGTTGGAACTAATCCTGGGTGGGGACGTTGGGAGGGAAGCGGGAGAAAAACAGGGGAAAGGGTAACAAGTTAGAAAAGAAAGGAATTCATTACCTTATTTATGTAACTGTAACCCCTCTGTACATTAACTTGACAATACAACTTAAATAAAAAATAAAATAAAATACATGAGAGCAGTAACACAAGAAATGGGACTGGGGGAAATACTGTACTATACAAAGAAGAGTAAAACATCTGTGGAGAGCAGTAATTTTACTTTAACATAGGAAGTAATAAACTAGCATACAGTTTTTCAGCCTCATGTCAGTCACTTAAAAGGTGGAAAAAGGCACAATTAGTAAACCAATAGAGATAAAATAGAAAACTAAACATTTAAGAGGAAGAGATGACTTGGACCAAGAATAACAAATGACACAATTAGGAAACAAATAACAAGCTGGTAAGTTTAAAAAAAATTAACCATAATTCTTTCAACACTTTTTACATCACAATTTGAACTATAATTCAAATCACAGATTAATAGCATATCATTTTAATAATATGTTACTTATTATTGATTTCTTAATATTGAATGTTTAATATATAATTTTAATTTTAGTAACTATAAAAAAGAAGAAGGATTGGGATTAGGGGGGGAGGGGGGAGGCTGGGAAGGGATGTGAAGGGTAAACAAAGGAGGAGGCTGCAATGCTTGGTAAGAAATGTACGCATTATCCTGCCCATGTAACTGTAACTCCTCTGTACAGTATGTTCACAAATAAAATTAAATTAAATTAAAAAATAAAAATAAAAAAAAATAAAAAAGAAGAAAGTGGAACTAAGCTTAATAATATATTTCACGAATTGTAAAATTGAGAAGTATTAGAATTTAAACAAATAACATATCATTATTGTTTCATTTCTGTGAATTAATTTAATAATTCAAAGTATATTCTACATAGCACTCATCTTAATGACAAATAATAAATTATTGCACATGACTCTTGCTAGTAGGTGGAAGGGTTCAGCCCGTGGTAAAATTCACACAATACAGTACATGAGCGTATGACTCCTCTCTAGTTTAAATTTTGGAAATTTGATTTCTACATGCATGTTAAATTCCTGACTAGGTAAAATCTATACAATTGTATGCAATTATATACATGAGGAGTTTTTCAGATGATACTTAAAAGTCATATTCATTAATTAAATTTTTATTATTTTGTACTAAATAAATATTTATAGGGAGACTGAACTTCTGAGTAGATGATGGTGTATGTGTGCTAGATTACACCTATTGAGGCTTATTTTATATTTCTGACATTGTTTCTACAGTTGGATTTAATTTTCCATAAGAGGTTAAGTCTATTACATTGGATATATGAAAGTAAACTGAATGTTCATTCCATTAATCCTTTGCCACTTTTCTAATCCCAATATAAATTATCCATGTGTTTGAAGTAATGAAAATAAGAACAGTCATAAGCAAGATTAATCAGTCATACTAGACAATATTTTCACCTTCATTTTGATAGTTGGTCCTCTTTTACATTACAGAATATTTTTGGGAGAATGTGCTCCAGGCTTACCACAACTGCAGAATATTTTGGTTTGATCTGTCATAAGAGAAGGAAAGAAGGGGAACCTTCCTTCCAAAGTCTGCTCCCAGGAGTGTGATCTGTTTTATGTGGTGACTTGGAAATGAACATTTTTCACAGTCAACCTTGAAAAGCAATCTTGATAGACCATTTCTGTAAGTGGTTACAAGGATTATCCATCGCTTCGCAAGGATGCCAAATTGACTCATTTTGAGACAATTAAAATAGGAATTTAGTCAGCTGTTCTTTGTATCTTTAGGAGAAAAGCCCATTGACTCTAGGCCAGGGGAGTCACTGGGACCCAGAGAAGCTACTACCTTCAATAGTAATCCTAGACATCTAAAAACAAACAAACAAACAAACAGTAAAAACCTCCAGTAAGCACAGCCAGTCAGGGCTGCTATCACAATCTACATGAAGTCAGGCAAAACAACAAAAAACAAAAAATAAAAAAAAAAAAGAAGCTGACAATCAGTTAGCTGATAACTAATATCTTTTTATGAGGGAGAATGAAATGACACTCTAGAGAGAGGGTCTGAAAGACTGATCAGAGAGACTAAAATTGGTCACACGAAGAATGGAAAATAGAATTCCTTGTAGAACAAATAAATCATAGAAAGCCTGTGCATGTAAGTACAAGACAGCAGACCAAATTCCAGAAACGCACAATTTCTTAGAGGTCAGCTTAATAAATTATCCAAGGAAATCTTTGAATTCTCAAAAATTTACCACATCTGGGAGAAGGCCAATTTTTGAAGAGAAAGAAAATATCATCACTCTGATAGGAAGTCCAATATTACATTAGAAAGTAATCAAGCACGATTTGTAATAAAAAGAGAAAAACATTATTCCCAATGAGGGTTTCATTTCTTATGAAAATTTACAAATGTCTGATAAAATGAGTTGAGGGAGAAGTGTTCTAATAATGATATCTGAGTTGTAGACCCAGGATAAGAGATGGATTTTTTTTCTTTTATAGAAAAACAAAAATAAAAAATAACCAAAACTATTTTTAGCCTAGTGCCAGTGGCTCACAGCTGTAATCGTAGCTATGCAGGAAGCTGGGATCTGAGGACTTCTGTACAAAGCCAGCATGGGCAGGAAAGTCCCTGAGATTCTCACCTCTATTTAACCAACAGAAAACCAAAAGTGGCACTGTGGCTCAAGATGTAGAGCACTTAGCTTGAGTTGAAGAGCTCAAGGACAGTGCCCAAGTCCACAATTCAAGCCCCTCAACCAACAACAACAACAACAATCTCCTTTTCTTGGACTGCCTACATTTTTTCCTAATATTCAACAAAGAAGGCATTTTATCACCCAGCATATTTAAGTCCTATCCTAGCTACTGCAAATAGAGTTATTTGTTATATTATATCAAGACATTCATACTTGCGGAAACAAATGCTAGCAGTGGTAACACTCTTTCCAGTCCTTGAACTCTGGGCCTGGGCTCTGAACATGATTATACTAGCAGATTTAATATGAGCTTATTTGTTATTTATTGGATTACTGTTCATGAGGAGAATTACTGAGTCATAAGGGAGATCTAGGTTTAGTCTTTGAGGAATCTCCGTACTGCATGCCAGAGAGGTCGAACAAATTTAATTTCCCACCAACAGTGTAATAGACTTCCTAATTGACTACATCCATGACAGCATTTGCTATTGTTAGTTTTCTTGATAATGGCCATTCTAAATTGAACGAGGTAGAATTTATCTTGTTCACTTCTATATTTGTAGGAACTTTCTTGCTACCACAAGTGAATGAATACATGAAACCTATAATTCTCTGAGTCTGCATTCCTTCCTCTTAGTATAATTTTCCAAGACTTTCATTTTCCTTAAGACTGGTGAAAAGTCATCCTTTTTGATGAGTGAATAGAATTCCATTGTGTGTGTGTGTATATGTGCGTGTGTGTGTGTGTGTGTGTGTGTGTGTGTGTGTGTGTGTATTCAAGATGCGTATAGGCCCATGAGTTCATTTCTAAGCCTTCCCGCACGGTATAACCCCTGTTTTCACTGTATTTGATGCTGGTATAATTTGTGGAGGGGAAGGGGAAAAAAATTTTAATTAGGGATACAGGTTGACCCATTGCCACAGTAAGATACACAAGACGATATGTTGAAAACCGAACTTTACAACTATGGGGGAGGGGGAGAGGAGAAGTGGGGAGGGGGAGATGGGAAGGAATGGGAAGCGGAAATAAAGGAGGAGTCAACAATGCTTGATAAGAAGTGTAATCATAGGGAGTTCCGGGAAGATGGCGGAGGAGAAGCTGGAGGCAAACAAGCTCTTGCATAGAAAGCAGTTTTAGAGTTCCAGTCCTAAGCCAGAGAACCACACCAAGTGTGCCATCACAGGACAGAGAATTAGGCCAGAGAGGAAAAATTCAGGCAAGGAGACAGATCTGAGCTCTTGCCTGCAGCTGCCTCTGCAGCAGCAGCGGCCATACTGCCATACCTGAAACAGAGAGTCCGTGACGAAAGAGCCAGACGAGGCAGGCGAGTGGATTCTACTGCATACCAGCAAGAACCGACAAGGAGCAGACATCTTCATCCTGCAGTTCGCAGACCAGAGATGAACCACTAACCAAGACTCGGCATGAGTAGAAGCCTGACATCCTCACTCCTTCTCAGGGAGCAGAGGAGGGAAGGCCACCCCTCCCGCCCCAGTACCGGAGATCTTCATCTTGGACACCGACAAAGCTCCGCTGAGCGGCTAGCTCCAACTCAGGCCTTGGAATAAAACTAGGGTCATTTAGCAGGTCACAAGAACTTAACGGCATGACCTGCCAGACTCAGCTCCACCCAGGGAAAAGTCATCCAGTTCGGGCGCCAGCCCTAGGAGTGACTTTCTTCATCGGGTAATCAGAGCCAGAGGCTGCCCCTCCCTTTAGCAGCCTCGAATATCAACTGAAATTCAGTAAACAGAAACCTTGAGAGTGGCTCCAGGCTGGGCTTGGTGAGTTTCTCACAAACTAGCCCCCCGGGAAAAGCTACTGTTTGCTGAAAGGCCTCAACTCTACCCAGAACCTAGCCTCATCACAGCATCTCCAAACCTGAGGAAAAAGCCCTCTTTTGTGATACTCAAAGCACACCCCCTCCCATTGAACTTACTTGGGAGGAGGATCAAACAATCCTGGGTAAAGCAGAGAATTTTTCTGCCTGTCTTAACAAACTGAATTAAGAAACTAACCATGCCACAGGACCACAAGCAGACCAGCGATTCCAACCAGAGGCTGATTACAAACACAAGGAAGATATAGGATTTTTCCCAACCCTCCCAAAAAAAAACAAAGAACTTTTTTTCCTCTTCTTCTCTTTTTTTTATACCTTTTACAAAGTATTTTTCTCTTTTCTAAAACTTTTTTTAATTTTTAATTTTTACCTTTTTTGAAAAAAATCGTTTTCTAGTAACTTTTTTCCCCCTTATAGCCTTTATTTTAGTGATACATGCATGTGTGCATTTTTCTTTGTTTTTTTTTTCTACTTTTAAAAATATATTCTTTTTGTTTTTTGCTTAGCTCGACTGAACTTTTGATCTTTTTTTTCTTTCTTCCTTATCCTTCTCACCTTTTCCTCTCTTTTGTTCTTCTTTATAGGACTTAATTGTTGTTCTGCACATCCTCAGATAAACCCGTAGTTGAATATTAGACCCTATCCCCCATTGTGTACACACTTAATCCACAAATTTATTACTCAATTCAAAACTTTTGAGACTTAAATTCCTTAGCAGTACTACCTCTTTATACCTCTAGAGTATTTTAAATATTTTTATTTTTGTTTTTCACATCTCCTTAATATCCCTCCCTTTCTCTCATTATATTCACGTTCTTTGAATAGATTGTTCTTGAATTTGCATATTATTAATTTTTATTTTTCTGTTTCTTCTGGTGTCTTTTTTTGCTTTCTCTTTCTTTTTGTTTTCTCTCTCTCTACTTTCATCCTATCTAACCTATTTCCTGCTTTGAGACTAGGACTTTGTTAACACTCCCTGTACCTTCCCACATCACTCTATTCCTATTTTTTACCCACATCTCTCACTAACCCTAATAATTTCTGGTTTACCAAATTCTTCTTTGTGGTTCGCAGCCCATTAATATATACTTGTTTGATGTTGAATAGAGTTATCTGTTGAACTAGGTTGTATCTGCAGACTATTGACTGTGCAAATTCAGACTTTAGTTGATGCTTGCCTTAAGTTAGTGTTCTAGCACAAAACTGGTGATACTTTCATCCCAAATGAGCAGAGTAAGCCAGAAAACCACAAGAAAAATGGCAAGTTAGGGTAACTCCACTCCCACTCATGATTATCAGGGGACAGAACAGATAATGAATAATCCAGAGGAGAGTTCCCAAATAGCTCTACAAACACTGCTGGCAAAAATGATAAATGAAAAGATTGAAAACATACAAAGAACTCTGTATAAGCGTGATACGGAGAGAGAGGAGGCAATCCAAAGGTTTATACAGGAATATCACGAGGGTGAGGAAACTACTAAAAAACTGATACAGGATTTGCGTGAGCAGATTAAGAATATTCAAAGAGAAAGGCAGGAATGGCATGAACAGGCTGAGAACACTCAAAGAGAACTACAAGAACGGCATAAATAGGAGGAAGCTAATCAAAGAGTAATACAGGAATTGAGAGAGCAGGATGAGAATACACAAAAATCACTAAAGGCATTCATGGGATCCATTAACAAAGAGCTGAAGGAAGTCAGGGAAAGCACAAAGGGAATCCTGAATGGAACCCAACAGAAGGAAAGGGAGTCCAAGGAAACCATAACAAATCAACTAAGTGATTTGAGAATAAACACTGAAGTAAAGAAGTCCATACAAGATTTAAAACAAAGATTCAACAAAGAATTTGAAGCCGTCAAAGCTGACCAATTAGAAGGGAAAGAAATGAAAAACAAAGTATAAAGTCTCGACAGCAGGTTAGTCCATGCAGAAGATCGAATTTCGGGGATTGAAGATAGCCTAGATATTATACAGACAGAGCATACAACCATCCAAGACAAATCCAAGAAATATGAGAGATCTATCCAACACTTGGAAGTCACCATCAGAAGGCCTAATCTAAGGATGATGGGTGTAGAGGAGCACCTAGAAACAGAAGTTAATGGTGTAGGAAATTTGTTTAACAGGATCCTAGCAGAGAACTTCCCAAACCTGCAAAAAGGTAGGCCTATTCAGATACAAGAAGCTTTTAAAACTCCAAATAGACCAGATCAGTATAGGACATCCCACCATCACATTATAATCCACACAGGATCAACTCAGACCAAGGAAAAGATCTTAAAGCTGTGAAGGAGAAAAGATAAATCAACTATCAACCAAGAATACTGTACCCAGCTAAACTCTCCTTCATAACTGAAGGCCAAATAAAAAACCTTCCATACCAAAGAAAAACTGAAACAATACATCTCCACAAAACCAGCCCTACTAAAGATTATTAAAGATGTCCTACACATAGAACACCAACAAGAGCACAATAAAGGCCAAGAAACTGCACCCATACTGAGAATCCAAGAACCATAGGAAGAAACCAGTTTTCGCAGCCCCCAAGAAGGTGGATAACATGGTGGGAACTCCCAAATACCTCTCAGTCCTATCTCTTAACATAAATGGACTTAACTCTCAATTAAGCGACATAGACTGTCTAGTAAGATTAAAAAACTAGATCCGTCTATCTGCTGCCTTCAGAAGTCACATCTTGCCCGTAAAAACAAACACATTTTCAATGTTAAAGTCTTGAGCAAAATCTACCAAGCAAACGGCCCCCATAAACAGGCGGGAGTTGTAATCCTAATATCAGATAAAATAGACTTCAAATTAAAATTCGTGAGAAGAGATAAAGAAGGTTGCTACATACTAATTAAGGGATCTCTCCTTCAGGAGAATATTACCATTCTAAATATCTATTCGCCAAACAATGGAGCACCCAAATTTAACCAAAAAACACTACTTTCCCTCAAATCCCAGATAGATCCAAAGACATTAATTGTTGGGGATTTTAACACACCACTCTCCCCACTAGATACATCAACTCGGCAAAAACTCAACAGAGAAACCGCAGATCTAAACAGCTGCATAGATCAACTAGATTTAACAGATATCTACCGAATATTTCACCCAGCAACATCAGAATACACGTTCTTCTCAGCAGCACATGGAACATTTTCTAAAATAGTCCATATTTTAGGCCACAAAGCAAACTTGAACAAATTCAGAAACATTGAAGTTATACCTTGCATTCTCTCCGAACACAAGGGAATAAAATTAGAACTCAACACCAAAAGCCACCAAAGAAAGTCCAGTAACATATGGAGGCTGAACAACACACTGCTGAATCACAAGTGGGTCATGGAACAGATTAGAAAGGAAATTCAAATGTTCATGCTATTCACCAAAAATGAGCACACAAATTACCAGCTCCTCTGGGACACAGCAAAGGCAGTACTGCAAGTTTATAGCTCTGAGCTCCTACATCAACAAATTGGAGAGATCTGAAAACTACAATTTAATGAGACATCTGAACCTCCTTGAAAAAGAACAACAAGATAAACCCCAATCCAGTAGATGGAAAGAAATATTTAAAATTAAATAGGAAGTAAACGAATTAGAATTTTAAAAAATCCATAGAAAGAATCCACAAAACAAAGAGTTGGTTCTTCGAAAAAATTAACAAAATTGACAGACCTTTAGCAAATCTTATCAGAAAAAGAAGACAACACACCCAAATAAATAAACTCAGAGACGAGAATGGAAACATCACCACGGAAACAACCAAGATTCGGAACATTATAAGGGAATACTTCTCAAAACTTTATGCTAATAAGTTAGAGAACTCGACAGAAATGGACCTTTTCATAGCAAATATTTTCATGCCAAAACTAAACCAAGATGAGTTAAACCAGCTTAACAGGCCCATATCAAGCATTGAAATAGAAACAGCAATAAGAGACCTCCCAGCTAAGAAAAGTCCAGGACCAGATGGTTTTACATTATTTTTAGTGTCTCTCCTACTCTGTCCTACAGTAGTTTCAGAGATACAGGTTTAATCTTAAGGTCTTTAATCCATTTTGAGTTGATATTGGTGCATGGTGATAGGTTGGGGTCCAATTTTAGTTTTCTGCATTTGGCTGCCCAGTTTTCCCAGCACGAGTGGTTGAAGAGTGTTTCTTCCATTGTATGTCTTTGGCTCCTTTGTCGAATATCAGCTGGCTCTAGGCCTGTGGATTTATTTCTGTATCTTCTATTCTGTTCCATTGGTCTTCGGGTCTGTTTTCGTGCCAGTACCATGTTGTCTTTGTTATTATAGCTCTATAGTAGAGTTTAAAGTACGCCATGGATATCTCTCCCATGTTGTCTTTATTCCCTAGAATTGTTTTGGCTATTCTAGGTCTTTTGTTGCTCCACATGAATTTTTAGACTGTTTTCTGTATTTCAGTGATATACATCATTGGGATTTTAATAGGAATTGCACTGAATTTTTATATTAATTTTGGCAGTATTGCCATCTTTACTATATTAAGTCGGCCTATCCAAGAACATGGGAGGTCTTTCCATTTCCTAGCGTCTTCTGCAATTTCTTTCTTTAACTTTTCATAGTTTTCATTAAATAGTTATTTTACATCTTTGGTTAGGTTAGTTCCTAAATATTTTATTTTGGTGGAGGCTATTGTGAATGGGGTTGCTCCCTTTATTTCCCTCTCTTCTTGTACATTGTCAGTGTACAGGAAGGCCACTGATTTTTGTGGATTTATTTTATGTCTTGCTACTTTGCCTAAGTGATTTATGATTTCTTAGAGTTTGGGGATGGAGTTTTTGGGATCATGAAGGCATAGTATCATGTCGTCTGCAAAAAGGGATAGTTTAACTTCTTGTATCATATCGTCTGCAAAAAGGGATAGTTTAACTTCTTCTTTCCCTATGTGGACACCTTTAGTATCTTTTTCTTGACTTACTGCACTGGCTAAGGGTTCCAGGACTATATTGAAGAGGAGTGGAGATAGTGGGCATCCTTGCCTTGTTCCTGATTTTAGAATTGGTTGTAGCTTTTCCCCATTAAGTATAATATTGGCTATTGGTCTGTCATAAATGGCTTTTATTGTTTTAAGAAATGTTCCTTCTATTCATATTTTCTCCAAAGCTTTTAGCATGAATGAATGTTGAATTTTGTCAAAGGCCTATTCTGCATCTGTGGTGATAATAATGTGATTCTTGACCTTGGCTCTGTTGATATGTTGGATTACTTTTATTGACTTATGTATGTTAAACAATCCCTGCATCTCTGGGATGAAGCCTACCTGGTTATAGTGTATGATTTTTTTTTGTTTCTGGATTCTGTTAGCTAGAATCTTCTTAAGGATCTTTGCATCTGTGTTCATCAAGGCAATTGGCCTGCAATTCTGTTTTTTGGTTGGGTCTTTGCCTGGATTGGGGATGAGTGTGATATTAGCTTCGTAGAATGAGTTTGGGATAGCTCCATTCTTCTCTGTTTCTCTGAAGAACTTGAGGAGTATGGGTATTAGTTCTTCTTTAAATTTCTTATAGAATTCTGCTGTGAATTCATCTGGTCCCTGGGCTTTTTTTTTGTCAGAAGATTTTGATAGCTTCCTGTATCTGGTTGTAGGATATTGGCTTATTTAATTGGTTTACTTCTTCTTTGCTCAGTTTGGGCAACTTGTATTTCTCTAAAAATGCATCCATTTCTGCCAGGTTTTCTTCCTTTAGAGAGTATAACTTTTGAAAGTAATCTGTTAGGATTGTTTGGATATCTTGGGTACTTGTTGTGATTTTTCCCATGGCATCCTTAATCCTGTTAATATGGGTTTCCTCTCTTCTTTTTTTAGTTAATCTTGCGAACAGACCATCAATTTTATTTATTTTTCTAAAGAACCAGCTTTTTGTTTGGTTAATTTTGGCTATAATTTTCTAATTGGTTAATCTCTGGCTTAATTTGGTCTTCTGGCTCTGTCTAGTAACTTTGTTACATTGTTTCTTGTTTTTCTAGCTGTTTTAATTGCAACATGAGATTATGTACTTGGTCTGTTTCCATTTTCTTGATGGGGGCACTGAGAGCAATAAATTTGCCACTCAACACTGCTTTTGCTGTGTCCCACAAGTTTCTTTGCGAGGTGTTTTCATTTTCATTGAGTTGTAGGAAATGTTTTATTTCTTCTCTGATCTCTTCCGTTACCCAGGCATTGCTAAGAAGTGTGCTGTTCAATCTCTATGTATTAGAGGAATTTCTGTGGTATGCTTTGTTATTGAGAACTAGCTTGATTCCACTGTGGTCAGATAAGACACAGTGGATTAAATTGTTCACTTTCTATTTGCTTAAGTTCCTTTCATGAACTATGATATGGTCTATTTTGGAGAAAGTTCCATGAGCTGCTGAGAAGAATGTGTACTTTGTTGTTTTTGGGTGAAATACTCGGTAGATGTCAGTTAATTCCGCTTGAAGTATGGCCTCACTTAATTCGGTAGATTCTTTGCCAATCCTCTGGTTGGTAGACCTGTCCTTTGGTGAGAGTGGTGTGTTAAAGTCTCCTAGTATATTGTATTAATATCTATTTTATTCTGTAAGTTTCAGAATATTTGTTTAATATATCTGAGTGCACCAATATTTGGGGAATATAAGTTGACGATGGTAATATCCTCCTCTTGGATTGTTCCTTGTATTAATATAGTGTCCATCCTTGTCTTTCTGTACTGATTTTAATGAAAAGATTATTTAGTCAGATATCAGGATAGCTACACCTGCTTTCTTACTGGGGGCATATGATTGGTAGATCCTTTTCCACCCCTTTACTCTAAATTTGTTTGTATGTTTGGCTGAGAGGTGGGTCTCCTGAGGCAACAGATGGATGGGTCATGTTTTCTGATCCAGTCTACAGTTCTTTTTCTTTTGATTGGCAAATTAAGCCCATTAATATTAAGAGAAAGTATGGAGAGATGCATTGTTGTCCTTGTTATTCCCTGTTTCCCTAAGTTTTTCTTCTTTCCTTTCCTCCTGTGCTTGCTCAGTTAGACTTTGATTAATGCCTGTCTGGGTGCAGGTCCCAGTTCCTGGTTGCTTTCTTCTGGTTGTGTCCACCACTCTTAGTACTCTTTGTAATGCTACCTTAATGTTTATATATTCATTTAGTTTTTCTTGGCTATTAAAATTTTTCAGTTCTCCATCGAATGTGAATGCTAGCTTTGCCGGGTATATCAGTCTGGGTTGGCAGTTATTGGCTCTCAGGGCTCGTATAGTTCTTTCCCAGGCCTTTCTTGCATTCAGTGTTTGTGTGGAGAGATCTTCAATGATTCTAATTTTTTCCCATTATAGTATAGCTCCTTCTTCATTTTTGCTGAATGCAAGATTGTTTCCTTATTATTCAAATCTATCAGTTTTACTATAATGTGTCAAGAAGTGTTTCTCTTGGGATCTTGCTTGTTGGGTGTTCTATATGCTTCTATTATGTAGGTAAGATATTCTTTTTTGAGGTGGGGAAAATTTTCACCAATTATCTTGCTGAATAGATATTGCATTCCCTTGCTCTGAAATTCTTCACCTTGGTCTACTTCCAATTATATGAAGGTTAAATTTCTTGGCATTATCTGCTTGCTCTTGAATTTCTCTTTGGCTTAATTTGAGTGATTTTTCCATATCTGTCACTTTTTGGTCCAGTTGGTGTATTCTGTCTTCTGTATCTGACACTCTGACACTCTATATTCCATTTTGTTCACTCTTTTGACCACTCTATTGTGGTTTGCATGGAGGAAATGGACTCCTTTATGGATTCGATGTTGGTTCTCAAAGTACTGATCTCACTTCTTAATGAGATATGTACTGCCTCTAATTTAGCATTCATCTCACTTCTTACTGAGGTTTGTGCTGCCTCTAGTTTTGCATGCTTCTCCTGTATGATATCTTGTATCTCCTTTGATAGTTCATCCTTATGCTCTTTCAATTTTTGGTCTATTTCTCACTATATTTCTTGAGTCATTGCCTCCAGCATCCCTTGGATATAGCTTTTGTCTTCCATTCCTGCTTTGCTCACACTGGTGCTCTCCCCTGCATGCCTGATGGCTACTGAGGATAGCTTGCTATCCTGGGTAGTGATAAACCTTGTAATTTTTCCATGTGATTTTCTCATGGGGGTTCGGGGGTTATTGGAGATTAATCTCCAATTTTGTTTTTGTGTGTCTGTGTTTGCTTGGTTGCTGATTCTGTATTGGTAGAGAGAGTCTGTGCCTGATCTGGGTTCTGTTGGGGACCTACCTCCAGCTGCTGGTCTGACCTACATAGGATTCTTGGCTCTCTGCTGTAGATCACTGGCCATTCCCGCCTTTGGAAGGGTTGAACAGCCTAGACTGCTGGTGTTTGCTCCTACGGGTGCTCTTGGCAAGACCGGATGCTCTGGATGCAATCTCCCAGATGCTGGAGTCTGCTATGGGCTCCTGATGTTTTTTTTTTTTTTTTTTTGGCCGGCTTGTGGGCTTGAACTCTAGGTTTGGATGCTGTCCCTCAGCTCTTCAGCTTAAGATGGGCACCCTACTGTGTGAGCCACAGCACCACTTCTGACCCTCTGTGCTTATGTGATGCTGAGGAATCATATCCAGGGCCTCATGCACTCAAGACTGTCACTCTACTGTTGAGCCACCTTACGAGCCTGAGCTCCTGCCTACTATCAGGTGCTGGCAGCCTGTGTTGCCCAATTCCCAGCCTAGAGTATATGGGTAGGGGTTTGGTGGTGTTTGGGCTTCTCTTGTCCTGAGCCTCCAGGTCTTTTGCTCTCATAGGCATGCTTCCCAGGGGGGGGCAGTTTTATGTTTTTCTCCCCTCTGCTGAAGCATATGCTCAGCTTTTGACTTCAGTTGGGAGGATTTGGTTATGCTGTTCAGGCACCGGATCCCCAGGCCTGGTGCCGGCCCCCCACCTGGGGCACACCGGTTGAGCCTGTGCTGCTGTGTATACCACATAGCTTATTCAGCCTGGGGTACACAATTCAGATTTCTTCTACTGTTGGTTGTCTTGACCCAGGGGCACTGTTCCTGGCTTGGGCATTTAAGCTCCCTTCCAGAGGCGCTTTTGCTTGAGCCTGGCCTGCAGAGTGTGCTCCATGGGCTGGTGGAGCTCTCGAACAGTTCCCAGTTTTAGTGGGTCCTGTGGTCCGGGTGTTGGAGTAGGGAGTCTGGGTCAGGGTCTGGGGATTCCCTCCAGCTCTGGTCTCCCTTGGGTGATACACTGTCCCTGTGGGGTACTCACCCTGGAGCTAGATGTTTCTGTGTGGTATAGGTTGTCAATTGCTGTTGCAATCTGAGTTCAGTTGGGTGGTTGTGGGTTGGGCTGGGAGGTGATGGCTCTGTGTGATGCTCTTCTGTCTCTGCCTCTGTAGAAGCTGTTGGGTCCACAGTGTCCACGGTACGGACGAGGGGTGGGGGGCTGGGCCTCCGTACAGGATCTGAGCACTGTGGTTTGCACTCTCTGGATCAGTACCAGTTCCTTGTAGGTCTTTTGCTTTGGTGTTCTGTGGGCGTCCCATGTAGCTCTGGGGCTCCCATCATGGGGCTGAGTTCCAGGCTCAGGGGTTTCTCCGTTTATCACAATCGGCGGGTCTGACACTGGTACCTCAGGTGACTTCTGCGAGAGTTATCTGCAGACAGCTCACTGTGTCTCTGGGACTCTGGCAGCCCCCCGCCAGGCCAGCTGGCAGTGGCTTGATGCTGCTGTACTGGGCGACTTTGGCGGGATGGAGCCTCTCTGCTGGGATGGAGAGTGAGGGTTTGGGGTAGGTTCTTTGTGGAGACTCCCGGCTGGTAGGTTTCTCTGTGGCCATCAGCGGGTCTGCAAACCGGTACCTCATGCGGCTTCTGCGCGGGTGATCTGCAGGCAGCCCCCTGTGTCTCTGGGAATCTGGTAGCTCCCACCCGACCGGCTGGCCATGGCTTGGCGTGCTGCTGTGCATCCAGTAAAGGTTGGGGGAGGGGTCTTCGCTCTTCTTTGTTCTGAAATTCTTCTTTTCCTCTCTTTCTTTTTTTTATTTTCCACCTCCTGTTTTTCTCTGAGTGTTTGTCTTTTTGTTGTTGTCGGTCTCGGGGAGATTAAGCATTGGAACTCAAACTCTCTTTTTGGTTGGGGAGAGCTGTGGTGTTTCTCTACTGCCCCATCACCATCTTCCTGAGCTACTTTTTCTCTCTCATATCTTTTAACTAGACATTCATTTTTTCCTTGGACTCCTTTGCTTTTTCAGAATTTATTTTTCTGTTTGTAGTCTCCATGATTTATTTTGCTAATACTTGGTTTGTCTCATCTTGTTCAGAAATTTCCTTGTAGAGGTTTTGTATCTTTTCATTAATCATATTTTTCAGCATTATTAGTAATGGATTGTTAAAACTATCTTCTAGGTCCTTCATTGTCTGTTCTTATGCCTGGTTATTTACTGTGTGAATTATACTACCTTGACATCACTTTTCTTGTATTTTTCTGATTTGTTCTGACCACTTGGGGGATTTTTTTGGGGGGGATCTATGATCTTAATAGGTGACTATGTTCTTGGTTGATTTGCCAGGTGTTGGTTTGATCTGCTGTTGTGATTTGTTTTTCTGGAATTAGGTTTTTGGCTAGACTATTAAGTGTAAGAGTAAAAATCAATTGTGCTGAGATGATGTGATGTTAATATGGGTGGTTCCAATAACTGTCGGTCTGTCCAGTGGTATATTGAATTGTCTGAGTATGGATGTGGCTGTCTGCATTGTACACTTCTCTTCCTGCTTTTTTCCCATGTGGACCTTTTATTTCCAAACTGCAGCTCTGTTTTTTAATATGTTGGCCAACACAGTCACAACAGTCACCTGCCTGGCTGGGCACCATTTTATAGACTTCAGTTTTCTTGTGAAGACTATAAAATCTTTTTTTGAATTGTATATCTGTATATAATTGTAGATGGCTCAGTGTGACCCTCTAGAAGTGGAGTACCTGCTAGGACTCTAAATCTCTGTTTCATTAGAGAGAGCTAGGGTAATTTTCTGTTTTTATTCTGCCATTGTTTTTCTTTTTCCTCAGATTTATTTTATATAATGTTGATTTTTTTTCACATAATTTAGGATTCATGATGGTTGTATCAGGTTATTTTTGTTTTTTGTTTGTGTTACTTTGAAATAGTGATTTCAGACTTGTATGAAGTGACAGTAATAATATGAAATGTATGTTATTACATTGAAAGAAATATAGCAGATATTTTAACCTATTTGCTACAAGTGAATTAATATTAATCAAAGCTAATTAAAGTAATTACTGATTTACTCATCAGAGGATGAGTATAGTACTCTTGGATATCTTGGATTAAAAGACATTAGTCTCATTACAACTGATGCTTTCATTGAAATTACTAGCTAAACTTCCTCCTTCAGAAAGGCAAAAGCTCCATTTCTTTCATATTAGTATGATAAAATCATAATACCTGCATGTTGAATTGTTTTCCTCTGTTATTTCCTTTTTTGTTTTCTGAAAATACTGTACAGAGGGGTTACAATTACATGGTCAAGATAATGAGTACATTTCTTATCAAGCATTGTAGCCTCCTCCTTTTTATCCTCTTCCCATTCCTTCCAATTCTCCCTCTGCCCCCCATCTTTTTCTCCTCCCCCCACCCAATCCTCATTCCCTGCTCCCCCCACCAAAGTTGTAAAGTTTGTTTTCGACATAACTACTTGTATATCTCATTGTTGCAATGGGTCTACCTGTATCTCTATTTAAACTATTTGTTTTGTCCCTTACGCTCTACAAATTATACCGCCATCAAATACAGTGAAAGAAGGGGTTATACCATAGGGGAGGGACATACAAACCAACAGAGAAATAATACTATAAATGTGTTAGAAACAATCGCATGAAAGAAAAAAAAAACATTTGACTATGTATCTTAGGGTTCATTTCCCTAACATCAATTTATCTATCCTTTTCTGCTTGACTCAGACTTATACTAGTTATTGCAAATAAGGAAAACTATGGGACCTATGTAACTTTGAGCCTGTCTTACTTCACTTAAGATAATTTTTCCAAGTCTTTCCATTTCCTAACAAAAGGGGCAATGTCATTCTTTCTAATGGAAATACAGAATTCCATTCTGTATATATACGACATTTTCTTGATCCATTCAGCTACTGAGGGGCATCTGGGTTGGTTAAATATCTTAGCTATGGCAAATAATGCTGCAATAAACATAGTCATGCTGGTAGCTTTAGTGTGGTTTTGTTTGTGAACATTTGGGTAAATGCCCAAATGTGGGATTGCTGGGTCATAGGGGAGCTCTATGTGGAGTCTTTGGAGGAAACTCCATACTGTTTTCCAAAGTGGTTGTACAAATTTTCACTCCCACCTACAACGCAGTAAGGTTTCCTTCTGTCCACATCCCCTCCAGCATCTGTTGTTATTAGAGTTCTTGATTATAGCCATTCTATCTGGAGTGAGGTGGTCTCTCAATATTGTTTTGATTTGCATTTCTTTTATGGCTAGAGAGGTTGAGCATTTCTTCATGTGTCTATTGGCCCTCTTTCTTTCTTCTTCAGAGAAGTTTCTTTTTAAGTCTTTAGCCCTCTTATTTATTGGGCAGTTGTTTCTTTGAAGATTTGTTTTTGGGGGATTTAATTTTTTGAGTTCCAGGTATATTTTTGATATGAGTCCCTTTTCCGTTGTATGGCTAATGGAGATCTTCTCCAAATCCATGTCTTTCTATTGATCTTACTAGCTATGTACTTTGCCAAGCAGAAGCTCTGCAATTTAATGCAATCTTATTTATCCAACCTTTCTTTGATTTGTTGTGTTTATGGGTCTCTATTAAGAAAAATTTAGCCTGTGTCAAGGAGTCCTAGGGTTGTTCCTACTCCATGCTGTAATATATTTAGAGTGTCTGCTTTGACTCCAAGGTCTTTGATTCATTTGGAGTTGATTCTGGTGCAGGGTGATGTATAAGGACTAGGTTTAGTTTTCTGCAAGTAGTTAACCAATTTTGCCAGCATCATTTACTGAAGAGGCTTTCTTCCATTCTATTTTTTTTTTTAGCTCCCTTATCGAAGCTTAAATGGCTATAGGTCTGTCGGTTCATTTCTGGGTTTTCAATTCTATTCCATTGGCCCTGAGGTCTGTTCTTGTGCCAGTACCAAACTGGTTTGAGTACCATGGCTTTGTAGTAGAATTTTAAATTTGGTATTGATATTCCTACAGTACTGTTCCTTGTGTTGAGGATCATTTTTGCTATTTGGGGTCATTTATTGTTCCATATGAAGTTTTGGATTGCCTCTTCTATTTCCTTGAAGAATGAGGTTGGAATATTAATAGATATTGCATTGAATTTGTACCAATTCCTTAAAATACCTATATTGCTTATATTGTGATGAAAATCTCAGTAATATTGATATGACTTTATATTTGAGTCTCATCTTGAGCTACATTCATATAAAATTTGTGCAGTCTCAAGCAAAAAACCTATTTTACTCTTTTCTGTTTTAGTCAATAAATCCATGCTCTTTAGAAATATGTCCTCATCTTTTATATTGCTCCAGTAAACATTATGTACTTCTAGTATTTTTATTGAAATAAATGCAAAGTATGGAATATGAAGACAACCCCCCCTTTATCACTTTAAGTATTTCCTTGGGGACTATTTTATATATAAAAATATAAATGTGCAATGCACATGTTTATACATGAATAATCTAATTGTTAATCAATTAGACCCAAGAACTACTGTACCACATATAGTCTCAATTTAATTAAAGCCACTAAAATATTAGTGTTCATGGATATCACTCATTTTTATAAAATGATTAGTCTCAACAAAGTTTATATCATATTTCAAATTTTAAAAATGAAAATTACACCCAGATTTGCTGTCAGTATCGTGTTTCCAGGAATACATTTATTCAGCAAACAGAGAAACACAAAATAAGGGTTTGTCACATAGAACGAAAGATGTAGAAGCAGACTGTCTTTACTTAAGATGACAGTCCTTGCAAATCATGTGATTTATTCAAAGATACTATAAAAATCTATTAAGAGGATGTGTGATCAGAAGTGATAGATAAGGAAGTGGCAAGGTAGCTCAAGTGGTAGAGCGCTAGCCTTGAGCTCAAGAGCTGAGGGACAGCGCCCAGGCCCAGAATTCAGGCCCCACGACCGGACCCAAAAAAAAAAAAAAAAGAAGTGATAGGTAAGCAAAGAAACTGGAAAACAGTATATTTAAATTGAGATTTCAATATACGATCACAAGTTTACAATAAATTAGCCTATAGAAGGTGATTTTATATCTCTAACACTCATCCAGTATTCTACATTTTCCTACATACTCCTGTCCACTTACCTCAGTTCCTGATCAATATTCTTCTACTTTCATGTTGTCAATTGCTACTAAAGTATCGAGGTGGGTATATTTTTGGTTTCTAGATTGAATAAACTTTAGTACTTTGGAATAGTAGTATGAATTCATGAAGTTTGACTTGAATGACAAGTGTGAGTATACCGTATTAACGGTACTGTTAATTGGCCTGAAGCAGCTACAAACATACTATGAATCCATAGACACACATTACACTAAGAGCAATGGACTTGATTTCAGAGAAAGATGCAGGTCCAGGCAAGATCCTCAAGAAAAGAAAGACCAATGGAGCAAACATCAATCAACTATCATTACAAAGGAATTGAACTGATCTCTGATGTGTCTGAGTCGCAGCTGTGTTTGTGTGTATGTGTGTGTGTGTGTGTGTGTGTGTGTGTGTGTGTATGTGTATGTGTCTGTGTGTGTGTCTGTGTGTGTGTGTAGAGAGAAAGAGAGAATTTTAGTATGGCTTCCTTATTTACAGCCCATAGAGCATTACTTGTTAGGGATAAGGTGCTCATATCATAGCTCTGATACTACTGTCTGATACTACTTTTTACTGCGAAAAACACTTGCTTAATCCTAGTTAAAAAGAGAAAGATAAACTAACATAGTTCATGATTGTTTTGACAATTAATTGGTATGTTGAAGGCCAAAGAGAGGAATTGGGGATTAATATAACCTTTTTCCTCTCTGCTGAATATTACCCAGCAATAGCTGTGATTTCAGGAGTCTCCTGCTATGTACTCACAGCTGAATTACTAATATGCTTAATAATATGAAACATACAATAGAGAAATAGATCAGCCAGCAAGCACAAAGAAATAGGGATGAGACAGAACTTTTGAGCAGGGTTACCACATCTTTTAGGAATGTAATTACTTCATATGAACTTCAAATTTTGTGGATTTCCCTGAGTGATTAAAGGTTAGAAAGTATTGTAGAAACGAGAATTCCTGTTTATCCAAGTAGAAAGTGCTCATAATCCCATCCTCACGTTACAAATTTCCATTTCATAAAGACTCTCTTTTAGAGTGATTTCATTTAATATACTCCAGCATCTCACTCTTTACTGTGGGAGACAGGAAAACAGATAATTTTGTTTGAATATTATCTTATGTAAGTTAGTGTGTACAGGCATGATTTTTCTGATTACAGAAGTTAGTATTAAGTGTATATAGGACTCATGTTACAACTAAAAATATAATTAAAATCACATAACAAGATTAGAAGTCACAGCATTATGTTCCTGAAAATATACATTAGATTATTTGCGGAATTTCTATTTTGAGATAAACTTTATGTTAAAGTATAATGCATTTTACCTAAGGCTTCAAATATTTTATTAAAAATATATTTCTTAGAGATATTTTTGCTGCATAATTTTAAGAAAATGGTTGCAAAATAATCTTTTTTTAAATTATTTTCCTGTTTCCAAGTGATTAACCTCCAAATTAGAACTCCAGATATATGATTTGATTTAATTTAACCAAAAATATTATTTAGTATTATGACCTTTTACTCTCTACATTCTTCACACTAAGTTCATCAAATATGGGGTGAATTTGAAATAATTAATCTCTATGTCAGCTATGTTAATATTATTTACAATGTGAGTGAAATGTTTTAAAAGTAGTATTTATTTTAGTTTAATTGCTCTAAAGAGACATTGAATGATATAATCAAAGGCTAAAATTATTAGATTTAAAATTTAGAATTCAGGAAATATTTTTGCCAATACCTTTTACTTGAAACTTCACAACTTTATGAAATAATTTATATTAATGAAACAAAAACCCCAGAGTTTACACATTTACAAATAGAAAAAACATGTCATTCTGAATATGTAGTGCTACATAACAAACATTTAGCTTTTAAATACCTGAATATACTAATACATTTAATTGCAGGGAAAGTACTTGTTCTGAAAGGAGATACAATTGCATTTACTTTGAAAAGTAAACCTAAGTATTCATTTGAATAAAAGACAATGTTTAAAACATCACTCATTCAAGAAACAAGATGTACAGTTAGCTGTTTTTCATGCCAATTATGTTCTCTAAACTTACTAGTAATACTAGATTAGTAAACCTAAATCATTGCTTTGTAGGGAAGAGACCCCAGAGTCTGAATCCTAACTTATTGAACCACAATGCATTTAACCTGGTCTCTGCAAATATAGGGTCAAAAACATTACACATCAAGTGTACTTCATTCTTTATAAATATTGGGATCTATTCACCAACCAAGTTAGACTACACTAATGATATCATTAATAGGATATCAGGCTTCATTTACCTAATGTCTGGTTTCAGAAATATTTTATCTATGTAGAACATGTTTTTGTGGAAAAGTTAATCAGTCCAACTTTGGTAGCACATGCCTGCTATCCCAATTTTTCAGGAGGCAGAGGTCAGTATTAACATCGTTTAAGACTTGCTATAAGAAAGGAGCCAGATTACATCTCAACCCATCTTTATTCCTAGCCATGCAGGAGGCCATCAACATAATTGCGAATTGTGGGCTGGGAAAAAATGTGAGATTTTATTTGAAAATAATTAAGGTAAAGCTAAGGTGACAGGATATTTTCAAGGTTAATTTGTAGTTTATGCATGATTTTATGTTCATATGTATATATTTGTGAAAGGAATTATTCTTTTACTGCTGAAACCTAACAGAAAATATCATGGAAGGAAAATATTAATTCTGGCATGAAAATTTGGACATTTTAGTTCTATATAATTTCTGTCATTCTTGGCATACATCTTTATAACATGTTTTTATTGTGACCTTTCCAAAGACATTTCTACATCCTACGCTGGTAACAGGAGCGCCACCTTGTGGACGCAACGTAACATTTCTTATGGCTTCGGATTGACAACTAAAGGTCAAATCTGCAGCACTGTAGCTGTATAAAAGGTATGGTGCTTTTTGTTGTTGTTGTTTGTTTGTTGTATTGTGTATTCCCTTTTCTTTGCCAATCTCTATATATTCCCATGGTCTAAACCAGCCCTGGGTAAAAATTCTATATAAATTCTCTCAGGAAAGAATTATTCAATACTTCAAAATCTTTGACACTGTTCCCTTCATTCCCAATGATGTTGGCTGAGTTACTTTTGCGTGCATGTGTGTGTGTGTGTGTGTGTGTGTGTGTGTGTGTGTGTGTGTGTGTGTGTGTGTGTAGGCCCTGGGGTTTGAATTCAGTTTCTAGGCTCTGTCTCTGAGCTTTTCTGCTCAAGGTTAATGTTTTACCCCATGAGGAACAGCTTTTTAGGTAGTTTGTTGAAGAGTCTCACAGTCTTTCCTGTCCCTGGATGGCTTCAAACTGCAATCTTCTGTTCTCAGACCCATGTGTAGTTAGAATGCCAAGTTTTACGCGCAAGGAATCAAACTCCAGTGATTGAAAACCTACTTCACCATCATTTTCACAAAGATGGGCATTCAATCTCCACATGATCCCATTGAAATAAAGATCATCTGCTTTAATAGTTACTAGAGATGAATTAATCCCACTCCTCATGGTGCTGTACTCTACTACATTCTTAGCCAGCAGTCCCTCCGCCACAACTCTAGCACCTCTGGTTACAGTCAACTGACTTTTACTTGCTGCAAAAGCCATGAGTATTTATTAACTTAAGTTTGCCCTAGTAATAGATGCATTCTGAACATAGTCTTTAAAAGCTCTTCATCCTCATTAGGAAAAGAAATCCATAATGCTATAGGCGTTAAGTCTATCCAAACGCTTTGCTTGATTGCCCACAAGCTCCCGGAGAGAAAAATCGCTGTTCTACATCTTATTTATTGGGGAATATTTCTATTAGCTATCATTATAAGCTAAGTGCTGTGCTTTACTGCTAAAAAATGCCTGGGGCAGTTATTATCAATATGCAGAGCTTTCCAAAATGTGAGGCTGATAGTTTTAACTGCATGCTAAACTCCCACAGGTTCTCACCAATCGTGAACTCTTCAATATACAATTCCTCATTAATAACAAATAAAATCATAATAAAAAGCGGGTTAGCAGTAGCTCCTAGGGACTTATCTCAAAGGATGAACCAGAAGGATACCTAAGGATAGTAGAGGAAGCATTCATAGGGGCTTAGTGAAAGGATAGTTCTTGTTTAAAACACATTTTTATGTTTTTAAAATACATCAATGAGTAGACAGTAAGGTAGAATGGAAGAGTATGTTTTGGACCTTCAGAATAAAACTAGTCTACTGTCTTCTCTCTTAATTCCCAATTAGGAAAATTACACAAACATTATGAGCCCATTTTTTAAAATTTAATTTAATTTTGTTGCAAAGGTGTTGCAGAGAGGGGTTACAGTTACATAAGTAAGGTAATGAGTTCATTTCTTATCAAACATTGTTACCCCCTCCCTCATTTTTCTCCTACTTTCTGTCCCATCCCCTACCCCTTGAAGTTGTAAAGTTCATTTCCAACATAGTGTCTTGTGAGTATCATTGTTGCATTGGTTCACCCTTTGTCCTTGGTTCACCATTTTGTTATTTCCCTTCCCTTCCCCAAATCAGATAAATGTATATACCAGATGCAGTTGTACCAGAATAAAAATCAGTGACGACCAGGGATAAACCAAAGGGAAGGGGGTTCCGGGAAGTTGGCGGAGGAGAAGCTGGAGTGTAAGTAAGCTCTCACATAGAAAGCAGTTTTAGAGTTGCAGTGAACAGTCCTAAGCCAGAGAATCACACCAAGTGTGCCATCACAGGACAGAGAGTTAGGCCAGAGAGGGGAAACCCAGGCAAGGAGACACTTCTGAGCTCTTGCCAGCAGCCACCGCCGTGGTGGCAGCTGTGGCGGTGGCAGGCAAGCCATACCTGAGCCACAGAGAGTCTGGGATGAAGGAGCCAGACACAGTGGACAAGCGGATTCTACTCAACAACAGCAAGAACCGACAAGGAGCAGACATCTTCATACTGCTGTTCGCAGACCAGAGACAACCCAGGAAACAAGACTTGGCGTGAGTAGAAGCCTGACATCCTCACTCCTTCTCAGGGAGCCGAAGAGGGAAGGCCACCAATCCCGCCCCAGTACCGGAGATCTCCATCTTGGACACCGAAAAAGCTCCGCTGAGCGGCTAGCTCCAACTCAGGCCTTGGAATAAAACTAGGGTCATTTAGCAGGTCACAAGAACTTAACGGCATGACCTGCCAGACTCAGCTCCACCCAGGGAAAAGTCATCCAGTTCGGGCGCCAGCCCTAGGAGTGGCTTTCTCCAGTGGGTAATCAGAGCCAGAGGCTGCCCCTCCCACTAGCAGCCTGGAAAATCAATTGAAAATCAGTAAACAGAAATCCTGAGAATGGCTCCAGGCTGGGCTCTGTAAGATTTTCACAAACTAGCCCCGGAAAAGCTACTGTCTCTTGAAAGGTCTCAACTCTACCAAGAACCTAGCCTCATCACTGCATCCACCTCTTTTGTGGTACTCAAATCAGATCTCCCTCCCAATGAACTAGCCTGGGAGAAGGATCGCCAAATCCTGGGTAAAGCAGAGCATTTTTCTGCCTGTTCGAACAAACTGAATTAAGAAACCAACCAAGCCACAGGACCACAAGCAGACCAGAGACTCCAACAAGAGGCTGGTTAAGGACACAAGGGAGATACAGGATTTTTCCCACTCTTCCCAAAAAAATCAAAGAACTTTTTTTTTCTTCTTCTTCTGCTTTTTTTTATTGTTGGTACCTTATATAAAAATTTTTTTTCTTTTCTAAAACTTTTTTTAATCTTTAATTTTTGCCTTTTTTGAAAAAAAAAATGTTTTCCAGAAACTTTTTTTTCCTCTTATAATTTTTGTTTTGGGGATACGGGAGTGTGCATTTCTCTTTCTTTTTTGGTTTTCTTTCTCTTTTTTTTCTTTTTTAATTATCTTTTTGTTTTCTGTTTAGCTCTACTGAACTTCTCATCTTTTTCTTCTTCCTTTCTTATCTTTTTCACCTTCTCTTCTCTTTCGTTCTTCTTTATGTGACTTAATTCTTGTCCTGCATATCCTCAGATAAACCCATAGTTGAATATTAGACCCTATCCCCCAGTGTGTACACACATAATCCACAAATTTATTACTCAATTGAAAACCTCTGAGACTTAAATTCCTTAATAGCAGTACTACCTCTTTATACCTATGTAATATTTTAAACATTTTTATTTTTAAGTTTTTCACATCTCCTTTATATCCCTCCCCTTCTGTCAATAAATTCACGTTTTTATCTAAATAGGTTGTTATCGATTCTACATAATTTTATTAATTTTTACCTTTCTATTTTTCTGGTCTCTTTTCTTTTCCCATTCCCTTTCTTCTTTTTTTCTCTCTCTCTACTTTCATCCTACCCAAGCTATTTCCTGCTTTGAGATAAGGACATAGTTAACTCTCTTGAGCCTCCCCACATCAATCTATTCCTATTTTTTACCCACATCGCTCCCTAACCCTAATAATTCCTGGTCTTCCAAATTCTTCTTTGCAGTTCATAGCCCATTAACGTATAGTTGTTTGATGTTGAATAGATGTATCTATTGAACTAGATTTTATCTGTAGACTGTAGATTATTGACTGTGCAAATTCAGACTTGGGTCGATGATTGCCTTAAGATAGTGTTCTACCACAAAACTGGTGCTATTTTCATCTCAAATGGGCAGAGTAAGCTGGAAAAACACAAGAAAAAATGGCAAATCCTGGTATTTCAATTCCCAATCTTGATAATCAGGGGACAGAACAGATAATGAATAATCCAGAGGAGAATTCCCAAATAGCTCTACAAACACTGCTGGCAAACATGATAAATGAAAAGATTGAAAGCATACAAAGGACTCTGTATGAGCGTGATAGGGAGAGAGAGGAGGCATCCCAGAAGTTTATACAGGATTATCATAAGCGTGAGGAAGCTACTCAAAAACTGATACAGGATATGCATGAGCAGCTTGAGAATACTCAAAGAGAAAGGCAAGAATGGCGTGAGCAGGCTGAGAACACTCAAAGAGAACTACAGGAATCCCACGAACAGGAAGACGCTAACCAAAGAGTAATGCAGGAATTGAGAGAGCAGAAAGAGGATACAAGAAGATCACTAAAGGCATTCATGAAATCCATTAAAAAAGAGCTAAAGGAAGTAAGGGAGACCACAAAGGGAATGCTGAATGGAACCCAACAGAAGGAATGGGAGTCCAAGGAAACCATAATCAATCAAATAAATGATTTGAGAATAAACACTGAACATCAAATTAAAAAAGTAAAGAAGTTCATACAAGATCTAAAACAAAGCTTCAACAAAGAATTTGAAGCCATCAAAGCTGAACAACTAGAAGGAAAAGAGATAAAAAACAATGTAGAAAGCCTTGACATCAGGTTAGACCATGCAGAGGATCGAATCTCAGGGATTGAAGACAGCCTAGATATTATAGAGAAAGAACATATAACCATCCAAGACAAGTCTAAGAAATATGATAGACCTATCCAACACTTGGAAATCACCATCAGAAGGCCTAATCTAAGGATAATGAGTGTAGAGGAGCACCTTGAAACAGAAGTTAAGGGTCAAGGAAATTTGTTTAACAGCAAAGAACTTCCCAAACATGCAAAAAGATAGGCCTATTCACGCTGTGGCTCAAGTGGTAGAGCGCTAGCCTTGAGCTGAAGAGCTGAGGGATAGTGCCCAGGTCCAGAGTTCAGGCCCCACTACCGGACCAAAAAAAAATTGAAAAAAAAAAAAAAAGATAGGCCTATTCAGATACAAGAAGCTTTTAGAACTCCAAACATACCAGACCAGAATAGGACATCCCACCGTTACATTATAATCTACACAGGATCAACTCAGACCAAGGTAAACATCCTTAAAGCCCTCAAGGAGAAAAGGATAATCACCTATAAAGGGAAACCAATTAGAATCACCTCAGATTTCTCAGCAGAGACAATCAAAGCAAGAAGAGCCTGGAATGCACCAAACTGAGAATCCAAGAACCATAGGAAGAACCCAGTTTTCGCAGCCCCCAAGAAGGTGGATAACATGGCAGGAACTCCCAAATACCTCTCAGTCCTTTCTCTTAACGTTAACGGACTGAACTCTCCAATTAAGCGACATAGACTGTCTAGTTGGATTAAAAAACAAGACGCTTCTATCTGCTGCCTTCAGGAGTCACATCTTGCCCGTAAAAACAAACACATTTTCAATGTTAAAGGTTGGAACAAAATCTAGCAAGCAAACGGCCGCTTAAACAGGCAGGAGTTGCAATCCTATATCAGATAAAATAGACTTCAAATTAAGATTCGTGAGAAGAGATAAAGAAGGTCGCTACATACTAATTAAGGGATCTCTACTTCAGGAGGATATTAAAATTCTAAATATCCACTCGCCAAACAATGGAGCACCCAAATTCTTCCAAGAAACATTACTTTCCCTCAAATCCTATATAAATCCAAAGACATTAATTGTTAGGGATTTTAACACACCACTCTCCCCACTAGATAGATCAACTCGGCAAAAACTCAACAGAGAAACTGCAGATTTAAACAGCTGCATAGATCAACTAGATTTAACACATATCTACAGAACATTTCACCCAGCAGCATCAGAATACACGTTTTTCTCAGCAGCACATGGAACATTTTCTAAAATAGACCACATTTTAGGCCACAAAGCAAACTTGTCTAAATCCAGAAACATTGAAGTTATACCTTGCATTCGCTCTGACCACAAGGGAATAAAATGAGAACTCCACACCAAAAGCCACCAAAGAAAGTCCAGAAACATATGGAGGCTGAACATACTGCTGAATCACGAGTGGGTCATGGAACATATTAGAAAGGAAATTCAAATGTTCATGCTATTCAACATAAATGAACACCAAATTACCAGCTCCTCTGGGATACAGCAAAGGCAGTACTCAGAGGCAAGTTTATAGCACTGCGCTCCTACATCAACAAATTGGAGAAATCTGTACCAATAATTTAATTACACATCTACACCTCCTTGAAAAAGAGCAACAAGATAAACCCCAATCCAGTAGATGGAAAGAAATAATTAAAATTAAATCAGAATTAAATGAATTAGAATCCAAAAAAACTATAGAAAGAATCAACAAAACAAAGAGTTGGTTCTTCGAAAAAATTAACAAAATTGACAGACCCTTAGCAAATCTTATCAAGAAAATGAGAGAACACACCCAAATAAATAAACTCAGAGACGAGAATGGAAACATCACCACGGAAACAACCAAGATTCAGAATATTATAAGGGAATACTTCTCAAAACTTTATGCTAATAAGTTTGAGAAATTGACAGAAATTGACTTTTTCCTAGCAAAAATTGACATGCCAAAACTAAACCAGATGAGTTAAACCAGCTTAACAGGCCCATATCAAGCATTGAAATAGAAACAGCAATAATAGACCTCCCTGCTAAGAAAAGTCCAGGACCGGATGGTTTTACAGCGGAATTCTACAAGGCCTTCAAAGCAAAGCTCACACCAATACTCCTCCAACTCTTCAATGAAATTGAAAGAAATTTCACTACCGAACACATTCTATGAAGCCATCATAACCCTCATCCCAAAACCAGGCAGGGACTCATCAAAAAAGAGAACTATAGACCCATTCTTTGATGAACATTGATGCAAAACTTCTCAACAAAATTTTTGTCAACCGACTTCAGCAATTCATCCAAAAAATCATACACCACAATCAAACAGGATTCATTTCAGGGATGCAAAGCTGGTTCAATATACGCAAATCAATTAATATTATGCATCACATCAACAGGAGCAAAGATAAGAACCACATGGTTATCTCAATAGATGCAGAAAAAGCATTCGACAAGATCCAAAACCCCTTTATGATGAAGGTTTTGGAAAAATTAGGAATCCATGGAACATTCTTCAATACAATAAAGTCTGTAAATGACAAACCTACAGCCAGTATTATACTTAACGGTGTAAAACTAAAGCCATTTCCACTTAAATCAGGAACAAGACAAGGATGTCCACTATCTCCACTTCTCTTCAATCTAGTATTAGAATGCCTAGCTACAGCAATAAGACAAGATGCAGACATAAAGGGGATCCAAATAGGGAAAGAAGAAATAAAACTCTCCCTCTTTGCACACGACATGATCTTGTATTTAAAGAATCCCATAGACTCCACTCCCAAATTACTCAAGCTGATTCAAAACTTTGGCAAAGTAGCAGGTTATAAAATTAACCCCCCAAAATCAATAGCTTTTCTGTATGCCAACAATGAGAAAAGTGTGGCTGAAATTAGGAAAGCATCTCCATTTGTACTAGCATCACAAAAATTAAAATACCTAGGAATTAACTTAACCAAAGAAGAGAAGGACCTCTATGATGAAAACTTTAAAATCTTGAAAAAGGAAATCAACACAGAACTTAAAAAATGGCAAAACCTCCCATGCTCCTGGATTGGAAAGGTTAACATCATGAAAATGGCAATACTTCCAAAGGCTATCTACAAATTCAACGTGATACCTATCAAAATTCCAACCTCATTCTTCAAGGAAATAGAAGAGGCAATCCAAAAATTCATATGGAACAATAAAAGACCCCTAATAGCAAAAACGCTCCTCAATGGAAAGAACACTGCTGGAGGAATATCAATATCAAATTTCAAACTCTACTATAAAGCCATAGTAATCAAAACAGCTTGGTATTGGCATAAGACCAGACCTCAGGACCAATGGAAAAGAATTGAAAACCCAGAAATGAACCTACAGACCTATAGCCATCTAATCTTCGATAAGGGAGCTAAAACAATAGAATGGAAGAAAGATGGCCTCTTCAGTAAACGGTGCTGGCAAAATTGGTTAACTATTTGTAGAAAACTAAAGCTAGATCCTTATATATCAACCTGCAGCAGAATCCACTCCAAATGGATCAAAGACCTCGAAGTCAAAGCAGACACTCTGAAAACATTACAGGATGGAATAGGAGAAACCCTAGGTCTCCTTGGCTCAGGCCGAAATTTTCTGAATAGAGACCCGGAAACACAACAAATCAAACAAAGGTTGGACAAATGGGATTGCATAAAGTTGCAGAGCTTCTGCATGGCAAAGGACATAGCTAGCAAGATCAATAGAAAGCCCATGGATTGGGAAAAGATCTTCACTAGCAATACAACGGACAAGGGTCTCATATCTAAAATGTACTTGGAACTCAAAAAATTAAATCCCCCAACAACAAATCCTCAAAGAATCAACTGCCCAATAAATAAGTGGGCGAAAGACTTAAAGAGAAACTTCTCTGAAGAAGAAAGAAGGATGGCCAATAGACACATGAAGAAATGCTCAACCTCCCTAGCCATAAAAGAAGTGCAAATCAAAACAAGTTTGAGATACCACCTCACTCCAGTTAGAATGGCTACAATCAAGAACTCTAACAACAGATGCTGTAGGGGATGTGGACAGAAGGGAACCTTACTTCATTGTTGGTGGGAATGTAAACTTGTTCAACCACTTTGGAAAGCAGTATGGAGGTTCCTCAAAAGACTTCACAAAGAGCTCCCCTATGACCCAGCAATCCCACATTTGGGCATTTACCCAAATGTTTACAAACAAGACCACACTAAAGCTACCAGCACAACTATGTTTATTGCAGCATTATTTACCATAGCTAAGATATGGAACCAACCAAGATGCCCCTCAGTACATGAATGGATCAAGAAAATGTGGTATATATACACAATGGAATTCTATGCCTCCATCAGAAAGAATGACATTTCCACATTTGTTAGGAAATGGAAAAACTTGGAAAAAATTATATTAAGTGAAGTAAGCCAGGCCCAAAGAAACATAGGTCCCATGGTTTCCCTTATTTGCAATATCTAGTATATGTATGAGTCAAGCGGAAAAGCTCAGATTATGTGATGTTAGGAAAATGAACACTTAGATCTGTATTTTAATGTTTTTTCTTTCATGCATGTGTTTCTAACGCATTTATAAGATTATTTCTTTGTTGCTTTGTATGCCCTTCCCGCACAGTATAACCCCTGCTTTCACTATATTTGATGGCAGTATAACTTGTGGAGGAGATGGGGAAAAACAATTCGTTTAAGGATTCAGGTGGACCTGTTGCAACAATGAGAATTACAAGTTGTCATGTCCAAAACGAGTTTTACAATGTCTGTGTGGAGCGGTGGGGAAGGGGAAGGATTGGGATGGGGGGGTGGGGGGAGGTTGGGCAGGGATGTGAAGGGTAAACAAAGGAAGAGACTGCAATGGTTGCTAAGAAATGTATGCGTTATCCTGCCCATGTAATTGTAACCCCTCTGTACAGTATGTTCACAAATAAAATAAAATTAAATTTAAAAAAACCAAAGGGGGAAAAAAAAAGAAAAGAAGAAGAAAAACTTGATATAATACATTGATATCAGCAAAGTCAACACAAAAAATAGATCTCTTGTTTCTATATCTTGGAGTTCATTTTGATAGGCATCATTTTATAAGGTCCTATGTCCATAGCTACTGAGCTAGTGTGTTCCTGTGCTAGGAACTATCCTAGACATAATCTAATTGTTACAAATGAGGGAAACCATGGAGCCTATGTTTTGGGAGTCTGGCTCACTTCACTTAAAATGATTTTTTCCAAGTCTTTCCATTTCTTTACAAATAGGACAATGTCATTCTTTCTGATGGAAGTCTAGAATTCCAGTGTGCATATATTCCTCATTTTCTTGATCCATTCATCTATTGAAAGGCATCTGGGTTGGTTCCATACCTTAGCTATGGTCAATAATACTGCAATGTTATGTTAGCTTTAGTGTGGCCTTGCTTGTGATAATTTGGATAAATTCCTGGAGTGGGATTGCTGAATCATAGGGGATTTATATGTTTAATCTTTTGAGGAACCTCCATGATGCTTTCCAGAGTGGTTGAGCCACTTTACAATTCCATCAACAGCATAGTAACGTTCCCTTTTGGCCACATTCTCACCAGCATCTATTATTATTTGTTTTCTTGATAATGGCCATTCTAACTGGGGTGAGGTGGAAGTCAAGGTGATTTTGATTTGCGTTTCTTTTATGGCAAGAGATGTTGAACATTTCTTCATATATCTGTTTTCTATTCTTATTTTCTCTCCAGAGAAGTCTCTTTCTAATTATTTAGCCCAATCAGTAATGGGGTGGTTGTTTATTTGAAGGTTTTATGTAGGAGATATAATTAATTGAACTCTATGTATATTTTAGATATGTGACTCTTGTCTGTTGTATGGCTAGTGAAGATCTTCTCCCAATCCATGGGCTTTTTATTTATCTTGTTGATGAGCCCATTATTTTGCTTACATAAAGAGGAATCACTGTTACTTGAAGAATTGGTGCTAGAAATCAAGTGAGACAACAGATCTGCAAATCATCTCTCATGCATTTCTTTTTGAAAATTATTTCATGGTAGTACAAAATCCAGAGAAGCTGTGACTCTCATGGATTTCTCCGACATAGAAATATCTTTATCAGAGCCTAGTGCCAGTGGCTCACATCCGTAATCTTAGCTACTGAGGAGGCTGAGATCTGAGGATCTCACTTTGGAGCCAGCACAGGAAAGAAAAGTTTATGAGACTCTTATCTCTAACAACCAAAAAGCTAGAAGTGAAGGTATGGCTCAAGTGGTAGAGCACTTGCTTTGAATACAAAAGCTTGAGAACAGTACCCAGGTCCTGAATTCAAGCCCCAGGATCAGCACACACACACACACACACACAGAGCACACATGCACACACAAATTTTTGCCATCTATTTTGGAGAAAAGGTCATATATTACCAACTGTATTTCTTTGTTTACTAAACATAATTTTTAGTCTTAAGATTGAGACCACAACATATCAATTTATTTTTATTGTCCGTTTCATTAACTGCTTGACTGATTAACTTAATATTTAGCTTCAAACAATGACTTTTATAGTGTGTTTTTATGTGAGTTGAAAAGGCAGCTCCTTTTATGGCTTCCAATGGACTTGCTCACGTTTTTGCATTTAACAAAAGACTGAGCTAGGCTATCCTTGGCTCGTAGCTTTTCCACATGCTGCTAATGGCAAGATTTCTTTGGACCAAATAACATCACACTGATGGCCTGAAATCAATCATGATTTCTGTCCACACAGAAAGCACCAAATCCCCTACACCAGGCTGTCTCTTTTCTGTTGAGTTGTAAAGCAATGAACCTCACAGTCCATGTTGGAAATTTGGCTGAACAAAGGTCAGGATGGCTTCAACTCACTGTTTCTCCATTGATTTTAGCTGTGGACTGAAATAACACAGCTTTCTCCCACGGTGACTAATTCCAATTCCATCATAGATTTTCTAATCTTTAGGTTCAGTTTGTCCATGAAATTTGTTCATGCTTAAATAGTTTTTCATTACTTTTTTGTCAGTTGTGGGGATTGAACTCAGGGTCTGGTGCTGTCCCAAAGCCTCTTTGTGCTCAAAGCTAGTACCCTACAACTTCAACCACAGCACTACTTCCAGTTTTTGAGTAGTTAATTGGAAATAAGAGTATCAGTGGGACTTCTTTGCTCAGGCTGGCTTCCAACTGTGATACTCAGATCTATGTCTCTTGAGTACCAAGGTTATAGGCATGATCCACCATAGACCATCTGCGTTAATAGAATAATTATCACAAAATTGTAAAACTTGCTAACAAATTTGAAGCAATTAATAATTTAAGAAACTTAAAATGATTTATCAATTAGATTGCATGTTAGGAAGAATTAAAGTGGAAAATGCAGAATAAAGAAACCCTAATAATATACGATGATCCTACTGAGTATTTTCCATTTCTCATTTCCCTTTCTTTCCCCAATAATTTTGTGAGTTGAGCATCAGGAACCCCATTTTATGAAGCAGACTCGAAAGCTCATTGAGTAGAAAGAAATGAGGCCCTGAAGTCCACGTGGCCAGAGCATGGCAGAGAGAAGACGGAGGTCTTTCCATTCATTAAATTCTCCCTGAATTTCTGCACAGGACTTCTCCGAAGCTACCTTAAACAATATTTTCAATGTCTTTACATATAATATCGAATTTTTAATTTTGTTTTCACATGACTAGACACCTAAAATGCAAGTATTTTCATTTGCAATGCAAAACAAAAATCAACATTCCACAGACTATTTTCCAAGATGTATTGACAATAAAACTATTCAAACGGGAGATTTAAATCTCTCTGGTTCTTCCCTAGATCACTGTGTTCAAGGAAAGAGTATGTGTTACCTTAGACAACTACTTGTCTTTAATATATGAAAACTTTTCATCCTGGACTATTACCTTCAGGAAGAGAAAAACATCCAAATACCAAGGGATTCCTAAACAAGCTACTCAGAACAAAGGGGCTCAAAGATTTTATGGTTATTCAGACAATTTTGTTCCTAGTTTGGATTCTAGATTTGGCTAATTTGGGTTCTGTGCTACCTATTGCTCTTTCTTGATGTGTTCTTCCCTAAGCATTACACATGGACGCCTTTCCACATCTAGTGATGAGTTGAAAGTCCTATAGTCATGCAAAGTCTCTAAGTCCAAAGAGAACTTAAAAGTGTTATTTACATGGGTACCGATGGCTCACGTCTGTAATTCTAGCTATTGAAGAGGCTGAGATATGAGGATCACAGTTTGAAGCCAGCTCAGGAAGGAAAGTCTATGAGACTCTCCAAAAAACTACTCAGAAAAAGCTGGAAATGCACCGTGGCTCAATTGTAGACTCTAGCCTTGAGTACAGACAAGCTCAGGGACAGAGCCAAGGCCCTGAGTTCAAGCCCAGGACCAGCCCCGCTCCCATAAAAATGTGGAGATAGAAAAATATTCATTAGCATACTGAAATAATTGTCCTGGAAATTCTTAGACTTGACATCGAGATTTAATGGCAGACAACCCCTTCCACTCTTGGACAACTGGAGAAGACTGAACTGAGTACCAGTCTACTTTAACTAAAAGATGTGGGAAATAATCTACCCAGAGACTCACATGAGTTAAAAAGGCAATGGATGGCAAGTAAAATCAGAAAGCTACCTATGTTAGTCAAACCAATTATTCATTATAAATGCAAAATTGAAATAATTTAAATTCATCAAAAGTAATAAGCCATGGAAAAAAAAGTATCCTGAAAGAGGAAAAAGTGACTGTAAAAAATGTTAGTTCTTGGAAAGAAATATATAAAATAAGAACAGATTGGTTGTTGGTGTTCAAAGAAGCAGCATTAAATTTTCTGTGATGTTGATAATGGAAATTGAATGCAGGACCTGAAAGTATTGCTTAACTTTTGTCCTCAAGGCTTGTACTCTACCACTTAAACATTCGTTCAGCTTCTAGGTTTTGCTGGTTAATGGTCAATAAGACTCTCACAGATTTTTCTGTCTGGGCTGATTTCAAACTACAATTCACAGATCTCAGCTTCCTGAGTAGCTAGGATTACAGGCATCAGGCATTGACACCATGCTAAGAAGAAACATTATTGACGATTAAAAATTGAAACACTTTATAAAATGAAATTGTCTATGGTAAAATAACAGAATTTAAAGACACAGTAAGAAAGCAAAGAGACTGAAGAGCAATTCAGAACTCAGAATGACAGCTATCAGTCTGAATCACGTTAGCAAATGAAAAGACATAGGACATATATCGAAAATTATTATTATCCAGAATTTGGAAAATATTTTCCAACTAGGGGAAACAAAAAAGACATCTTCACATTGAAAAGCCTTGATGACTGAGGAAAAGATACAAAGCCAGATATGCTCTATTCTGCTTCCCATCCAAAATTAAGAGAAGGAATCCTTAAAATATTTAGGAAAAGTCATTCTCGTCTACATAGCTTGTCAGTCTTATTTAATACTAAAACTCCCTGAGGAAAGACGATAATTTTCTCTAGAATTTCATGCTTTATTAAATTCAAGTGGGAGAAAGAAAAAATTTCATGTCAGAATTCTATTCAGAAAGTTTTCCCTGCATGTATCTTTTGTGAAAATATTCCTGTGGGTATATACTTGGTAAAACAATTCAGAAACCCCAGAGAAAACTATTAGATACAGAGCCAGCCTACTAAACTACATAAGATGAAAATTTAAAAACATGAATTATGAGGCTTATTGTTGCACAGCTGGCCTAAAGGTCAACTATTTGAACAAAACTTATAAAAGAAGTTGAATTAGTCTAATTAAATCAAAAGGAAGGATTTATTTTTAGTAATGGAGAAGTGGTTTATACCTGTAATCTCAGCTACAAGGGAGACAGAGATTGAAGAGGTGAATTTTGAAGCTGGGCTAAGAGAGTGTAGTGTGGCCCCCATTTCAATAACCAAGCCAAGTGGGGTAGCATGGACTTCTTCCTGGGAGACCTAAAGTAGGAGAATCCTAATCTGAGGTTGGTCCTGGGAAAAAAATGCAAAATCTACCTACAAAATACCTAAAGCAAAAAAGAGCTAGAGGCTGGGCTAAAAAAACTGGGAGAAGCTAGGTACTGGTGGCTCATGATTAATCTGTGCAATTCAGGAAACTGAGGGCTGAGGATTGAGGTACAAATACAATCCAAGCAAGAAAGCCTGTGAGACTCTTATCTCCAATCAAACACCACAAAGCCAGCAGTGGAGTTGAAGTGGTAGAAAGCTAGACTTGAGAATAAAGCTCAAGGACAGTGCCTGGGTCCTGAGGTTAGCCCCAGGACAGGCACCAAAAAAAGGGGGAAGGAGGGTGAGGGGATAAAATGCTGGTTTAGCAACCATGAGGCCCTAAATTCAAATACTATTACCATCAAAAATATAAAACAAAGATATAGATATATTTGTTTTCATATAGCCAAAGAATAGTTGTTAAAATATTGAGACAATGATTTTTTAGAGAGTTATAAATCATAGTCCAAATATAAAACATCTTAGAATGGATTTCATTATTTTAATGCAAATGTATATATAGAAATTTGTGCAGTGTGTAATTAAATATGTATATAATATGTATACAATATATAATTATATACTAATAGTAATATATTTACACTATAACACACCTAAATATAAGTTTAAATATATATAATTTTTAATTTTGTGAAAATTCATTAGGTAAGTTTAAATTGATATGTAAATATTCATTTGTTCCAACCTTGTTCATTATCAGAAACGAGGAAGTGAAGATATGATAGAATTTCTACTCAAAATACACAAATACTGGGGTACAACCCTGATTCAGACAGAATTGGACTTAAAGGAAAGAATGCACTTGTGTAAGGACATTCAGAATGACTTTTTTTGAATGAGATGTTAGTGGAGTGGGTTAGACCTGAAATCCCAGCTACTGTGGGATCGAGAGGATAATGGTTTAAGGACAACTGAGGCAAAATTTTCATGAGTCCTTCTTTCAATCAACAGCCCGATGTGGTAGCACACACTTGATATTCCAGCTATGAAGGAGGCTTAGATAGAAAGTTCATAATTCCAGACCAGAAAACATAAAAGACTGTGAGACAGTATCTCAATGGAAGAATCTGGGCGTGGGAGTTGTCTCATCTAAGACAAAAAATGTAAAGTGGGAGATTTATAGATGTTATAGAGACCTGGTCAAAGATTAAGACCTATCTGAAAATAATCAATGCACAAAAGTGCTGTAGTCATGGATTAATTATAGAATTCTTGCCTAGTAAGTATGAAGCTCAGGGTTTAATCCCAGTCTTGCCAAAATATAATAATCAAAGGAATCATTTTAGTTAGTGTAATACAATTTATAATGAGGTTTATTGGCATCAAACTCTGATCTAAGTTTAAGAAGAATACCCAAGAAAGGAAAAGTACTTGGCCTTCCTGAGAATTGATGGTAAACACTTAGAAAGTTTTCTGATCAGTGGGAAGTGGACAAATAATCCCTAAAGGGGAAGAACTTGGAGAGTGAAAATGGGATCACCTGGGCAAGAAGACAGTGGTGGAAGGTGTGACTGAATGGACAGCACAGTTTGAGGATTATGATAAATAGGTCTAACTTATACCTAAGTTTAACAGCAAGCAAAGCATTAAAGAGTTCCAGGCCTGACTTCTCAGGAAAAGGGAACTCTAGCAAGTGCCATGGCAACAAAGCAAAATCGTGCATGAAGCAAGGCAAGAAACACCAACACCCTTGATTGGTACAGTATTCCTTGGGGATCTAGGAAATTAAGCATCTAATTTACAACATGACTCCAGCTTTGGGAGATTTGGCATCTAGTTTGTGAGGCATGTCTAGCTTTGGGAGATTGAGCATCTAGTTTGCAAGGTAATCTCCAGGTTTTGTTGTATAATAAACCTCCAATAAGGAAGATTAGGTGTAAGGTTTTTCAAGAAACCTAGAGTAGGGAAGGTGTTCAAGAAAACTCCAGTAAAGAAGTTTGAGTGCACCAGAAATCTTAGGCCTAGAAACCTGCCAAAAATGGAAATAGAACAGAGAGCAAGGCAACAAAGACTGAGTTAAGAAGGCTCCTTTGGTCATTTCCCTATTAGTCCCTTGGGAAAAAGTGTTAAATACAGCATGCTAATGTAAAGTTGAGTTCTTATTGTTGTCTTTCTTAATATTTTGTTCTTAGTAGATCTTGTGTTTCTTGTTGGCCTCTTGATATTTCCACTCTCTGTGGCATAGGATTTTTTAGTCTTTATTGCAATAAATTTCTGAGCTGATTGTGTTCTAAGTTCTGTCATTAGGCTGCTAGCAATATAGAACCATATGGTCAGCTAGAAAACAAAGATGAACTTTTTCCAATAACCAACCACAAACAGAATTCAACACAATCTCTAGTCTTAAACAGATTACAAAGAATAGAAAACTTTTAAAACAATTTTGGTAATGAGACACACTCGCATATGAACTGACTTTGTAATACTTCCTAGAAGGTCCTTAATCTTGAGGGCCTGCAAAAATTACTAGGGGAGGGAAAGTGCCCTACTGGGATTCCTCAGGGGAGAGACAGACACTTCTCCCAAATTATTTTATAAATATTATAGAAGCTTAAGATGGGTCTAATGACCCACATCCTACACCCAAAGTGGGCATTTTGACTCACAAAGGATTCTGAATTTGCTAGGAGCTATTTTTATAGTCTCCACAATTTTAACCAGGTATTTTAAACAATGGCCTTAGTCTGTGTTTCACCACATTTTTTAGACTAGAGCACTTTTTATATCAACTTATATTAAAGCCACATTATATTACACAGAGAGGTTAACTTTTTCTTCTTAAACTGTCTTTTATTAAGTCTTTAAGCAGACATTGGGGGACAGTAGTCTTACTATGGGACGAACTATATCTCTAGAGACTGAGATGCAAGAACAGTGGATGCATGGAACAGACAGACAAAAGGACCTCACATGTCTTGCGAGATCGAATGAATGTTCTTGTCAGGCCCAGACCATCTGACAAAGAATAGTCCCCAAAAACCAAATTCAGGCAAACCAAACAAGTTAACTCACCAAAGGACAAGTGAAAGGAATTAACTCACCAAAGGTCTGGCAAGGAAAAATAGGAGTGAAGAAAATTCACCAACAGGCACAAAACAAAGAACAAAGTCACAGAAGATAAGAGTTTATACAGCAGACTGGTACCAGTTCCTGAAAAATCCAAAACTCTTTTCTGACATTTCAGCCTTAGAGAGGCTGTTGGAGGTAGGGGGAGGAGGGTGTGACTACAAGCGATCCACTTCCACCTAGTCCAGATAGATGGATCTTCAGAATCGGAAGCAGAATCATACTCACCTCTGGAGATCGGCTGAATGATTCCAAAAAGATTTAGTGGTGTGGGAGGAATCCAGAGTCTGGCTTTCTGAGCAGTGGAGAGTCCATGGGGCCTTGGGATATCTCAAAAGTTATCTCCTGTGTGCAGTTCCTGTCCACCAGTGGCTTCAAGGAACCTAAGTAGCCCCTTGGCACTGGGATTTGGCTGTGGCTTCTAAGTCTTATATGGTGAGATACAGAGAAGCCACAGTTTGAGGGGTCAAATCAGGAGTCTTTATTAGAAAGCCAGCAACTGCAAGCAGACTCATCCCCTCCCCCACCAAAACTTGCAGTTTTGTAGCTAGCATAAAACTTATAAAGACAAAAACCACATCAAGGCAAATGCTGTATGGTATGGGGATTAATAAGGTGTGTTTACAGAAGAAAAACAGGTCAGTTAGGGAGTAAGGGAGCAGTTAGAGCATGTTCAAGGTGGTTATAATAGTTATCTATGGGTAATAAACAGGAGTAGAGACTTCCCAGAGCCTAACAATCCGTGATATACCCAAAGGTTTCAGAATGGCCTATGCCCAATCTATAGTTCTTCGAAGTGAAATTTCCCTATTACCTACTAAGGTGTCAAGATGCAACTGAAGGATTGACTCCTGCCATATTTCCCCAGGTCAAGCAAAACACCAAGTGGGGACTCACGTGCCCATCTGCAAGCAGGCCACTCCAACCTTGGCTTAGCTGAAAGCCCACTTACCCTAGGCAGAGCATTCCATTCTGTGTCTGTCCAAGTCTTGACCCCCAAGAGACCATAGCCTACAATTTGTCCTTGTCTCCAACCCAAGCAGTATCTATTCCAGGCCTGGCCAAGGATACTGCCCTGAACACCCAAGAGACCATAACCTTTTTTTTTTTTTTTGTCTTCGGCTTCTTTGTTAAGGCCCATATAACCAAACCCCAAATCCACACAATCACTGGAAGATCTGTGCTTCTCACTGGCAATAAACAGTTTTAGCCTGTTGAGAATCCACTCTAATCCTTTTTCATTCTCCTTCATTTTCCTAACAGTAATGAGGACAAAATGGCATTACTTAGGCCCAGTAGCCATATTTCATGATAAGCAATTTTTTTTTTTGCCAGGAGGAGCCATTTTTCCAAGTGTTTCCTTCTCCAGGATACGTCTTTTTTCTATGATGTCCATTCTCAGCTTTTAGAGCACACCAATTGGGGACAGCAGGCAAGGTCATATGTAGAAAGAAGTTCTTGTTATTTTGTTTCCCCTGGTGTAAAAACTACACCTGATTAAGGAGTATAAGGTTTAAAACAACGGAGATAGTGCTATCTTTCTAAATACCCTGTTTCTAAATCCCTGGCTGCCACTCACCTTATCTTTCCTAGTCTATCCTCCCTCTGTTAAATTAAGAGTTAAATTGGAGAGATTGCATAATAACTACTTTACACAGACTTGTGAATTGTTTGCCCTGAACCAGACTTTAAAGATATTAAAAGAAAAAAGGGAACAATGTATATGGACTATATATATGCATTCAATGTGATATATATCTTTGGGAAATGTGGGCTGAGAGATTAATTTAAACAGTGCTTATTCTCCTGATGAAATTATGATAGTTCATGTTTCAGCTTATTAATGAGAGGAGTCTGTTAAAATATTGGTAAATCAACCTTGGATCGTGCAAGAAATCTCCAGTGGGTTTGTGGTAAGTGGAACAGATTTTCACAAGAGATTGAGTGCAGAGAAACAGGGTAATATTTGCCTGAAGATGCCAACGCATGCCATATGGCTAGCTCTTGCCTTTAGCTCTCAGATAGAAGCTCCACTACGGAACATAGGCCAGAGCCATTGGGAGACACAGATATGTGTGATATTATCAGAACATATGTGTGCCAAGGGATTTTAGGTCTTAAAGGATCATCTCAGGGCAGGAAAACCCAGGATTCAAATTGATGGTCTTCCTTATCTGTACTGGTCTTTTGGTCACTCTCAATTCCACTAAAAACATGTGTTCAGTATTTCCTCAGCCTTTTCATCCCTCAAGGCAACAAGGACTGCTGACTCCACATCTTGAGTTTCCAAATACTAATGTAAGCCTAAAGATTACATCCTGATCAAGAGTTAAAAGAAGATGAAATTCCAGCTGATCTAGTGCTATTCACTGATAAGACACTTCATACCACAGAAAAGGATGGATTTGCTACACTTGGGTCACCAGAGCTTCTGAGGGAAGACAGTGGTCTGTGTCTTCTAGATCTGGAGGTAAGAAATTGCTTTTAAAAGCCTGAAATGGGGATTTGACACCTGGTTAAAAAGCTACTTGCTCTCTGTGATGACAGAGAGACAGAGGAATGTAAAACAGCATTCTCTTCAAGACAAAGCCCGAGAAAGAGAGTATCTGACCTGCTATGGTTAAGACTGATGTGGAATGTTCAACTGGAAATAGTCATTAAAATTTTTATATGGGAATTGGTTCATGAGAAACAGACAAGCAAGACTTTGAGAGCTCAAATTGAGAATCTTTATTAGAAAGCAGGTGACTGCAGAAGGACTCATGTCTAAAAGACCTGCAGACTATAATGTAGCTTGCACAAAGTTTGTAAAGACAAAATAATCACATGTTTGGGGTAAAGACCCAAGCCCAACAAAAACAAACCATCTAGGGGAGCAATCAGGGTCGAGCATTCTATGTAGCAGAGCTCTCTAGGGACCCAGCAGCATGACACCAATATTCCCAGAATGGCCTGTTTTCCCTCTAGGCTTTTTAGCGCTGGGTAAAAAGCCTCCAAGACCCATCCAGACTCCATGATGACGGTGAGGACAAAACAATGTTACTTTGACCTAATATCCCTACTTCATTATAAAACAAGGGTAAATACAGAAGTTTAGGAAAACAACATGTGGCTACCCTGGCTCCATAACTAACAGCAGACTGCAGAATCCAAACACAGAATACTCCCACAACGCCATACCCAGAAGAGACCAGAGGTGAGGCCCCACAACACCCATACCCAGAGAGCTCCCCTGTCACCATGGCTCAGCCCACAACTAACACAGAAGAGCTGCAGGAGCAGCTCCATGTCTGTCCAGGATATGGGAGCCAACCTGAGAGTTCCTCGCAAAGACACAGAGGTCTGCCACAGCACTGCTGGTCATCCTCACAACCAGTTCTCTGCTGGGGTGAAGCCCTCCCGTCCCACAGGAGATCAGAGCTGGTGGTTACCCACAGATCGTGACACGGACCCCTCTCCCTCCAACCCATGAAGGAACATTACACTTGAAGATGTCAAAGAAGTCCGAGCCCTTCCTCACTGCCCACATCCCACATGTTGGATTCCAGCAGGAGGTCCTAGGGACTCACACGTGCTGGGCGCCAGGACTCGGTGTCCTCAACAGTCCTGGCTATCAGGGGATAACAATGCTGGTCTGAAAGCAAACGTCCCTGCACCCACAGAGCCTCTCCCTTCAGGAACCATGAAAGGCTTCTGAATGGCAGCTGCAGGAGAAGCATTTCATCAGCTGCAGTTGCTAAGTGAACATGAGTGCCAGCTATAGGAGAAGCAACCCCCTATCGTGAGCACCTGCTGGCGCTGGTAGAGCAATCCCCAATCAGGAGCCCAAACTCATGCATTCACAGGCCCCTACCAGAAGCCCAGGAATCACGCTGTAGCTGCTAGCAGAGAGTTCCCCTCTAGGGTGCCTGCCTTTCCACAAACCTCATGCCTGTCTCTCAGAGTCTTGAATCTATTGTTTCCATAATTGTGCAGCAGACATTTCCAATGGAACAATTTCTGGTAGATCTCATCCTCAGATACATCAAGCATGCACATGTGCCCACCAGCCATAGGAGGCCAAGCATAGACCACTTGTGGGGACAGACCCAACCCAGGGCCAAGGCACAAACAAATCTTGTGCCCATGTGGGTAGCCCAACCCTCCTGAAGTCCCGATTCTAACCTTGCCATCCCCCACTGCAGACGGGACCATGCTCCTCTCAGCCAGCTGGAGACAACGCATGCACATGTGCTTGTTGGCATGGGCTGGCCTACCCAGTGTCAACTAGCCCGGGGCAAGTGAGGGCTGTCACATCATTCTGGTGTGAGCAGGCCAAGCTCAGGTCACGACCCCCACAATCCCAGGACCCAAATGTGTAAATCACAATGAAAGAAGACATGATTCATGGACTATCAGGACAACAAACCAAATCCCAAATCTAACAACAACCCAGGGAAGGACCCCAGTGAAAGTGAAGAAGAGATGGAGGACAAAAGAACCATTAAAGAAATGATGATGGAATTGGCCAAAGAAATAAAGGGGGAAATGTGAAAGTATCAATAGGAGAAGGAAGACATGAATATTTACCTGGTAGGGGAGATACCATGATCACGAAGGTGGTTTTCCCAGGGCGAGGATTATCCATTGCACTACAGATGTGCTGAGCCTTGTGATTTCCCCAAAGTGGGAAACTCAATTGCATAATTTGCAGTAGTGGGAATGACATTAGTGCTCTCCCCTGGTAAAAAATTTAAAAAAAGAAAAAGAAAGAACACATGACAAAGGAATTCCAAGATTTCTTAAGCCAGGCATCAACAGATCTTGCCTGTAATCCTAGCTACTCAAGAAGTTGAGATCTGAGGATCATGGTTCAAAGCCAGACCGGGCAGGAAGTCCTTGAAATTTTATCTCCAATAAACCACCAGAAAACTGGAAGTGGTGCTGTAGCTCAAGTAGTAGAGCACTCGCCATGAGCTGAACAGCTGAGAGAAAGCACTTAGGCCCAGAGTTCAAGCCCCACGACCGACAAAGAAAATAAAAAACACAGTAAACCCTTCATTAACAGATGAAATTAATACTTGGAGAACTGATATTAATAGCATAAAGGGCTCATTTTCCACAATGCAAACACCAGTAGAAGTCATAGTTAACAGAATAAGTGAAATGGAAAATAGCATATCAGGAGTCAAGAAGAAATCAGAAGAACTGGAACAGAAAGTCAAAGGCAGACGTTATGTCGAAAAACGAACTTTTTACAACTTTGCCGTGGGATGGGGGGATGGAGAGGAGTAGGGATAAAAGGGGAAACAAAGGAGGAGGCAACAATGCTTGATAAGAAATGTACTCACTATCTTGCCCATGTAATTGTAACCCCTCTGTATGATATTTTCACAATTAAGAAAACACTTAGAACATTCCAAAGGGAAATCCAAGATTTGGCCAAAGCAGCCAAGAAATTAAATCTATGCATAATTAGAATCAACGAGGGAGCATAATTTAATAGAGGCATGGAAAACCTATTTGGTATAATAACAGAGTAGTTCCCCATCTTAAGAGAGAAAATCTCACCCACAAACAGAAGCATATAGAACCCTTAGCAGACAGGATACAAGGAGAAATATTTCTAGACACATCATAGTAAAAATATTAGACTTGAATAGCAAGGAATTGGCTTTAATTGCTCTAAAATCAAAGAAGGACATATATTACAATGGAAATAAAATGAGAATCACTGCGAACTTCTCTACACAGTCCCTCAATGCAAGGAGAGCCTGGAATGATATTATCTAAATCCTGAAAATCAACAACTGCCAAACCAAACTGTGACCCATTGAAGCAATCATTTATATTTGACAGAGAAACTAAAACTTTCCATGACAAACAAAGATTAAAGGAAGTCATGAACATCAAACTGGCATTACAAACAATTCTAAAGGGAGGAATACAATCTGAAAAAAAAACAAAGAAAATGAAAGAAACATATCAGACAGAAGCCACCACAAGACAAATTTAGTAAGCACGGGAAAAGAAAAGAAACAAAATACAGGAAAATAAGTAAATGGCAAGAAAATTGACACATTTCTATAATAACCCTAAACATTAACAGACTCAATTCCCCAACGAAAGAAAATGAAAAGCAGATTGGATCAAAAGTAAAAGATCTATTCATTTGATTTTGCTAAGAGACCAATCTCACAGCCAAAGATAAAAACCAACTGTGAGCAAAGCGTTGGAAAGAGATCTTCCATTCAAATGTACCCTGCAAGAAAACAGGAGTAGCCATATTACTATCTGATAAGTAGACTTACTAAAATAAATACAGAGACAAGTAAGGACATTACATACTAATAAAGTGATTGATGCATGAAGAGGAAATCAGAGTGGTCAATATCTATGCACCAAGCAACGGAGTGCTTAAACAGGTTAAACAAATACTCTCAGCCTTACCGAACAAAATAGACTCAAATGCAATAATATTGGGAGATTTTAACACCTTACTCTCCTCAGAGGATACATCAACCAAACAAATATAAACAAAGAAGCCTCTGAACTAAATGACACAGTAATAAAAATGGACTTAGCAGACATCTAGTTTTCTACCCAACAATGACCTAATACACCTTCTTCTCAGCAGCCTATGGAACATTCTCAAACATAGATCACACATGCAAAGAACCTCAGCAAATACAAGGAGATTGGCATAAATCCTACTATTATATCCAAACACAGTGGAATCAATCAAATTATTAAGAGCAAATCATACTTTAGAAATTACTCAAAAACATGGAGATTGAACAGCACAGTACTGACTAACACCCAGGTCACAGAAAAAATTCAGGAAGAAATTATAATATTCTTACAACTCAATGAAAATGTAAACACATCACAATGGAACCTCTGGGATAGAACAAAGGCAATGTTGTAAAGAAAGGTCATAGCACTAATTGTACATATGAAAAAAATGGAAACATTAAAGTAAATAACCTCCTGATGCAATTGTAACTGCTAGAAAAACTCAAATCTAAAGTGACTAACTGGAGATACATAGCAAAAATTAGGGCAGAAATCAACAAAACAGAAACTAAAAAAAAAACTATCCATAAAAATCAATGAAACAAGGGCTGGGAAGGTGGCTCAGTGGTAGAGCACTTGCCTTGCATGCTTGAGGCCCTGTGTTTGATTCCTCAGCACCACATAAGCAGAAAAAAAGCCAGAAGTGGCACTGTGGCTCATGGTAGAGTGCTAGCCTTGAGGTGAAGATTTGAGGGACAGCACCCAGGCCCGGAGTTCAGGCCCCATGACCAGACCCAAAAAGAAAAAAATCAATGAAACAAAAAGCTGGGAATATTTTGGAAAACAAATTAATAAAATTGACAGACTAATTGTGAGATTAATGATAAAAAGAAGAGAGGAAATTTATATAAACAAGATCAGAGACACCACAGGTAATATTATGACAAACACCCAAGAAATCCAAATAATTATAAAGGACTACACTCAAAATCTACACTCACTAAAGAAGGAAAACCAAGCAGAATTTCTAGAAACATACTAACTGCCTAAACTGAACCAACTAAACAACTAAACAAACAAATAGCATACAAGGAGATTGATGAAGTAATCAGAAGTCTTCCAACAAGGAAAAGCCGAGGCCCAATGGACTAACCACTGCATTCTGTGAGACTTTTAAAGGTGAACTAATATCAATACTCCCCAAGCTTTTCCGGGAAATAGATGTAGAGGGAGTAATCCCAAACTAATTCTATGAAGGCAATATCATACTCATCCCAAAATAAGGTAAGGCTCTGAAAAAAAAAAAAAAAAAGAGACAACAATTGACTAATTTCTCTGATGAGCACTAATGCAGATCTCCTCAATAAAATATTAGCCAAAAAAAATCTAGAAACTGCTAAAAAACATCTTACATTATGACTAAGTAGCCTTCATCTCAAAGATGAAGGCTGATTTTGTTAGTATTATCCCCATATTTTTTCCTCAGCACCACACATACCTAAGCACCGCCCTGCTCTGGAGTTCTGGCCAAACAGCTGGCCACTCCCTCTCTCTTTCCAGATTCACCTGAGCATGCACCTACCTCACTTCCTGCCCCCAGACACTCCAGCTACCTGGAGTGGAACTGATGCCTTGTGCTTCCTCTCCTTGGAAATATGCCCCCTCTAATAACCTTATAATAATCTTTCTCCTGTGTCTGCTTGCCTCCAGCCTCCACATCCTCCCCTGGGATGGATCTGAAGGATTCCTTTCAGATTTAACATAGCTAAATCAATATATGTAATTCATCACATCAATAGAGCCATGGTCAAGAATCGCATGATCATCTCAATAGCTCAAAGGAACAGATTAGAAGATGCAGCCATAAAACCACATATTTATAGTCATATTCAACAAAGGAGCCAAAGGCAAACAGTTAAAAAAAATAGCCTCTTATTGGTGTTGGGAAAACATGACAGTCATATGCAGAAAACTAAAAATTTATCCCTAATTGTCACCACACACTAACATCAATTCAAAGTGGATTACGTCAGACCCAAAACTCTAAAGTACTGTAAAATGACATGAAAACTCATAGGTACAGACAGGCAGGAACTTCCTGAATAGAGTCCCAGGGGCACAATGGATAGGAGAGTGACTCAACAAGTGGGACTACATTGAAAAAAAGGTTTCTGACCAGCTAAGGACATAGCTAATAATCTAGAAAGACAGCCAACCAATTGGGAAAACATCATTACCAGCAATATATCAAAGGCCTACTACTCAACAAATACATTTTGCTCAAGAAATAACCCCTCCCAAACCTAATAAACAAATCACTAAATGGGCAATGGAGTTAAGGAGAGACGTTTCAGAAGGGGTGAGTGTGGCCAAAAAAATAAAAACAAAAAACAAACAACAAAAAAAACACATAACGAAATATTCATCATCCCTGGCCAAAAAGGAAATACAAATCAAAAGAACCCTGAGATATCATCTTACCCCAGTTAGACTGGCGAATACTTTGAACTCTGACCACAACAAATGCTGGCAGGGAGATAGAGAAGGAACCCTACTTCACTGTTGATGGGAATGTAAATTAATACAACCACTGTGGAAAGCAGTCAGTAGGTTCCCCAAAATCTCAACACAGACCTTCTGTATGACCCAGCCACACTATTCCTAGGCATCTACCCTAAGCATCATGAACCCCAATATGATAAATACTCCTGTACACCCATGTTCATTGCCACACTATTCAAAAGAGCCAGGATACGGAAACAACGCAGATGCCCCAAAATAGATGAATGGATGCAAAAAAAATGTGGTAGCTCTATGCAATGGAATTTTACACAGCCTCATCCATCAGGAATGGCGTGGAACTAGAACAAATCATATTAAGTGAAGAAAGCCAAGATCAGAGAGAGAAATGCCACATATTCTCCGTGATATATGAAAGATAGACTTAAAACAGAATGGGGGGCTGGGAAGGTGTCTCAGTGGTAGAGCGCTTGCTTTGCATGTATGAGGCCCTGGGTTCGATTCCTCAGCACCACATAAGCAAAAAGAAAAAAGCTGGAATTGGAGCTGTGGCTAAAATGGTAGAGTGCTAGCCTTGAGCTGAAGAGCTGAGGGACAGTGCCCAGGTCCAGAGTTCAGGCCCCACAACCGTACCCCCCAAAAAAAACAAACAAAAGCAGAATGGGATATGACAAATGATACAGGATTCTAGACACTCAAATATAGGGAGCCTAAAAGAGGATAGTCTTAGGAGAAAATCACGATATTGTAAGTTTCTTAATATATTTATACGTGTGTGTGTGTGTGTGTGTGTGTGTGTGTGTGTGTGTGTGTGTGTGTGTGTGACCATGGCATTACTGTTCAACTTTCCATTAAAGTTCATCTAGTGTGTTGAGTTACTTGTCTGTTCTTTCTTTATTCTGACTCCCTCATAACTCAGTTTCCTAAAAATAACTGTTGAAAATGGGTCTGGTCAAACAAATGCCTGGTTGCAATGCATAAAATATTCTAATTACCCTTTAAATACAGGTAGGGCAAGAACTCATATTGTCCCCCTTGTCTCCATGATGGACCACAGATCCTGTCAGTACAGTGTGCCTGAAACTCTGCTTCCAAGGCAAGATGTCTTAGGGTAACAAGTCCTGAAGCACAGTCTCACTGTTGTCTCCCATGATCAATTAAAGCTACATCAGTTGGTTAAGTTCCTGTCCCATAATGTTAACTTCACCCCATGCCTTGCTAGGCAGGGTAGGAGAAGTCGAGTCCCTGGGAAATATATCTGGGTAGAGTGAAAGCCAGGCATTTGAGGAGATGTGAAAGTTCCACCTCTCAGAATTGCTACAGCTGATATCCAGTAGTATTGTGGGGCACATTTTCTTCAGGCTTTTCTGAACAAATGGAGCTGAACCTGTGTTAGGAAAAAGAAAATACCGACAGGCCCAACTTGGTCTTCAACATAGGAGGGGCAGACAAACCGTCCAGCAGGATAGAATATTGTGCAAGTTGGTGGAGTAGGGTTCAGGTTTATCTTGGTCTTAACAAGCAAACAGAAAATACGAAGCATAATATGGTCTCTTGGGGGCCCAGAGGGGCCAAGGGCGTGTGCTCTTGGTCAGGCTCAGAATAGAACGCTCTGCGTCCGGCAGGGAACTTTTCTGATAAGACCAGGTTGGAATCACTCACAGTCAAGCACGAGAGCACTCACCTGGTGTTTTGCTTGACCTGGGAGAAAAAGGCGTCTTCAATCCTTTCACCCTAGTATTTCAAAAAGTAGGAACTCTTCAACTGGAACTCCAGGTTTACATAGATGTTTTCAGGATTCAAGGAGGAGTTCCTGGTGACATTAAGGCCAAGGACATTTGAATTCATTTAGCAAGATGGCATGGGAAAATTGGACCACTCCTGATATTATTCTAGCAGGAAAAGGGGGGAAGAGCATGTGTTCTAAAAAGCTTGTAATTTCACCTCGAAAAATACTACGTTGTATAGGACCACAAATTAAAAGTTCAGAAGTGGCTTTCTTGCTCTGCAAGAGTGCAGGTATCAGTTCTAAAATCTCTCATTCTTGGGATTGGAAAATATTTTTAATTGGGTGTTGTGAATTAAATCACATGGAGACTAGTATTAAAATAGTTAAAAGAAAAAAATAGTAAAAAAAAAAAGAGAGAGAGAGAAGAGAATTGTCAGAGAACCTTGCTAAAAATTTCCTGCTTTGGTCTGATGGTTTGGCTCCTGTTGAGTAAAAGAGGAACTGCTTTGGTCTTAAATAGGTTTCTTTACATGATGGGATTAAGACACACCCTAGACTCTTCCGGAAATAGCAGAGGGTGTGGGTATATTTTGAGATTTCTTGTGTACCCTTCACCACATTTCAAAGTCACCTTATGTAAATATATTTTACCCTATTTAAACTAGCCAATATTGAGCAAATTGTGAACCTGAGCTTGGCCAATCTGAGCAGAGGGGCAGGGTCTGCGGCAGTCAGGATAAATAGGGGAGCAGCCTGCCTGTTCTATGTGTTTGCTTGACGATTTTTGGTTGATGGTACACCTAGAAATATTTTCTGTCTTGCTGAGACAATTCTTTATTCTCTTTCTTTCTTTTCTTTCTTTTTCTTTTTTCTTTCTTTCTTCTGTCCTTTATTTCTTTCTTTTTCTTCCTTTCTTTTTCTTTTTCTTTTCTTACCATTATTTTATTTTATTATAGAGGTGATGCACAGAAAGGTTATAGTAACAAACAAAAGGTACCAAGTATATTTCTTTTCCTAAGGTGTTATCCCCTCCCTTTCTCCTGCTTTCGGTTCTCGTGACTGCCCCCTCCCATGTTGTAAAGCTCATTTCTAACACAGTGTCTAGTGAGTATCACTGTTGCATTGCTTCCCCCTTGGTTGATCTATGATTCCACTTCCCTTTTCCAAATCAGATAAACTTTGATACTCCAATGGTTGTTCGGAGCATAGTTATAACAAGGACAAACACAACTTGTACCAGAAATTCACTGAAAGCAACAGTAAAAGGGTGGGGCCTTGTTTTTAATCTCAATTCCAATTGATATGGAAATGAATTGCACACCCTTCTCTACACACCCTTCTCTAAGCCCTCCCACCCCAAGTGTAAAAAAATGGAACTAGGGAATCAAGCTATTCCGCACATCCCACCGCCTTGCCATGGACAGCACTTGGAGAGAGCTTGCCAGTGGTGAGGACCAGAGCAGGAGAATCAGCTCTCTCCATCCTCTTTGTTTGGAAAGATGGAGTGGGACATTGCCCAAGCCTTCCAGGAAGAGTTGAGATGCCCCATCTGCATGGAAACCTTTATCGACCCAGTCACCATCCACTGTGGGCACAGTTTGTGTCGACCGTGTCTGCGCCTCCTCTGGGAAGAAGCTGAGACTCCAGCCAGGTGCCCTGTGTGCAGGCAACCCTCTCAGCAAGAAGAGCTCAAAACCAACATTGCCCTACAGAGTCTGGTGTCCATCAGCCGACAAATCAGCCTCCGACAATTCCTGAGCTCCGAGGAGCATACATGCTGCACACACAAGGAGACCAAGCAGATGTTTTGTGAAGTGGACAAGAGCCTGCTGTGTCCTCACTGCTCCCCATCTCGGGAACATGAGGCTCACAGACACCAACCTGTCGACTGTATTGCTGCAGACAAACGAAAGATTATTTTAAAGGAAATGGACACTATATGGGAGAAGATACAAAAAAACCAGAGCAATATATACGAGAAGAGGAACATCATCAACCAGTGGGTTTGGTACATGAATCTACACAGGGAGATGACCAAAGATTTTTATTCAGCACTGCATCTGGGTCTCCGGGAGGAGGAAATACGACTTTCGGAGATACTCAAAGAGAAAGGAAGAGTCATCTTTCTGCAACTCAGGACAATGGAAACCCAAATGCTTCAGAAAAGCAGTGACCTCAGAAACATATATCAGGAGCTGATGAAAACCTACCAAAAGCTAGACCTGGAACTCCTGCGGCATTTAGAAGACACCCTGGAAAGATGCGAGAGTGCCTTGCTCTTCATGCCCCAGCTGAAGAAGCCAGAGCTCAGCCCTCCTCCCATTCCTAGATTGATGGATAACCTCAACCATTATCGAGTGGAGATCACCTATTGTCATTTGATTCAGAATCATGAAGAATCCAACTATGTTGCTCTTTCAGGAATCCAAGAGTTCAGCTCTGGGAAACATTACTGGGAGCTCAGTGTCCAAGGCTTCTCCACCTGGGCTGTGGGCGTCTTCAGAAATTCAGCAATAGGGAGCAACCTTATTCTGAATGAATCTGAGGACATTTTTCTTCTTTTCTCTGGCAAGGGGAACATTCATTATAGTATCTTTACCACTGCTCCATTGCTTCCTTACTTTATAGAGAGACCAGTGGGCCGCATTGGTGTGTTTCTTGATCTCGAAAATGGAAATGTGAGTTTTGTGAATGCTACTAAGAATTCCTTTATCTGGAGATACCCAACTAACTCCTTCCAGTATCCTGTCAAGCCTTGTTTTTTCTCCTGGTAACCCATAATCATAAGTAAAGAGCTTTTATTTCCTTTTTTTTTTCTTTCTTTTTTTTTTCTTGGTTGTGGAGATTGAATTCTGGGCCTGGGCACTATCCCTGAGCTCTTCCGCTCAAAGTGAGTGCTCTACCGCTTGAGGCACAGAGTCATTTCTGGTTTTCTAGTGGTTTATTGGAGATCAGGGCCTCTCGGACTTTCCTGACAGGGCTGGCTTTGAACTGTGAGTCTCAGATCTCAGCATTCTGAGTAGCTAGGATTACAGACATGAGCCACCTGTGACAAGCTAGTAAAGAGACTTCCTATGTGTTGGGAACTCTCTATACCAGAGAACCCTTCTCAACTGATGCAAATAACTTATGCTGTTCTTATTTGTCTTTGTAATGTAATTACATTTTTGTTATGAAATATAGAGTTAAAATAAAATGCAAGATGTAAAAATGTTAGTGCATGCATGTTTAATTTTGATTCTGACATATGATAAACACTATAATAAACAGTGGATGGCACAATGAAACTTGGCTTATAAGTAGCTTATTTCTTAATTGTTTCATCTTCATCTCTAACACCAGTAGCTAGGAGTTTCCATATTCCCTCTGCATTTCCACAAATGATATTACTTCCCTGAAGAACAAAAGCAGAGTTGGCATGACATCTTTCTGCAGACCATAGAGAATATCTGGGCCATAAGACACTAGGCATTACCTATGTCTTCATGGTGCCTCAAGAAAGAAGAAGTTCTGATGTTTCCCAAGCAAAGAGATTAGTTAAAGGAAGAGCCATCTTATTGCTTTAAAGATAGCATCCATCTAAGCTACTGTGCCCACAAAACTCAGATTAATGGCATGAGGCAGATATTCAGGAGGGAATGAAAAAGATAACTGGCTTATTGATTTTTGCAAGATTAAATCGAACACAGTACTAGAAATGAATCATACTAAATTTAGCTTGCTTACCTACAAAGCAACTCTTCACATCCAATCGTGTGTCACTGTGCTCAGTTTAACAAAGGCAAAACCCCCCTCAGTGCCAGGAATATTTAATTTCCTCCTTCGAGCCTATTAGGGTTCACTTTTTTTTTTATAGGCAAGCCAGATTCCTGTAGTGAGATCATTTTTTAAAGTTTTCCTTTTGGTTATGGATAGAGGCTGTTTGGAGGGGTTGTGAGTTAAAGAAATGGAGAGAGTGGGCTTAATTGGGATACATTGCATGTGTGTATGAGAGTATCGTTTCCCTTTCCCATCCCTTCCCATACTCCCCCCACCTCCACACACCCTATCCCCCCCCAAAGTTGTAAATTCGTTTTTCAACATAACGACTTGTACATCTCATTGTTGCAATGGGTCTACCTGTATCCTTATTTAAATGATTTGTTTTTTCCCTTCCCAAAATATTCATTTTTTAGAGTGGAGTAACTCCATAATATTTCTTCTGGCTAGTTTGTCTTCCTCATTGGTTATCTTAAAATTATAGAATTATTTACTTTTACATCTTAGAGAAAATTGAATTTAGCTTCTTATATATTAGATTCAAAATGAAGGTGACTTAAGGAAAAATGTTTTGTATTACTATAGGCCGCAAACAGTGTTAAGAAATTTGCTCACATTGTCAAATATGTTCATCACAAAATTATTTAGAGGATTTTTGTCATCATTGATTTGTTTCACTTTGGCAGAAGTGGGTTATAAACTCAGGGTCTTCCACTTGCTAAGCAAGCATTCCATCACTTGAGCTACCCTGCCTGACCACCCTTGCTGTTTCTTTTTTTCTCTGTTTTTTTTTGTAAAGCTAGTGCTCAAATCCAGGGCCTCAGACATGCTAAGCAAGCACCATACCATTGAGATGTACCCCAGGCTCAAGCAAAGCAATCTTATCACATCCATACAGAAAGAAATCTGGTATTTTAGTACACCATGATGTCAGAATGAAGCAAGATCACAATAATATTAACAGGAGGATAAATCACTCAATGGTGATGTATCTATCTATCTATCTATCTTTCTATCTATCTATCTATCTATCTATCTTCCTGACCCTGGGGTTGAACTCAGGGGCTGGGTGCTGTCACAGCGCATCTTTGTGCTCAAAGCTAGCACGTGAGGCACAGTTCCATTTCTGGCTTTTACTGAGTTGTTTATTGGAGAATAGAGTCTCACAGACTTTTCCACCCCACTGTCTTTGAAATGAGATCCTCAGATATCAGCCTCATGAATAGCTGCAGGTGTGAGTCACCAGTGCCCTGCTTGGTGATTATATCTTTGTCAAGATGCGAATATGGATCAATTTAACCCCCAAAATTTATAAAACTGTTTTTATACAAACATTGGAGATATTTTCATTTTTCTATCAGATCATTTTGATTAAAAATATTCCTACACTAACCTGTAATTAAAAATTGTGTACATATTATTCTTGAGTCTCTTACTTAAATCTATAACTTTAGAAGGAATGACTCCAATCACTTGATCTTCTATGCTTTTCTGTTCATGCTTTTCTGTAGACAAGTACATGTTAAGACCAATTTTGTTCTCCAATTTACATATTATTCTTATAACCTTGAAAAATCAGTAGATAGCTCACTTTGTGCAAATTACATGCTTTTCTGAAATCTTTACCACTCATACCTCCATAAAGTAGAAGCTATATTGAAAACTAATGCAAGCTAAATGGTTTAGGCATTAACAAAGTTTCAGTCAACCAAGAAATCAGACAAGGATATAGCAACATAGTAAGTCTGAAATTTATTTTAAATAAATATGGTAGATATTCTTTTCCTACAGGTATGAAAATGAAACAATGAAGCTTATTGAGGTTTGTTTGTAAAGCTGGGAGAATGGATGAAGGAAAAAAAATGGAAAGGAGAAAGCTAAACAAGGTACACTCTATGCACATATGGACATATCAAAATGAATGCCCATGCATAATGAGCCAATAGATTACATACAATATAATTAATAATGTACTATGGGCTAATAGATGCTCAAAATGTGAAAATTTTTATTGTATTTTTAGGTTGAAAATAATATAAGGTACAAGTGGAATTATCACTTAATTCTACATGATAACAGCCCAATTTTCCATTTACATATCATAATTTATTTTTCAGCTTGAGAGTAAATAAAACAATTAAATTAGTTAACCATGGGATCAGGCGACAAATTAACCAGGGATTAAATACTGGCTTTACCAGATAGCAACTGGGAGATTTCAGGTTCTCTGAGGCTACAATCTTCCATGAGGATCTACTTTGCAGCTTGACAAGCTGTTGAAAATGTTAAATTACATAATAATTACTTAGTACGGACACAATGAACACATTCTGTATTCATGAAGTAAATGTTAGTTTTAGTGGTACTAGAGTGAAATTTACTTAAGAGACCTATAAGAAATTGGTACAAACGAAAGCATTGTTTACACTTTTATCAAAGATGAGTCAATAAAGAGAAATCTGGCAACACGAATGTTCAACTTTCATGCTGTTTTCTGTTTCAGTCTACATTTTTATTGTGGTGTTCTCATTCCTCTCACAAAATTTCTGGTGTTTTTGACTAAGAGTGTTACCATTATACGTAATCGTTTCTACAAATATTAAATGTTGCCTCTTAAGCCATCATATTGTTGATGTTAATGTGGCCTTAATCACCTTCTTAAAACAGCTGCCTGAATCCTTCTGCCTTATATCTGAGTGATTGGACCATTAGTGGTAAAGAAGAAAGATGAGAGTTGATGCCAGTTTGGCTCTTGGTAGATCGTAGATTTTTTTGTTCCATGGGAAATCTAGAACAGAACTACCTGAAGTAAATAACAAAATATTTGCAAATTCTAGGGTATATTTAGGGGCTTATTAACTCGTTTTTAAAAATAGTTATTATGTGCATGGTTTTATTCTTAGAATTTCAGTTACTTAAGAATGGAAGCCTTAAGTGAACTCAGCAAATAATTTGAGGAAAAAAACTTTTAATGATAGAAATTAAATTGGACAATCCTACATGAGACTAAAATGGATGGTTACATATTCAGAAAAAATGTTCAAGAAAGGGACTCCCAGAAGAAGTGCTAGTTAAGTTGGGAAATGAAGGGAGATAAGCCAACCTATGTTGGAGAGAAAATCCAAATTGAGGATAACAGCAAAGGCAAAAAAAAATCTCTGTCTTCGCAAAAGCCTTGCTCTGGAGGTATGTGGCAAAAAAGGGCTTGCCATTAAAGGAAGAAGAGTTAACAAGGAAGAAAAATAGAACATAATGCTCCTCAGAAAGCCACTGGATAATGTTAAAGTAGAGAAAATTGTATTATCTAAATACTTGAGTCTTTTAAATAACACTAGCCGTCCTGTGGGGACATGACAGCTAGTGGTCAGAGTGCTGATAGGGGGCAAAAAGGTGGTTTTCATTTTCCTAGGGGTTCATACATTTTTGTATAAAAGTATGTTCACTTTTGCCAACAAAACCACACAGTAAATTCAAAACTAAGTAGATCAATGAATAGCTTCTCAATGTTTCTTCTAAATGCTCCTCCAGCTAGGGTGGAAGTAATAAGGAAGTTAAGTTGTTCTCCTGCATACCTAAAAGGCAGTAAAAGAAATGCACTTTCAGTGCAATAGTAATGGCAAAGCAATGTAAGTCCTGAGCCACATCATAGATGGGGGTACAGACTTCTGAATGTATTGATGTGTGAAGACTTATTCATTTTGTGACATTATGTAGTCACTTCTGGACAGAATTTTAGTAAAATCCTTCTCTCCTCCCCTATCACATATCCTATTCTTGCTGCTCTTGGGGAGTTTTTAAAATCTGTTTTTGTTTTCTGCATGTGAAATTTCGCTATTTTAGGAAATCTAAATTCTTCCCCTGAATTACAGTCCCTTCTGCAGTTTTCAACTTTAATTGCTGACACACAAAGTAGATTTTTTTTAACACATAGCCTGGTCACTGGGACACCAGGTGTGTGTGACACCAAAATTATTGACTTAACCTCAGCAGATTCCTTCAGTGCTGTATTCATGAGGTGCTGATAAAAACAATGGCTGTAATTTTTGTTTTAAAGAAAAATGTATACATTCCCTCTTACTTTGAATGAACACTTCTTTTTTCGGTCCGGTAGTGGGGGCTGAACTCCCGGTCTGGGCGCTGTCCCTCAGCTCTTCAGCTCAAGGCTATCACTGTACCATTTGAGCCACAGCGCCACTTCCGGCTTTTTTCTTTTTGCTTATGTAGTGCTGATGAATCGAAACCAAGGCCTCAGGCATGCAAGTCAAGCAACCTACCACTGAGCCCCCTTCCCAGCCCCGAATGAACACTTTTGAAAGGACTTGGAATAAGAATTATTTTCAATCTGCACTTCATTCATTCACTCATCATCACACAATTAATTTTGAGGTGATGGGAGGAAACCATTGTTATTGGTTTTAGTCATGAAGGACGTGGGTGATAGGCAGCAGGACATTTCTGGTTCTGGAAGGATGTCCCATCCACAGGTTTCCTGAAGAGAAGTAACTCTAGATTTCTAGAGTAATCTAGGGTGACCACTTACAAGAAATGGACACTTGAACCAGAGGGTAGGAAATATATTTTAGTCTGAAGAAAATATCTTGAAGATTGCAAAGAAGTTGATATCAGCAGATTCTAAATGAGAAGGCGGAGAAGATTCAAAGAGCAACAAGGAAGCACACATCGAATTCAACATAATTTTATGTTAAATTCTTGGATGAGACATTAAATCATGGATATTTCTGAAGTCAAACTCCTATTATAACTCACATTTTAGCCTGATTATGTCGCAAACGTGGTTCATTAAAAAAGTTTTTCCCCTTATTTTAAAATTGACAGCATATTTTTGTTTACTATATAAGGGAGGCAAATTTGATTCAGAAAGCAAATCCATATTAATTGTGTCCACACAGAATCCTTCACCTATGTAGTATTCGATTGGTTCAAAGCTCTTTCTTTTATCTGTGTTGGTTGATGCTTGAGTCCTGGAAGGGTGCTATCTTGTGAACCTGCACTATTTGGATTCCATCAGTGAAAACACTTTAATTCCATTTGTCTGGGCTGACTTGACAGGATGAAGTCATCCATTAGACCCTCAGGTCTGTCCTGTAGAATGACACTCTTCCCAGTGGAGTGGTTCCTTAACACTTCAACTATAGATGAAATCCTGTCACCAGAGCTTGTGTTCCCCCTAGAATTCTCTGCCTCGTTGCTTATTTTAAATGGAGTAGAATGGAATCACAAGCACTCTTTATGTCCCTTGTTTTCCTCTTGCCTAATACATGGCAAGAAAATTCCCCTATCTCTGTGCGACAGGGTGAAGAGAAGAAATCTACTACTGCAGGATTCTCCAGCTTCTTTGTATGTTGGTGAATTGCTATCCAATTTCACAAAGGAAGTTCATAACATGATTATGTCTTAAATCACCACTGCCAGTCACACCTTTTCTATGCTTTCATACCCATAAGAAAACCATCTTCATTATGAGAAGTCAAAAGAGCATTGGGGAGCAGGGCAGCTCACTGGATACACTTGAAAGATGATTGTTAAGGTAACATCTGGTCCTAGTTTTCATGCTAAATGTATTTTTACATTCACTGGAGGAGACACCACTGGGAGCATTCAGTGTAATTTATCTAAATCTTTAATTCTCTGTTTTATTCAGGAACAGAAATATATTTGCTTTCTAAAGAGCATCGAGAATAATGTTAAGGGATTCTATATTTCTTTGGGCCTGGCTAATTTCACTTACTATGCTTTTTTTCTAAGTTTTTTTTTTTCCAGTGTCATTCTTTCTGATGGAAGCATAGAATTCCATTGTGTGTGTATATATATATATATATATATATATATATATATATATATATATATATATATATATATATATATATATATATATATATATATATATATATATATATATATATATATACCACATTTTCTTGATCCATTCATCTACTGAGGGGCATCTGTGTTGGTTCCATATCTTAGCTATGTTTAATAATGTTGTGATAAATATAGTTGTGATGGTAGATTTAGTATGGCCTTGTTTGTGATCATTTGAGTAAATGCCCAAGAGTGGGATTGCTGATCATAAGGGAGCTCTATGTGTAGTCTTTTGAGGAAACTCCATACTACTTTCCAACTTGGTTGAACAACTTTACACTCCCACCAACAATGCAGTAGGGCTCCCTTTTAGCCACATCCCCTCCAGCATCTGTTGTTAGGAGATTTTTGATTATAGTCATTTTAACTGGGATGAGGTGGAATCTCAATTTTGTTTGGATTTGCATTTCTTCTATGGCCAGAGAAATTTAGCATTTTTTCATGTGTCTATTGTCTATTCTTATTTCTTCTTCAGCTAAGTCTCTCTTTAAGTATTTGCCCACTTATTACTGTGGTGGTTGTTTCGTTGAGGATTTGTTTTGAGGGGATTTAAATTTTTGAGTTCCAAGTATATTTTAGATATTAGACCCTTGTCTGTTGTATGGAAAGTGAAGATCTTCTCCTAGTCCATTGGCTTTCTACTGATCTTGCTAACTATGTCCTTTGCCATACAAAAACTCTGCAATTTAATACAATCTCATTGTTCGATTTTTCATTGACTTGTGTTTCTGGGTCTTTACTAAGAAAATTCTTTGGCTTGTGCCAAGGAGGTCTAGAGTTTCTCCTATTCCATTCTGTAATGTTTTCAGGGTGTCTGCTTCAGGTGTTTCTTAATGGCATCTATGTTCAACTATTTTTCTTAAGATTCTTCAACAAAGAAGCCTTAAAGAAAGTCTAAAGTCTCTTGACTAAAGCCCTTCCCCTCACAATGACTTGAATATAGATTATTAATCTCAAATTATTGAGGAAAATTGCTCATTGTTTTGCTTATTTATTAAAACAAGTGATGTATACTAAGACTTTACTTCAGTCTAGGTCCTGGACCTCTTGGACAATAAGGATGATTTCTTGGTACTAAACAGAATTAATAAAAAAAAAATCTAGTGATTACCTACAAAATATGGGCCAACTATGACATTTCTAGGAAGTACACAGAATGGTACAGAATTTTCACGTTGACACCACAAGGATCTGTGTGCGTTGTTTTTAATTTCCTAGTTAATTTTCTTGGTTAATTTGTCTCTCATTAATACTTATCCACTTAAAATTCTTACTCTTTAAAATTCAGTGTTTCAGTTTTTATTACACCTGGCATAGATTCAATATATTGAACACTATTTTTAAGAAGAAAGAAGAAAGCGACCATTTTCCTAGAAAATTCATGTATGTTTATTGTCTATGCATGTACTTTATAGTTTTTTTACAAATGCTTTATCATGTTTTATGATTCTTATACTGCTTTTCTTATGTAACATCCTAACAGTTCCCAATATTATGCTTTCATGCACTTGATTGAATTTCCTTTTGCAAATTTAATTTTGCAAACCCAACCCCATTCTTGTTAATATGATGATTAGTGATGGTAGGAATAGTTTTGCATATGTAATGTGCATTTGAATGTCTCCTTGTAAGAAATTATGTTCAAATGTATTATCTGTAATTTTTAATCAAATTATTTCATTCTTTTTGCTATTGGGTTGTAGGAGTTGTTTATGTGTATTGGACATGAATGTATATTATGTGTTAAATAATTATACATATTTTTATCATTGCATAAGTCATATTTTTCATGTTGATTGCTGCCTTAGATGTGCAGAAGTTACATTAGTTCCACTTAGTCCCACCTGACTATTTTGCTTTTGTCTCTGCTTTAAGTGTCATACAAAAGAAATCACTGTCAGCATTGATGATAATGAGCTTTTCCTCCATGTGGCTTTTCTCTAAGAGTTTACAGGTTTTGTGTTTGGTTAGTTTTTATTTTGAGTTGACTTGTGTTTATGATAGGTGATAGGATCAAATTTTATTTTTTTATCAAATGGATATCCAACCTTCCCAGCAAAAATTGTTGAAGAGATAGAGATTTCCTTGTTCTTGGCACTCTGGTTGAAGACCAGGTTTATAAATTAACACCTATCTTCAATGCAATCATTTATTAATCCAGCAGATGACATAATTGTATCAGTGGACGTGGCCTTGGCCTGAGAGTTACCTGAGAAGTGGGATAATGTTCCTTTGAAGTCTTCTTCCTAGACTAGTCTCTTGCATTTGTCAAATTTTATCATCCAAGATTGCCTTCTTTCCAAACCTCAACAGTGTCACCAATCAGCTTTGCCTTTGTTGCTCATTTTATCCAGTTGGCCCAGGGGATAACCCCAGAGCAAGGATTCTTTTGCTTCAAATATTGTGCTTGATGGGACTGGGGGGAAGGGCATCAAGAAAATGTTGAAGACAGATCATATATACCTATCTTCTGTTTCAGAAAAAAAGGTTCTGTCAACATTGGTGCCCATAGTATAGTCAAGGACATACACAGTCTGATTAAGGCTTTGGGACCAGGTTAAGAATGCTGTTAATTTCAAGTTACTTTTTAATCAACTTTTCCCAAGGAAATAAAATGTCAGAAATGTTAAAAGTAGACAGAGTTAATACAATTAATATGAAACAGACATTCCCAATAGAATATTTTATGGAATATAATTTCATCTGTCAATTCAAAAACAGCATCTATTTAAATAAACATATGCTTTGAAACTGGACATTATTAAATTTACCTGAGCACAAAATCGAAAATTTGGAGAGTCACTTGTAGTTCATATCATAATCCCTTCTTAGATGCTACAACTGAGAGGATTGCTATTTGAGACCCTGATGACACATCTTTCAGTTGTCCATCTCCAAAACAACCAACAAAATCTATGCTGGAGGTATAGATCAGGGGATGAAGTATCAGTCAAATAAGCAAACCAAATGAATATATAGCGCTAAGTTCAAACCCCAGTAATAGCAAAAAGAAAATATAAAACTCAAAACTAGGGGAAGAAAGTTTTAAAAATCCAAAGAATGTTTTCATAAAAATGCACTCTCTTTAAATACTTTGTCATTCTATCTTCTCAAAGATCAAGTTACAGACAGAAGTTTAAAAAACACAGGAATGGCTCCAAACTTCTCTACTTCCTCCCATATAGCAAGTAAGTAATAATTAAAGCAAGAAAAGGTTAAGTTACATACAGATATTTTTAGACACAAGTCAAACAAAGTTGAGAAAGGAGAATAAAGTTTAAGTTACATAAGATAAAAAGTTCCAGAAACCAGTGGTCTAATATTTTGCTTCTAATGTACAATATGGTACTGCACATTGAAAAAAAATGCTGAGAATAGATTTTATGTTGTGTTCTTATCACAATTAAAGAGAGAACATTAAATACTGTACTTTAAAAATCATTATTTTAAAGTCATTTTCTATGGTAAATAAAAAATGAAGGAAATATAAAAAGTTTTAACTTGTCACATTTAAGTAGTTTAATAAGGACATTAATAATCAGGAATATATGAAAGCCTTTTGTAGTATTTATTCCTCAAAAATATTTTCATTAGAATTTGAAAGGCACAGCTGTTTTTGTATAAAGGATATCTGAGATAAAATGTACCTCAACAATAATTAATGTTTAAGGTATTTGATTAGCTTTTGGGTTACACGTAGAACCATGTGTGTGTGTGTGTGTGTGTGTGTGTGTGTGTGTGTGTGTGTGTGTGTAAAAATATTGAACAGTATAATGCAAAGTTTTCATTATTGTGTGACAGGTTATACATGTTTAAGTTCCTATTATTTGCAAGTATCATGATTCTTCTTTGTTGTCATTGCTGATGTTGTTGTTCATAGGGTTTGAACACTGGACCTGGGTGTTGTCCCTGAGCTCTTAGCTCAAGGCAAGGACTCTACCACTTGAGTCACAGCACCACTTCTGATTTTCTGGTGATTAATTGGAGATAAGAGTCTCATGGATGTTCCTGCCAAGGCTGGCATTGAACAGTGATCTTCAGATCTCAGCCTCCTGAGTAGCTAGGATTACATACGTGAGCCACTGACACCTGGCTATGATTCTGACTTTTTAAAAATATTTTTATCTTTAAATAGTTAAACAAAAGAGTTCCCATAATTGAGACACAAGAGGTTTTCATCTTTGTTGCGGTTGTTTTTAATGTACTTACAATGTATTATGTGATTTTTTTGTTTCTTTTGTATGTTCTTCCCCCATGATATAACTCGTATTTGATTCCAGTGCCCTGTTTCTTGTAAATACATCTTTCTAATTTGGGAAGGGGAAGGGAAATAACAAAATGCTGAAACAAGGAGACAGGTTGACCTATTGTAACAATGGGATGTACAAGACACTATGTTGAAAACAAACTTTACAACTTTGGTATTGGGGGAGGGAGGAGTTGGGGAGGTGGGGCGAGAAGGGATAGCAGGGGAAAACAAAGGAGAGGACAACAATGATCAATATGAAGTGTACTCATTACCTTATTCATGTAACTGTAATCCCTCTCTATAGTAACTTTACAATAAAAAAGTTAAAAAAAAAATGAATGCACCCATTACCTTACTCATGTAACTGTAACTCCTCTGTACATCACTTTTACAATTAAAATTTTAAAAACCTTAAAAATATAAACTTAAACAAGCACATGAAAAATTACAAAAGATAAAAAATGTTGTATTTTCTCTTCCCCTCCCTGAATTAGAGAAGCATATATACAAGATGCAGGACACTGACATCAAATAGAGTGAAAATAGGAAGTATAACATGGGGAAGGAACATACAAAGCAACAACAAAAAATCACATGGTACATTACAATATATTAGAAAGTAAAAAAGATATTTGTGTCCCTAATGGTTAAATAAGGATACAGCTTGACCTCTTGTAACAATGAGATGTACAAAACACTATGTTGAAAACGAATTTTACAACTTCAGCCTGGAGGGGTTCAGTATAAGTTATGCAGGTGGGATGAAAGGGATGATAGGGGGAAAACAAAGGAGGAGGCAACAATGATCAATAAGAAATGTACTTACTTTGCTTATGTAACTGTAATCCTTCTGTACAGCATTTTTACAATAAAAATTGTACCCAAAAAAGAAAAGAAAAACAATGTTGCAAGGACATTACCATACAAAACAGTAACTTTTTTCTTTGTCTATGATAGAAGATAATACAAATGATAATTTTGTTTTCATAAATCAGAAATACATATAAAAATTCTACATGTATGGTAGATTCATGAGAGATCTCAAAAAATATAGTTCCTTTGAAAGGCTAATTTAAATTTCAACAAAATAAATGCCAGGAAGTGATACTCAAGTGGGTGGGGAAGGGAAGTGAGAAGAAGGGGTTCTACTAATGAAGAGGAGAAGAGGGGGAGAAGACAGTCAAGTTTCCACTATATATCCTCATAAATTAAGAAGAGTACGGGAAGGAGTGAGTAGTGAAGGGATGAGTGAGAATGCTCAAAGCTGTGACACTGATCAAAAATTTATTGTATTCATAAACTGCTTTGTTAAATGGAACTCCTTTGTACAACTATTAAAAATAATTAAAAAGCAATACAAACAACAACAAAAGAAACTTGTTAATGGAACCATACCTTAGAATGCAGTCCATTAAATTTTAATTTCCCTCTTGCCTCCTTCCTGTCAGAACATTTGTTAAATTACTAGAATGATGCACAAGATTAAAAAGCAAGCAAAAATTTGTGCAGGCTAGCCTTGATATGTGATCTTATGGATTTCAGCTTCTCACAGGGCTAGATTTACAGGAATAAGCTACTGGTGCCCAGCCCATTTCCCTTTTGTGAACATGGCTGATCCCTATTTTTGCCACCTACCTTGATAGAACCATGTGGTTTGGACTATATATTCACCATGATGTGAGCTGAATATCCTTCTTTGTTTCATCATTTATCCAGCCACAAGCATTTTATTACCACAATTCAAACAGGACTGTGACTGTAAGGGAAAAGTGTACATGACAAAGCAGCCAGAAGTATATATCATGAACTTTAAAAAGTATTATTTGGGCAGCTCAGAAATCAAATAAAATGGAAATTTACCCAGAGAACAAAATAGGTCTTTCAAATAGTGAGAAACTCATGAGGTTTTAGCAACAAGAGGCAATAACGAGATTGTAGAAAAGGTTAAATAAAAAATATAAAAATTGATAACAGGAAATAAATAAAATCCTTTAGCTACATACTTTATACATAAGAAAATATTCCTTAAAAAGTGTGAAGACATTCAAGAAATTCCAGTGGAAATGAAGTACCCGATTTCAGTTGCCCTCTCACAGACCACTAGAGATCACAATCAATGCAAACAGCAAAGACATTTATTAAAAGCTTGAGCTTGGTCCTCCACGCACTCTGTAACTGGTGACTCTAAGAGGCCCCTAGTACAAAAGTAGCACAGCTTTTATGGTATCAAACAAACAAGTCTAGGGGGTTTCCACACAAGCAAGTTCACAAGTTCAGTGGGTTGATCCCACTTAACTTTTTATGATGGAACAATTAGGCAACTGTTCTGTTCCTTAAGGGTGGGCAGGGTTGATGGTAACCTGCTTTTTTTTTGAGAACTGTTCCTCATTCAGGGTTATTCTGAGGGCAGCACAGCTACAAGTCGGTGGGGTTAATCTTAAAATGGAGTCACTTTAGCTCTTCATTCCCTCCTCTTCTAGAGCATCGGGGACCAATCTTGGTCCCTTAATTGGCACAGTCTTTTATATTTACGGTTTGGTATTGGGATCTCAGAACCAAAAATGGACTGTCCTGATCTCTTTTTACAAGATCCAATTATGAGTAACAAAATTAACAGTACGAAAGGCCCGTACATTTTTTTTAATCCAGAGGATACTAATTTTTCCCAGTTGTTTCTAAAGCTTTCTTTATTACCCTCCTCTTTTTTACAATTCCTTGAGCTTGTTTGTGGCTAGAGTTTAACACTGACCATTTTTTCCTGTTGCTTGTGAAACTAAGTTATCTCAGAACAGCCACAAGGCACCACTGGGATGCAGAAGCTTGCTAGGTTTTGAGGCTAAGAGCAGGGCTGGGTCTCATTCCTTTTACTACCAGCATTGATAACACACTCAGAGTATTACCAAACCAGAGCCAAACAAGGCTGTGACTATAGAGTGGATTTCCAGTCACTATGCACTGAAGTGCCTGAGGCAAGCAAGACAGTGATATCTTTGCCCCCAATATCCACTGTGGGAATAGAGAGGGTTTTTGGATTTCACCAAAATGAAGGTCCCACAAGATCTGAGTTTTCCACTGGCATGCAGTCTCAGGTGATGGAGCCAGGCAGGAGGTCAGTCTTCTTTTACCATGGTGGGGGTGGTCTATGTGACAATGTAGATTTCCTCCAGGTGACTGTCAGGCTGTCTTTAAACTTTACCCATTAGGGTGTGCAGCAGCAGCAGCAGCAGAATCTCTCAGTGGGTCCAAGGGAGTGTCTCACCTCATGCTGGGCTGCAAATTCCTACACAGACTGGTTAAGGATACATTGCATAGGTTTGGCAGGCTTTGGACCCTTGGATTTTAAGACTGTTTAGACAATAGCCCAGGACAATTTACCAAAATTACTTTTTTTTTTTAACTAACGGGATATTTTTGTAAACAGACACAAAAGGCTTAGTCTTGTAACTATCTCTGACAGATGCAATCTCCACACTTGCAAACCTGTTTTTATGCTTTTTTAAAAAAAATAATTATTTTATCTATTTTACCTTGTTTTCCAAAAATGACTCTGGACTCTTGGTTTTAAAAGGGGGCTTCTGTCCCACAGCTCCAGTATCCTTTTTTAAAAAAGTACTAAAACTTTTAAATACCCTCACATAATGTCATTTAAGAATCCCAAAACGAAATAAATTCACATATAATCACTCCAAAATGCTTCAAAAGAAGATGAAGTAAATTTTCTTCTACTTTTAAATTTATTCTGAAAGCCTTGTGCTGGCTGGCCACACCTGTAATCCTATCTACTTTGGATATCTATTCAGGAGCCTGAGATCTGTGGATAACTGTTGGAAGCCAATCAGGGCAAAGTAAATGTAAATCTGAGTGTGTTATCAATGCTGGTAGTAAAAGGGATGAGACCTAGCCCTGCTCTTAGCCTCAAAACATAGCAAGCTTCTGCATCCCAGTGGTGCCTTGTGGCTGTTCTGAGATAACTTAATTCCACAAGCAGCACATTTATTCAAAATACCTTCATATCAGTGTTCTGCATCAATTTCTTTGTTAACGATATTATATGGGTAAAATAGAGAAAATAAACTCTTCCATCTAAGAACATTTTTATACTTTTTATTGTAAAAATACTGTACAGAGGACATTTGCATGAGCAAATAATGAATACATTTCCTAACAAGCATTGTTACCTCCTCCTTTGTTTTCCCCCACCATCCCTTCCCTCCAAACTCCACAATACACTACCCTCCCCCTTCCCCTGCCTAAATTGTTAAGTTCATTTTTTAACAGAGTGTCTTGTACATCTCATTGTTACAAGGGGTCAACCTGTAACCCTATTTAAGCATTTTGTATTTCCCTTCCTCTCACCAAATTAAAGAAACGTATACACAGGATGTAGGTGTACCAACTCCAAATACAGTGAAAACAGGGGTATAGCGTGAGGGGGGGGAACATAAAGAGAAACAGTTAAATCACATCTCACATTATAAGTATGTTAGAAACAAGAGCAAGAAAGAAAATAAAAACACTTGTGTCGCTATCTTGGGGTTCATTTCACTTAATAGCATCTTATCTGGTCATATGCACATAGCTTTTGATCTTTTCTGCTTATCCCAGACATATATTAGGTATTGAAAATAAGGGAAACCATGGGACGTATGTTTCTTTGGACTTGATTTACTTCACTTAATTTTTTTTCCAAGTCGTTCCAATTCCTAACAAATTGGGCCATGTCATTCTTTCTGATGGAGGCATAGAATTCCATTGTGTATATATACCACATTTTCATGATCCATTTATTTACGGAGGGCCAACGGGGTGGGCTCCATATCTTAGCTATGGTAAATAATGCTGCAGTAAACATAGTTGTGCTGGTAGTTTTAGTATGGTCTTGTTTGTAAATCCCCAAAAGTGGGATTGCTGGGTCACAGAGGAGCTTTATATGGAGTCTTTTGAGGAGCCTCCATACTGCTTTCCAAAATGGTAGAACAAGTTTACACTCCCACTAAGAATGCCATAGGGTCCCCTTGTGGCCACATCCTCTCCAGCGTCTGATGTTGTAAAAATATGAAAAGCTTCACGAATTTGCATGTCGACCTTGTGCAGAGGCCATGCTAATCTTCTCTGTATTGTTCCATTTTTTTAATGTGCTGCTGAATTGTGCACAGTACATTTTTATATGTAAACTGGAACTGATTTTCTTAAACTGATTTTCTTAAACTTCAAAAGAAGTAAATTCAAAAGAATTCTTGTGAAATTTTAGAACAATGTATTTCTTACATAAGCACACATTTAAGAATAGTCAAGATTCAAATGTCAAAAACAAAATAATTCCAGATATTTGTTGTTCAAGAGATGTGTAGGAAGAGGAATTCAATTATTCTATACAAGGCACCTGTCACAATGAACACTGCAGCAAGTGTTCAGGTTTGTTAAAAAGTTTTAATGTTTTAGAGTATTTAATTTTGGGAATTTGCTTATATATGCCAAAATTAGGACTGTTTGGCAGGTCATAAAACTTTTCTATAAAGTATTTAAGATTTATAGTAGCAGACATATGCAACTAAGTAGGTCCATTTCAGTTTATAGAAATATTACTACTGAGGGCTGGGAAGGTGGTCTCAGTGGTAGAGCGCTTGCCTTGCATGCATGAGGCCCTGGGTTCGATTCCTCAGTACCACATAAGCAAAAAGAAAAAAGCCGGAAGTGGCGCTGTGGCTCAAGTGGTAGAACGCTAGCCTTGAGCTGAAGAGCTGAGGGACAGCGCCCAGGCCCAGAGTTCAGGCCCCACGACTGGACCAAACAAAAACAAAAACAAACAAACAAACAAAAAAAGAAATATTACTAATGAGAAGTTGCAAAGTATTTGTGTAAAGAAGCAGAGTGAAGAGTTAAAACTTTGTTAATTACACAGTTTCTGTTAAATTTAGGGCTTCCTTACTTTATATGTTAGTGAGGAACAAATGGTGATATAAGCCATATACAAATGCTGAGATGAGTCATATAAAATAATCTTAGTGGATAACTTTAAAGACTATTTATAGCCTATAAAACTCTTGTTAAACATCATAATCTTATCCAGTTTTAAATGTACAGGAATATGAGAAAATAGTAAAATCTGCTATGTAGTACACTTCAAATACTGAAAACACTGGTAACTGTTTGGTTTTTTAATTTTATTAATCATTAATATTTAGATATTGTTTTTCTTACTTGTAGCATTGTTTCCCTTGTAATATAATACAACTTTTTGTAAGTCGTCATCAGGGGGTACATTGAGAAGGTTACTGGGATGGCCAAATCATTTTTTATAGGTGCATGTGAATTTACAAAAAAGAAAATGAAGAACAAAATATTTATTTAAAAAAATATCAAGTACAGTCTGAATCAGGAGGGATATTAAATATCCACACATAAAATCTTAGCCCTAAGCTGAAGCAGCATCATTACAGAGTTGAGGCCACAAAAGTGAGAAACGGTGTTTTGTTTTGGTTTGTTTTTTATTTTGATTTTGTTGGTCATGGGGCTTGAACACTGGGGCCTGACTGCTGTCCCTGAGCTCAAGGCGAGCGCTACCACTTGAGCCACAGCACCACTTCTGTCTTTTTCTACTTACATGGTGCTGAGGAATCAAACTCAGGGCCTCATGCATGCAAGGCAAGCACTGTACCACTGAGCCACCTTCCCAGCACCTGAGAGACTGTGTTTTAAAAAAAAATCATCTAAACAACATTTGCTTTCTGCTTTGGGTTATATACTGAAATATATGGGTATCTTTTATATTTTTTTGAATTGGTATACTTCTAAATTTATTCTACTTTCAGCCACTTTATCCTTTTCAAAGTTTTGAGATATTTCTTAGAGTTTGCTTCTGTGAAGATTGTTTTTGCATTTATAATATCTTCTGCATCATTTTTATTTTTTTATCAAAATCATTTTATATTTTATATTGATGGATTATCATACATGAAATACTTTCAAATATACATGTAGAATCTAAAGATAGCAGTATGAATATTCTCATACATCTCTTGCTTATCTGTTATGTACTTTCAGTATTATGATATTTCTCTCCCTCTTTCACACTCTCTCATTCCTCTCTTTCTCTTTCATTCTCCATGTCTGCTACTTAGAATTTCTGCTGTCTACTATTATCCTTCAAGATCTACTGAATTTGTGGGAACATATAGGGACCAACAGTTTCCCTTGCATTCTTTAAGAATTATAAGAGTGATGTGATGTTATTCTTTGCCATTCTAAATGGCAAAACAACAGATCTGGAATTCCTGTTCATTTTTAATAATATTACAAATTTTATCTCATAAGAATCATTGGGATGGATAAGATATTTTAACTTGTGACCTAAAAGTTCTTTTTCTTTGACAAACAACCTTTTTCATTGAAGAACAAAATATTTATTTAAAGAAAACATCAAGTACAGTCTGAATCAGGAGGGATATTAAATGTCCACACCTAAAATCTTAGCCCTAGGATGAAGCAGCATTATTAGAGAGTTGAGACTGCAAAAGTAACTACATGTTATGAAAACAAAGCTATCCTATGGAAAGTAGACCAAAGTTGTTCACAGGGATGAAAAACAAGGTAATGGGGGAAGTGAGTACAAAGGATGCCCATCATAGAGCACAGATCCTCAGAGCAGTTTATCATGTATACTTTGTGAGAATGACAATGTGCTGGGAACTATAGATTAAATCACTGAACACTTTATATATATATATATTATATATATATATATATATATATATTCTTGTACATATATTTATATATGTATATTTATATATGCATATATGTCTTCATTTGCCCTTATATATGTACACATGTATGTTACTATACACAGAAATACACACATATGTAAACATATGTATACATGCACACATAAAGAAAGATACATAGTTACAGGCAACACAAGTTTCACTATTTGTCGAATATGCCTTAGATGGAATGCTCGGAACAAATTATGTTGAAGATACATTTGTCTCTAAGAGTTCCTTTACCACTCCTCTTATCTCTTAAAACTGGTAGGTTCTGGTAGATTCGAATTGCAAAATGCAGTACAAGGGAAATCAAGTCACTCAGAAATCTCAGTATGTAAAAATCATATGGTGTCTCCCTGCTCCCCACGGAATGCTTGCTCTTAAAGACAGGTAAAGAATAAAATATTAAGACTTTAAGGCATCCTTCCTTGAACTCTTTTCCAACAGCCAGCATCAATTCCTAAGCAGATGAGTGAGTCCTCAGAAGACTGGAGCTCAGGTCAACATTTCACCAACCTGTGTGAAAACTCCTATGAGAGAAATGCTGACTGAGATCTTGCTAATTTCCTGGCCAAGGAAATAAGAAATGAAGAAAATATTTTTAATGTAGTAAAGTTTGAGAATAATTTGTTACCTCTCAATAAATGTGTAGAACACAACTATACCGACTGACAATAAATGATGTGCATTTCATTTATATGCTCTTGGACTTAGCGAGTGATTTTAGGTGTGTCTACACAAGTAGAATCAGTAGAATCAAGCTAGCATTTCTTCATTTAAGATACAAGGAAAGGATACAATTTGACTCCTTGTAACAATGAGATGTACAAGACACTTTATCAGAGACGGAGTGGAGGGATGAGTTGGGGTGTTCTGAAGAGAAGGGATAGTAAGGGGAAAACAAAGGAGGGGGTAAAAACGCTCAATTAGAAATTTACTTATTCCAGGCGCCGGTGGCTCAAGCCTGTAATCCTAGCTACTCAGGAGGCTGAGATCTGAGGGTCGCAGTTCAAAGCCAGCCCGGGCAAGAACGTCCGTGAAACTCTTATCTCCAATAAACCACCAGAAAACCGGAAGTCGTGCTGTAGCTCAAATAGTAGAGCACTAGCCTTGAGCTGAAGAGCTGAGAGACAGCACTGAGGCCCAGAGTTCAAGCCCCACGACCGACAATAAAGAAAAAAAAAGAAGTGTACTCATTACTTATGTAACTGTAACCCATCTGTATATTAAAAAGATACAAGGAAAACTTCTGTACTTATAGGAAGTTGTATTTGTCACTCAATATCAGTAAGGTATTGCTTTTAGGACCACAGGCATATTAAAACTTTGGATACTCAAATTCTCCAAGTGAACACAGTATATTACTAACATTAGAATCTGCCCACAACCTAGTGCAGTGTAATTGCTATGAAAATTTTTACTATATTCTGTTTGTAATAAAAATAAAAGCATATGCACTGTCAACAAATACAACTTTTTTCACATAGTTTTTGTCTGTGTTTTGTGAATGGGATTGGGAGAGCAATATTGAAAAGCACACATTTCATCACCAAGACCGGTCTGCAAAATGTAACAAAGAACTAATTCAGCATCATTGAATAGTTTGGAACTCCAACGAGAAGTACTTGAATTGATACATCATCAGAAAGTGTAACAACCCAAGGACTTTTTAGAAATGCAGCTGCTAGATTCCTCATGGAGAGCTTTCATAACACTTTGTGAAACACAAGTCAGCACCTCACTGAAGTGTAAATGGTTTTCCCTCAACTTTCTGTCATTCTCAGTCATTATCTAATCAACATATAGCTAAACTTGAATAATCCTCTAATAACAAAATGTTGATGGAGTGTTTATATGCACAAAACCTGGGACAGCTAACTTTTTCCAATTAGAACAGTCTGTATTCTATGATACAACAGAGAAAAAACTAGGTAAGTATCCATTTACAGCCTTCTGAATAATTCTGATTCTGCACACATCAGTTATCTATCCATACCTGTGCCTGAGTGAGAGGATTTAAACAGACTTCAGTGATTTAAAATTTAAATTTAAATGTGGAATGAAATTAGTTCCAATGCATTACATTAAGAAATTTAGAAACAACCGAGAAACCTATAACACTTTTATTGAAAGTGAAGGGATGTTGGAATTTGGTTCTCTATATTTTAAGCAATTTGCAAAAAGAATTGGCAAAATAAAAATTTCATTTTCAGCAGGCTTGACAATTTGTATATTGAAAAGTGCACTAGCCTCAACAATATGTCAATGATATCCTTTTATTTATCTCTAAATGTTTATGCTTCTGGTCTCTTAATATTAAAACCAAAATTTTTTTACTCTTTAGCTAGTTGTGCAAATGGGCTTTGATCCATCATGTCAGTGTGGAATAGAGGGTATGTACATTTCAATGTACAATACATCTGGATCATTGACAATCCTTCCAATTTTCTTCCTTCCGTTAACCCAACCCCACCTATCCCTTCAAGTTTCCTACTTATATTCTCACATATGTACATTGAGTGATATGAGTATATGAGTCCACCATTTCCTTCTCCATTCTTCTGCTCTACTCCCTTTAAGCCCAGCTCCTTATTTAAGACTTATTTCAACTTCATGGTATTTTGTTAAATATCTCTGCCTTTGGGATTGGGCTTTGTGCTTGCCACATCCTCACTTCCATGTTTGAACTACATAAATGAGGATATTTCTCTATATTTCTAATCTATGAATGGCTGAGACAGGTCTCCTTTACTATTCACCTTCTGTCCTAAATTTAGAATTGGACCTTCAGGACCATCCAATAGAGCTTTTTTCTTCTCTACACACTGTAGATGGAAGGAAAATAATTTCCATGCTCTCAACACTATGCTATCCATCATTAATTTCCATCACTTATCACTTCAACAGTCTAAATTTAAAGTCATGTTTTTGCATTATATCCACATAGTTTAAGTGTAATTTACCTAGCATTGGAAGTTTAGGGATGATTTTCAATTTTTGATGATAGAAGCAGGAGTCAGTTTAAATTATGCAGATTCCACTATGTAGTGAGCCCTGTAGTCTTCTAAATTTTCAATAAATTTAGAATTACTTTTTATTAATAATTGAAAAGGTTTTATTTCAATATTTGGAATGCTGTCGCAATTATTTAAACTCTTTCACATTTAGAATGAACTTTCCCCCCTCCAATTTCCCCCACTACTTCAGGTTAAGTCTCCTTTGGCTTTAGTGTTTGAGAGGATGAGGGTAAATTGATAAGGGTAAACAGAAAGATGATCGTTACTCAGATATCTCCTTCCTCTTCTGTTTCTGTTATTCTTGTTGAGAGGAAGACTGGAGCAGGGAACAAGAGTAATGCTTGGGTAAGGTAGCGTTCCTGGCATATCAGTTATTGTTTCTGAGAATCACTTAAAATTGTGTACTTTTGCCTTCTCTGTAACAGAAACCTAACTGTGGCTTCCTTCGTGCAGGAGTAAGCACACTAACAGGTATTACATGTAAATTGGTATTTTATACCAATTTATACATGTAAATTGGTATTTTATTACATGTAAATTGGTATTTTATATATTATATATTTTATATAAAGGCACTGATTGTTCAACAATACCTTAGTGAGGAGTAGAAAATTCTACTCAGCTCCCCCCTCCTTTCCTCTTCATCCTTCCCCTCCTCTCCCCTCATTTACCCTCCCTTCCCTTCTTCTTTCTTTGAGGGTCTCTCCTCCATATTCATCCCTATCTTCTCTCTTTTTCTCTTCCAGTAGCAAGTGATTTGGTTTATCTGACAACACGTAAGTAATTGAAAAAATATGTTTTCTCCTCTTTTTGTGAATATTTATTCTTAAGAAGTGAGTTCTAGCAGAGCACCAGTGGCTTACAGCTAGATACTAGGTAGGTTCAAATTTGATAATTACAATTCGACGCTATCCCAAGTAGATAAACCTAAGAGATTCTTCACTTGTAGTAAAAGGAAGAAGTGAAGGTGTGGCTTAGGTGGTATAGAGTAAACATTCAAAATTAACGCCCAGATTGTTAGGTTTGTAAAGAGAGTTTGAGTAAGAACCACACCATGCACGTGGTATTCAGGTAAGGGGTAGGTTTATTCATCATTTCGGCTGGCACCAAGCCATGTTGGCCCTCCATACAGCTGGGAAAGGCCTGGGCAAGACCTGGGAAAGAAAGCAACTACGCCTGGGGTAGGCCTTATCTAGAGTATGGGTGGAAAAGATATGGTGACATCAAATTCAGATGTGACCTCTTCCAGGTGTGCCAGTTGCCTAGGTAATGCAGGTACTAGGTAGAGACTTTGCTGCAAGGAGGGTAGAGTCTGCTTGCCATCCAGGAGCAGACCTTACATTCCAGCCTTTTAGTAATCATGAAATAGGGCATGGATTCTCTCTGGCTACTTCCTGCTAACAAGGGGTGGGAAATTAGGAGTAAAAGGCTAGAATTTTGTTCCCTCCCAGAGAAGGCAGTGAGCTGCAGCTGTCCCTTGGTGGGCGTGAGTCCATAGATGAAGTCTGGAGGAGACAAGTCTCTTGGATGAAGTCTGGAGAAAGTCTCATGAGGCATTGAGGGTCTGGAAAAAATATTAGAGAGCAAATAAATGGCAAGAGGAAGGATTTGGGGCTGAAAAATGTTGGTAGAAATGTCCCTATCTGGTGACTAGGTAGAGGAGAATTCAGGTAACAAAGGTAAGAATGTAAATTCTTTTCCAGGTAAGAATGTAAATTGTTTTCCAGTTAAAAGGTAGACAAGTATGGACATTAGATGGGCAGGCTTCTTAATATATTGACCTCCCGGCTCTGGTTAATTTTGAAAGGGCAGGCACAATGTGGCTGATATTACATCATCTCCTCTTACTTCTCTCCATGGTCCCTTGTTCCCCAGACTGGCTGAGTCTAGGTGCTCATTGCTAGGATGCTTGTATTATTTAGTATTCATAGAGATTTAAACTCAAGGTCTAGACACTGTCCCTGAGCACTTCTGCTCAAGGCTGGTGCTCTACCACTTTGAGTTACAGTGCCACTTCCAGTGTTTGACTGCTTAGAGTTAAGAGTCTTCAGCCATGCTTCCAGCCTGACTCTTTGCTGTTTAGTTGGGAGTGAAGTCTTAGGGATTTTTCAACCCAGGCTGACTTTGAATTGCAATCTTTGTTACAAAAACCCTTTATTATTTCCAATTAAACAACAAGGAGATCAAATAGAATAATTAGAGCTTACTTGGTCGTTAGAGCTTACTTTGTCGTTATCAAGAATTGACCAAGAAATATTCTGTAATGACAAAACTCATTAGATGTGAGAATTTTAGCATTGATATGCCCAATATTTTAGAATCACGTGCTCAGCATTAGAATATACAACATAAAACAAAAAAGGCAAAACTCAAAATCTAAAATTTTTTACAATAATGTTTAGACATCTTTGCTAACAAAGCACATCAGATGGTTGGGCCTCAGTTACCAGGGTCTGTGAAAAGAGCAACTTGTTAGCAAGGTGCGTTAGAACAGATGATGGAGTAGTAGTAAACTTGGTGGAAGGGTATGGGTCAGATGGGGCCAAACCGTTAACCCACCATGTGGGTTAAGGTCAATATGGCAAACTCAAGATGTCGAATTTCTGAAAAATGCAAGAAAGCCTGAACAAATAGATCAAGCCTAGTTTGGCTAGCCTTTGGTAGGAAACCTAGAGGTAGTCCCTGGGACCCAGGCTGCTTCACACACATTAGGGCACAATCAAAAAAGTTCTTGAAAAGAAATGGAAAGATAGAGAAAGTTGGACATGATTAGCAGAGAGCAAAGAGAACCTGAAAGTGAATAGACTTCTGACCATTTACTATTGCAAAGGCAAAAATAGTCTAAAGCTGAGAAGAGCATAAAAAATTAGGTGCTCTGTCTTTCCAGGGAGCGCAGGAGGCATTTCAGAGTGGTTTCAAAGCACTGGAGTGACACACAGCTCTCCATTAAAGGTGTAGGAGAGAAAGAAAATCAGTGAGTGAAGGTGGGCTTATCAGATGGAAGTGGCACCCCAACTTACCACTTAGCCCTCTAAGAGGAGTGGCCAAGCAATCAGAGTCAAGTGTCCTTGGCTCCAGAGGTGACCAGCCTTTCAGTTAAAGGCTTAGCAGGTTCTCCGGTGTGGTACCATATCTGGAGAGAGACTGAGCAACAGAGAAGCCTTAGAGAGTAGTTCACTCACCAATGTGTAGAAGCATGGTGGATACAGAGGCCAGCAGTAGAATTGATGCACTCTGACTACAGCAGACAGACCGGTTCCCAAAAGGCCATCAGAACTGTGGTATTCCTCTGAGCAAAAAAAAGGAAAAACAAACAAAACAAAGAAAAAAAATGAGAGGAATCCCACTGCCTATCCTGACTTTAAGCCCTTCCCGGGTTCAACCGGCACCATTTATGTTAGGTTTTTAAAAAGAAGTTGCCGAGTAAAAGCCACACCATGCACGTGGTATTGAGGTAAGGGGTAGGTTTATTCATCTTTATGGCTGGCACCAGGCCATGTTGGCCCTCCACGCATCTGGGAAAGGCCTGGGAAAGACCTGGGAAAGAGATCATCTGGTCCTGGGCTAGGCCTTATCTAGGGTATGGGTGGAGAAATGTGTGGCCCCATCAAATTCAGTTGTGACCTCAGCAGATGCAGATGTGACCTCTTCTAGGTATGCCAGTTGCCTAAGAAACACAGGTACTGGGCAGAGACTTTGCTGTGAGGAGGGTAGAGTCTGCTTGCCATCCAGGAGTAGATCTTACACAGATAGAGCTCAAGGCCAGGAGTTCAAACCCCAGTACCAGCGCAATATAAAAAAAAATGAGGGCTGGGAAGGTAGCTCAGTGGTAGAGCGCTTGCCTTGCATGCAAGAGGCCCTGGGTTCGATTCCTCAGCACCACATAAGCAAAAAGAAAAAAGTCGGAAGTGGCTCTGTGTCTCAAGTGGTAAAGTGCTAGCCTTGAGCTGAAGAGCTGAGGGACAGTGTCCAGGCCCAGAGGTCAGGCACGAGGACCAGTCCCCCCCCCCCAAAAAAATGAGTCCTTTGTCTTTGAAAATGGATATTTCCCAAAAATTCATACCCAGGACTATTTTCAAGGCCAAAGACTCTTTGAAAGGCTTTTTCACATCTTAACCTTATTCTTATGCTTGATTCACATTATGAAAATAGGAGTCACTCTTCACATTAAAAAGTATGCAGATTGTTGAACATTTCTTACTATTTTTAATTTAACGGAAGCATGGGAGAGGAATTCACCTCACTTGGGTGAGTTAGATTTCACTCACTGACAGACATTTATAAGTAAATCAGGATCTGTTTACATGTAAAGAAGTCTATACAGATGGTTTTCTAGGAGAGAGAACAAGCTAGCTGCTGTCCATGTTTGAATCAGAGTTAAGTTTATTCCTATGATATGTCAAAAAGAAGCTCATCTCATAGAACTCTATGTGAACAGCAATTTCAAAAGGTTTAAAAACCCATGTCTATGTTGTGAACAGCCAAATTTTCACAAAAAAAGAGTTTCCTGAGCCAAAATAATATAAGTTAGAGCAAAAGGAACGATGTTAAATATAGTTAATGGGTGAGTGATAGGTGTAAAAGAGTTCTGTAATCACAACTAAACTTTAAATTTTTCATCATGTCCCTAACAATAATCTCCAAGATAGGCCTTGCTAAATCTGTCATAGAGTGCTGAGTTTATGCACTTGTCAGTTTTGTTTAGGTTCCAATATATTCTATGGCAGCTTTGTTTGCCAACTGCTCACACCACATGCGGTGTCTGGAAAAACGTGTTGTCTTGCTAGGCACCTAAGGGATTTTTGTGCCACTGTGAATCGTTTTACTTCTTGTAATTATGCCTGTGAATGTGAAGTCCTTTTATGATAAGAATAATAATTTCTGTACCCTTTGTTCCACTAACAAATCTCAGATATTTTATTTAGCCAGGCACCGGTAGTTCATGCCTGAAATCCGAGCTACTCAGGAGGCTGAGATCTGAGGTTCACAGTTCAATACCAGCCTGAGCAGGAAATTCCATGAGATTCTTATCTCCAATAAACCACCAGAAAACTGGAAGTGGCGCTATGTCTCAAGCGGAAGAGCACTGGTCTTGAGCTGAATAGCACAGGGACAGCACCCAAGCCCAGAGTCCAAGCCCCACTACTGACCAAAAAAAAAAAAAAAAAAAATATATATATATATATATATACACACACACACACACACACACACACACACACACATATATGATGCAATGAATTACATTTAAATATAAATGAATATTTATGATATACATAAATATACTAAATGTATAATATATTTACATATATAAGATCATATTATATCTGATGTTTATAAATATATTTGTAATTAATATCCAAAGAGTACATTTGAAGATTTTGTGGAAAATGTGGTTTCTAAAGACTTACTACTGACCCATCATATTTTCAATTATTTTTTCCACTTATTACAATGTCTGGAGTACTAAGATTGAATGATTATGAAACAGAGTAGCTGTTTCATTCCTTATGATTTTGGATTAGAAACATCTACTTACTTGTTATAAAACCTACCAAAATGTGATTTTGAAATCACACTCCACGAACTGGACATATACAACAATTTACCAACTTAACGGTCTAAAACCTTTATTTGAATCCTATATCTCACATAAATTCAGCATAAAGCAATATGTCATAATGTGAAAAATAAATTCTAGATTTCTCACATGCAGACTGTAGACCCAAAAAATAAAATGAATGACCACGGTATAAAAGATGGAACTGATTAAGTTTGTATAAAATAAGAGAGGAGATGAAGAGAAATATTTTGGAGTATATATGTTCAAATACTTTATAACTTAGTATGATGGCATAATAAAAGTATAAAAATAGGATAATGAAATTAATAAAATGAATAAAATTTAGCAAACTAAATTATATGGACATATGTATATAACATAATAAAATACTTTGTGAAATTAATATTAGCTAATAAAAAGACAAAAATTCATTCTAGTTGTTATAGGTTCATATGTTAATTTCCCCTTTTTGTTCAGTTTTTCCCAGATAAAGTAAAAGGAGAAATAGGTTTTGCTCATTTAGAAAGACAAAATTTAAGGAGTCATCCAAATTTAGTTACCAAGATATACACCATTTAACAAAGTGTTTTAAAAACTCAAGCTGAAGGAAATAAATTATTGAAACATCTTTTATAATAAGTACAGAATCTGTATGACTGATTTTTCTACTTTTTTTTAGGGGGGGTCCGGTCGTGGGGCCTGAACTCTGGGCCTGGGCGCTGTCCCTCAGCTCTTCAGCTCAATGCTAGAGCTCTACCATTTGAGCCACAGCACCACTTCTGGTTTTTTTCTTTTTGCTTATATGGTGCTGAGGAATTGAATCCAGGGCCTCAGGCATGCAAGGTAAGCATGCTACCACTGTGGCAACTTCCCAGCCCCATGACTGATTTTTCTTATATGCCAGTTTGCAATACGGCTTGCATGATGGTTTTCTGACTATATGTTTAGTTAGGTCTTGATATTTAGTTGAAGAAATTATGTTCTTTCACATATTCATTTGTCAGATCAAAGAGGAAATGAATTCCATGCCAGAGACAACATCCATAATAATGTTACAGTTGTATCCTGCTACTTTGCCAAAGTTTCATATCAGGTCGAGTAACTTGGGCCTTTTTTGCATGGTGACCATCCTGGGTCAGAATGACGCAGCTGCAAGTAGACCTGACCTTCTATTGCTGAAGGCTGGTGGCTATTAGGGAAACCATAGGTCAACCTGTCAACATCGGGTTGAAATCCCGATCCTGACACCTCCCAATGGCAGAAGATCACAAGAGACTCGTTCCTATGCATAGGAATACCAATTGAAATAGTAGTTCTTGCATTGGTCTAGTCTAAAATTGGTTGCAATAATCCTAGGATGCTGATTCATATTAATAGTTTATTAAGCATAAAAAGAATAACTTTCATATTTTTAGTAGGTTAGTGGAGATAAGAGTCTCATGTACTTTCCTGCCTGGGCTGGCTTCAAGCTGCCATGCTGAGATCTCAGCTTCTTGAGAAGATAGGATTGCTAGGATGGACCACTGGCACCTGCTAAGGATGTTAGTGTGTGTGTGTGTGTGTGTGTGTGTGTGTGTGTGTGTGTGTGTGTGTGTGTGTGTGTGTGTTTACTGGGACTTGAACTGAGAGCCTAGGTGCTATCCTTTAGCTTGTTTGCACAAGGTTGGTGCTGTACCACTTGAACTACAGTAGCTCCACTTCACATCTTTTTGGTGATTCATTGGAGTTAAGAGTCTGCCCAGGCTAGCTTTGAAACTTAATTGATCCTCAGATCTCAGCCTTTAGTAGCTAGGATGACAGGCCTGAGCCACCGGCGCCCAGCTGATATTGGCCTTTCTCCACAGTGGACTGGGAGCTCCTGAAACCTTTTCTTTATTTTTTCTCTCTGAGTACGGGGGCCTGAACTCAGGTTATGGGCTCTGGTCTCTTAACTTTCCCTCAAGGCTGGCACTCTACCACTTAAGCCACATCTCCATTTCTGGCTTTTGGTCGTTCATTGGCAAAGGAGTCTAAGTAACTTTCCTCCACCCTGAGCTGGCTTTGACCCATGCTCTCTGATCTCAGTCTCCTGAGTATCTAGGATTTACAGGGGTTGAGCCACTGGTGGCATTGGGTAGAAGCTTTTCTTAAGCAAGAATTCTTCACTGCATTTTCCTTGATTCCTCCATGCAAAGGAGGCCGGGTCAGCAGCTGTGAAAAACAGGCTTCCAGCCACAGGAAATGGCTGGGGTCCATGATGAAAAGACAAACTAATCTTCTCCTGCGCCCCATTCTAGGACCCTACCCTCAGCCCTACCTGTGACTCAAGTACAAACCTTGACCCAGCCTTGAATGTTGCCCCAGACTTGTCTGAAGGCACAGAACCTTAATTCCACCCACACTACCTTCACTAGACCACACCTCAGGACCTTTGCACATGCTGTGTTCCTTCTGCCTGAGGCTCTCTGTCTTGTAGCCACATCTTAGAACTCCTGTGGAATTTTGGCACTGGTTATATCACCTCCTGGAGCAAGTCCTTCCTTCCCTTCTCCCTCTTTTTTTATATTGAGTTGCTAGAGATGGAACTTGTGCAGGCTGACTGGTAAATACTCTATATTGGTGTGTGTGTGTGTGTGTGTGTGTGTGTGTGTGTGTGTGTGTGTGTGTGTGTGTGTGTGCATGTGTGGGCCAGTCCTGGCATTTGAATTCATGGCGTGTATGCTAACCTATCCCTAAACTTTTGTGCTCAAGGCTAGCACTCTACTACTTGAACCACAGCTCTACTTCTGTCGTTTTGCGTGTTTAATTGGAGAAAAATGTCTCATATAGACTTTCCTGTTTGCAATTGTGATCCTCAGATCTCAGCCTCCTAAGTAGCTAAGATTACATGGGTGAACCACCTGCATCTTCCCGCTACCCTACCTCTTATCTATAACCTCAGTCCTCTGATTCCCAGAACAATATATCTCACCAGGTTGACTTTTTTTTTGCCAGTCTTGGGGCTTGAACTCAGGGTCTGGGCATGTTCCTGAGCTTCTTTTGCTAAAGGGTAGCATTCTATCACTTAAGCTACAGTGCCACATTTGGCAATTTCTTTTTCTGTTGTACTGAGGAATTGAACCAAGGGCTTCATGCATGCGTGCTATGTAAGCATTCTACCAATAAGCCAAATTCACAGCTCAAGGCTCACTTCTAATGGAAGTTATGAGGGTGAGGTTTATTGGCTTACCCCTTTTGGCATAGAAATTACTGAAAATTTCATATCTTTGCCAAGATTTGGGACCACCCTGTGATTCGGCAATGAGGAATGATAAATGAGTGATAGCCACCAGGCCCCAGAGGTCTAGGCTCACATCCTACAGAGGTATAGAGACTATGGAGCCAGAGCCTTCCACAACTCCTACAGTCTAGGAACTGTAGTCTCCCTGGAGGCAGTGGCTGGTTGCTAGGTGTCCTGATGGGACACCTCAGCCAGGACATAAGGCTTCAGTTCTTAAATGGCAGAGAAGGAGCCTTTGGTCAAGCTGCTGGCTCAGACTTAGTACTCTCTGAGGGTTTGTGCCAGGCTGCCCAGGTTGGGGGGCTGGGCATGGGCAACCTGCTGAATGCCTATCATCCATACACAGATACATGGATTTATTGCCTCCTTTTTATTTGTTGGCAGGTCTGGGGTTGTACTATGAGCTTAGGCCCTGAGCTCCTTTTGTTCAAGGGTAGTGCTCTGCCCTTGAGCCACAGACCCATATGTGTATTTTTTTTTCCTGTGATCTCTTAGAAAGAAGAGTGTAGCAGACTTTCCCACCCTGGATGAATTCAAATTGCCATGCTCTACATCAGGAGGCTGAGGCCTCCTGAGGAGCTAGGATATAGGCAGGAGCCACTGGCACCTTGCTTTCTTCTTGTTCTTTTTTTTAAATTGTAACAAACTGAAATCTTCACAGTGCCATTCCAATGATTTGTATTCGAATTAAACTACCCAGGCCTGGAGTTGCAATTCTAGGACTGCCACCCACAAATGGAGGGAGATCCTGACAAACTCATTTCTATTTGTGTGAATCCTAATGGAATGTTATAAAAGTAATGATTAAATATGCAGTTGATTCATGATTCTATTTTAGAATACCACACAAAAATTATTGGATTTTTGTCTTCCATTCTAGCACCATGTTTTGATTAAGGATATTAATTACTATTTAATTAATGCTTTTGTAAGTATTCAACCAGGATACTTCATTAAATGGAGACATAATTTAATAACTAATAATTGGTAATATATGAGTATATATATATATATGTATATGTATATATGATTTAGTATCCTCACAGTCCCTCTCTTGATCACAGGTCCTCAGAACTTCCTGCTCAGTTGCCTGAGGCTGGTCTGCTCAGACTGTGACCCCACTTATAGATTGGTCATTTTAACACCATGGTATGATTGGTCATTCTAGCACCATGGTATGATTAAGGATATTGATTACTATTTAATTAATGCTTTTATAAATATTCAACCAGGATACTACATTAAATGGAGGCATAATTTAATAACTAATCATTGGTTTTATATATATATATATATATATATATATATATATATATATATATATATATATAATTGAATAACTTCACAGTCCCTCACTTCATCACAGGTGCTCAGAATTTCCTGCTCAGTTTGCCGGAGGTTGGACTGCTCAGACTGTGACCACATTTATGGATTGGTCATTGTAGGCCATGAGTTGAAATCCTGGGATGGCCAAAAATTTATCTGAGGTGTAAGAAGCCAATTTTGACAGATTTTTTTCCTTCTTTGCTAAAGTCTTTGGTATCAGCATGATGTATAATCCATATGCTAATATATACTATGTGATATGATGTAATAAAAGAAATGTTATATGTGTAGTAACTAAATAAATGAGAGTAATAAATGTCATATGCAGTAAACCCATGTATGTAAATAGATCTCGAATATGTATATTATTTTTTCCAGTGCTGGGGCTTCAATTCAGGCCCTAGGACCTGGTCTGCATTTCTTGTCTTCAAGGACGATGACCTTTTCCTTTCATCCCCAATGCCACAGAGTTACACAGACCCGAATTCAAATCCTAGGTCTGCCACAAAAATGGTGCAAATTGTAAGCCAGAGGCTTATTATTATTATTATTAGCCAAGCACAGGGCTTACACTCAGTTCTTGGCATCTATGCCACAGCCGACCCTTGAATCCTCGCATCTGAATTCCAATCTCCGAGGTGGCATAAATATTAAAACAATGAAAAGGAGAAGCATAAAAATAAGAAATTCAAGGAGGTAGTTTTACTTTTTTTTTCCTTTATATTGTGACCATCCTGGGTGTAAATGAAAAGGCCCAGAAAGTGTACATGACCTTCCATTGCTGATGTTTGGAGGACTATTAGGGAAGCCATAGCCAAAATCAGCAACTTAGGCCTGGAGGTGGAATCCCGGGACTGCCACTTATGAATGGAAAGAAATTCTAAGAAACCCATTCCCATATACCTCCCTACGAATGGAATGGTATAATAGTAACAATTAAAGTAGTAGTTAGTGTAGGATTATATTATAAAATTATACACAACAATTATACTACATTGACTAATTTTCAATTAATATCTTATTATGTATTCAAACATGATAATTAAAATGAAGGAATAATTTAATTGCCAATAATCGGTAGTAATATTGTATATGCAATTTCATAGTATACAGACATTTCTCTCTTGTTTTATACATATACATCTATTTATCTATCTATCACTCTACACATTTATCTGTTCATTCACTTGTCACTCCTGGGGCTCAATGGTAGAGTGCTCGCCTAGTACATACAAAGCCCTGGGTTCGATTCCTCATTAACATGTACACAGAAAAATCCAGAAGTTGTGCTGTTGCTCAAGCAGTTGAGCACTAACTTTGAGCATAAAAGCTTAGGGACTGTGTCTAGAACTTACTCAAGGCCCGAGACTAGCACCAAAAAAAATAAAAAGGTAGAATGTTCTGAATGCAACTATATAAGGATAGGGCTGAAAATACCTCATCACAGAGCAAGCTGGGTGTTTGGTGCTGACAGCTGCCATCTAACCTGACTTAGCCAGAGGTAAACCATTGCAACCCAGCTCCACAGAACCAGATGCTGCTGGCTCGCTTACCCCTGACATCTAAGATACTCGGGGGCTGAGATCTGACACTGGTGGGCTTACAACCCAGCCCAGGCCGGAAGTCTACGAAACTCTGAGTTGTGGCTCACAGTGGTAGAGCTCTAGCCTTGAGGAAAAGATCTTACAACAGTACCCCTAACCTTTCAGTGCATTTGCTATGGCTGACTCCCCACCCCCCAAAAAAACACCCCTCTAAATCATTAGATGTGAATTTTGTGCAGTTTGTGATGTTTTTCTGAAAGAATGGTGATACTGATAAAAGCACCTTAATTCTAATGACAGTGTGTGGGATACAGCTTTGTGATGAGTCCTTCATGAGGTGTTGTGTGCTGAGTCCTTCACGGGGTTCATTCTTTCATCTGGTCCTTGTAACAGCTCCACAAGTAAGATGATGGTGCAGATGAGAAAGTTGAGGTTCAGATATGTCCCCATGTCAGGGCCAAAATGATGTATATACTGAACTCTAGTGAGTTGTCTCCTGCAGACAATTGTTTTGATTTATTTTTCTTGAATTCAGGGTCTCAGCACTGACCCTTTCCTGTTGGGCTCATGGCTAGCACCCTACCACGTGGAGCCAAGGACCCTGTTGAAACAGAGTGCTATGATCTAGGCATCTGTAACTGAGGTCTGTCTCTCTGCCTACTCATGAAGCTGAGATCTGAGAATCTGGGTTCCAAACTATCCCAGATACAAAAGGTCCCATGAGACTATTATCTCCTCTTTACCACTTAGAATCTTGAAGTGGAAGCTAGGCACCAGTGACTCATGCCTGTCATCCTTGCTACTCAGCCTGAAAGCTGAGGATCAAGATCCAAAGCCAGCCTGGGCAGGAGATTCCTTGAGATGCTTATGTCCAATAAACCACTAGAAAGCCTGAAGTGGCGCTGTAGCTCAAGTGGTAGTGCGCTAGAGTTGAGCTGAAGAGCTCCGAGACAGCACTTGGCCCAGACTTCAACTCCTCCAACTTACAAGAAAAGAAAGAAGGAAACCTGAAGTCGAGTGCTGGGAATGTATCTTATGGGTAGAGTGCTTTGCATGTAGGAAACCCTGGGTTTGACTTCTTAGTACCACATCCCTAGAAAAAAAGCCTGAAGTGGCTCTGTGGCTCAAGTGGTAGAGTGCTATCCTTGTACAGAAGAAACTCAGGTACTATGTTCAGGTCCTGAGTTCAAGATCGAGGACTGGTGTACGCTCACACACACACACACACACACACACACACACACACACACACACACAGAAGTGAAGATGGGACACAAAATGGTAAAGCACTGGACTTCAGCTCTGAGCTCATGATCGTCACCCTGGCCTTGTGTTCAACCCCAAAACCTAGCCACCCAGGGCCCAACTAGGAGAGGTCAAAGGTTTCAAAATCTGTTGAGCTTCACCAGCCCTAGAAAACAGGAAGCATTGTGATTTTGCACAAGTGTTTAGATTTAGCAAACTTCCAGAAACCTAGGGAGGTACTGTTGCCAATTAGGAATCTTTTCATTAGGTTCAGCCCCTAGTTGTCTGCCAGAAGGACTCTTGAATTAATTGTAGCAGTTTGTTTCCACATTGGAACATAGTGTAACAAAGACAGGATGAGTGCAGGTAATTTGGCCGGCCACGAGAGGTGGCACAAATGAAGGCTTCCTGTCAAAACAGAGCACTGGGGAGAGAGATAGCTTGAGGTACAAAAAGGCCTTTTTCTCCTGGCCTTCAGAGCCCATCCACACTCATCCTCACTAATTGTCCTGGATGAATTGTTTGTTACACAGCTGTACAGGAGTGGAGCTTTTTGTCTGCTTGTTCCAAAAATGAGGCACTCTTCCTCCAGCAGCCTGGGGTGTGGAGAAACCCTCAGGCTACACTGGGAACAGTGAGGGGTGCCCCAGAATATTCAGTGTCTTGAAAGCACTTTCTGTACTATGATATTATTCTTTTTTTATTGGGAAAATACTGTACAGAGGGGTTACAATTACATGGGCAAGATATTGAGTACATTTCTTATCAAGCATTGTAGCCTCCTCCTTTGTTTCCCCTTCCCATCCCTTCCCATCCTCCCCCCGTCCCCCCCACCCAATCCTCCCCACCCCCACCTACCCAATCCTCCCAGGCCCTCCCCCCCCACACCAAAGTTGTAAAGTTCGTTTTCAATATAATGACTTGTACATCTCATTGTTGCAATGGGTCCACCTGTATCCCTAGTTAAATGATTTGTTTTTCCCCTTCTCCTCCACAAATTATACCGACATCAAATACAGTGAAAGCAGGGGTTATACTGGGGGAGGGACATACAAAGCAACGAAGAAATAATCTTATAAATGTGTTAGAAACAAACGCATGAAAGGAAAAGAAACATTTGAATACAGATCTTAGGGTTCATTATTCTATTCAAAGCAAATTTCCTAGCTGGGTTCCTTTCTTCATACCGACTCTGGCTCTTCACCGATAGAAAAACATGCATACATACACAGACACATGGAATTACTGGCTCATTTGTTTGTGGCAGGTCCTGAGACTTGACCTTTGAGTTTAAACATTGTCCCTGAGCTCCTTTTGCTGAAAGAAGTACTTTGTGTCTTAAACCATGATTACCCTAGGCTGGGGTGCAGCTGTTACACCCACAGATGATCCAGGGATTGATTCTAGGACCCAAGTTCAACTCCCAGCACTGGCAAAATTACATCAAACCAACAAAAATGGAGGAAGAAAAAACCAGGAAGTTTTATACACCGTTTTACCTTTGTTTCCTTAGCACTGTGACCACCCTGGGTCTTAATGACTCAGCTTGAAAATTGTACGCGACTTTGCATGGCTGAAGGCTTGTGGGCCATCAGTGAAGCCTGAACCCAACCCCGACACCTACGTCCTGAGTTTGACGATCCTGAGAGCACCACCTACACACGGTTGAAGATCCTAGAGAACTTGTTTCTATCTATTGGAACACTGGGAGAATGTTTGACATGTACTAATTGAATTACTAATTAACTAGTTTTTCTAGTATATGATTGTCTGCTATAAATATAGGTCATTATTTAATTTAATTAGTTCTTTATTAAGTGTTCTACCTTGATTAATTAATGGAGGCATAATTTTAGACCAAATAATTGGTAGTAATAGAATATATAAAAATAAGTTATAGACAGACATCACTTTATATAGAGTTATACAGGAGAATCAACATAAATGTCTATCTGTGTCTCTGTATACATTTATTTATAGCTGAATATACATATGTAAATATACACACGCACTGCAATGTACACATTTATCTGTTTATATATTGGCCACTATTAGGGCTTGATCTCAGGTCTCAAATTTGCCCGCCAACTTCACTGGGATCAGCCTGGTGTGCTAACATTGACCTATCCATGAAGTGAGCCTTCTAGGCCCATAGTTCAATTCACAGAACTGCCAAAAACTTAATCCTGGTGGAAAAAGCCAATTGTCCCACTTGTATTCCTTATCAGTGAAACTCCTGGGTCTCAGGAATGATGATAATACGAGGGCAAATCTATCCTATGTAATAGGATGTAAAAAATGTTATATGTGTGTAATCATGCTCACTAAAATACATAAGAACTAAATAAAACACAAAATAAAATGAATAACTACACTAACTGCAATATGCAGTAAACATGTGTATGTAAATATGAATCATCTATTTAAAATGTATACGAATGTTATTTTTGCGAGTTTAAGTAGTTGAATTCAAGTGCTGGGAACAGGCCTGATTTTCTTCCCCTTCCCCCACAGTGCTGCAGATTTACCCAGATGCTGAATTCAAATTCCAGGCCTGGCAGAAAAAAATGGCATGAATTCCAAGCCAAGGAGCCTCATAATGTTTTTAAATATTTTTAACATATATATATATATATAACATATATATATATAGACAAATATATGTGTATATATATTTGTCTATATATATAGACATATATATGTCTCTCTCTCTCTATATATAGAGAGAGAGACATATATTTGTCAAGCACAAGGCTTGAACTCAGGTCGTGGTAACTCTGCCTGAGCTTGGATCACTCTATGATGGGATGCACCACAGCCACTGGACCCACAGCTGAACCTGGGTTCCTTGGCCACAAAACTGACAGGGAAAAAAAAAAACCAACACAGATAAAATTCTGGCAACTTGCAGATTGCTGCCTGTTTTACATTTGTTTTCTTTGCAAGGTGACCATCCTGGGTCTGAATGGCACGGCTGAGAAGTGTTTGTAACCTGGCATTGCTGAAGGCTGTTGGGCTACCAGGACAACATGGCAACATAGGCCCTATGTTCGAAGCCGGATTCTGAACCCTACCAATGGAGAGGCCTACCAATGGAAGGAGATCCTAAGATCCTAAGAGTCTCATTACTATTCATAGAAATATGGATGGAAGGTTCTGAATGTCAAGGTTGAATTAGTTGTTCCTGAATGATACTATTATAAAATTAGAGAGTGATTTTAGGAGGCCGATGGATTCTTGTGAATGTTTTTGGACACATTAAAAAATACTATTAATTACATGGATACAATAGTTTGGGGAAAGTGGTGGATTTAATTAATAATTCATTCAGATGAAAACAATAATATTAATTACATGGGGGCATAATAAATACACAAGAATTGGTAGGAATGTAGTCTATATAAATGAATAATATATAAACATCTTTTGCACTCTATAAAGATCTATATTTATTTGTGTACTACCATCTGCATGTCAATCTGTTCTTATTTTGTCAACACCTGGGGCTCAATCTCAGGTGTTGGGAACTGCTTGTCCGCTCCATATGCCCTAGGCTGGCGTGCTGACACTCACCCATTCATGAATTGGGCCTTGTAGGCTGTGAGTTCAGATGCCAGTACTCACAAAACATGAATTGTGGCGTAAGAAGCCCATGGTGACACATGTTTTCCTTTTCTGTGAACATCCTGGGTGTCAGGTGTGAAGTTTCATACTTTAGGCAAATCTATATCCCATGTAATAAGTGTAATAAATATTCCATGTGTAATAACAGTCAATAAAATAAATGGTAAATAAAAAAATAAAATGAATAAATACACTAAGTGCAATATGGGGTCAACATATGGGGCTTGATGTCAGGACCTGGGAACTGAATTGGCTAGAGGCTGCTGTGCTGACAGTCACCCATTCATGAATTGAGCCAACTAGACCCTGAGTTTAGTTCCCAGCACTGCCAAAAATGTAATCTTGGAGTGAGAAGCCAAGCATGATACATGCTTTCTTATTCTTTGAAAGTGCTCAGTGACAGGTAGGATGTATAATTCGGATGCAAATCTGTATGCTATGTAATAGGATATCATAAATTTAATAAATATCATAGGTGCAATACTTGTCACTAAAATAAATGATAAACAGACTGAATTAGTAGTGAACCATTCTAGGATAAAATTAGCTGTAATAAGAATAGAACATGAATTAAGTTTAATTAATATTTTATTAAGCATTAACATAATAAAAATTGCATGGTGACATAATTAAATACCTAATAAGTGGTAGTAGCACATGATGCATAATTTAATAATAGATAGACATCTGTCTCATGCTATAAAATATGCAATTATACATATGATTGTATGTACATATATGATAAACAATAACAGGAAATTGAGTAATTATTAATTAATACTTTTTTAATTGTTCAACTGGGACACATCTTTAAATGGAGACATAATCTAATACCTAATAATTGGTAGTAATATTATCTATAATTTAATAATATACAGACTTCGCTCTTTTGTGTATATAATATTTATATATAGCAATTTCTATCTATTTATACCTCGTTCACTCCTGGGGCTCAGTGGTTGAGTGCTCACCTTGTAAGCACCAAGCCGTGGGTTCGATTCCTCAGTGCCACATTAACAGAAAACCCGGATTTTCTGCTGTTTTTCAATCAATTGAATGCTAGCCTGGAGCACAAATGCTTAGGGACAGTGTCTAAGGCCTTACTCAAGCCCCAGGACTACTACCACAAAAAGACAGAATGTTTTAACTGCAACTATAGAAAGACTGGACTTCAAATACTTCATCACAGAGCAAGCTAGGAGTCTGGTGCTGACAGCTGCCACCTAACCTGACTTAGCCAGATGTAAACTGCTACAACCCAGCTCCACAGAACTAGATGCTACTTGATTAATCCCGTCATCCTAGCTGCTCAGGGGTTTTAAAACTAAGCCCTGGCAGGAAGTCTCTGAAACTCTTCGAAATGTTGCTCCAAGTGGTAGAGCTCAAGCCTTGAGCAAATGTTATTAGAACAGTATCCCCATGCTTTGAATTGAAGCCCCATGCCTACCCCCCCCAATCACCCCAATAAACCATTAGATGTGAACATGTGGGGTTTGAAAAATGTTCCTCAAAGAGTGATGATACTGATGAAAGCACCCTACTTCTATTGACAGCTTGTGGAATAGATCTATGTGCTGAGTACTTCATAGGGTGCTCTGTGCTGAGTCCTTCACTGGGTGCTATGTGCTAAGTCTTTCACAGTGTGCAGTGGGCTGAGTCCTGAATTAGGTTCTGTGTGCTGAGCCTTTCTCAGACAAGAATGTTGAGGCTCAAATATGTACCCATAGCAGGGAGAAAATTATGAATTACTGAAGACTAGTGAGTTGTCTCCTGCAGACAAATGTTTGAGATCTGAGGATCATAGTTCAAAATTAGCCTGGGCAGGAAAATTCTTGAGACACTTAGCCCCAATGGACCACCAGAAAAGCTAAAGTGCCGCTTTGGCTCAAATGGTAGAGTACCAGACTTGAGCTGAAGATCTCAATGACAGAACCCAGGCCCAGACTTCCACTCCTGCAACAATAAAAAAAGACAGAAACAAAGTAACAAACCTGAAGTAGATGGCTGGGAATGTGCCTTAGGGGTAGAGTGCTTTCCATATATGAAACCTTCGGTTTGATTTCTCAAGACCACATCACTAAAAAAATAAAAGCCTGAAGTGGCTCTGTGGCTCAAGTGGGAGAGGGCTATCTTTCTACAAGAGGAAGTAGGTACAGTGCTCAGGTCCTGAGTTTAACCTCCAGGAATGGTGTATGTGCCCACAAGCATACCTGCTCTCTCTCTCTCTCTCTTTCTCTCTCATGCACACACACACACACACACACACACACACACACACACACACACACAGAGCCTAGAAGTGATGTTGTTAAACAAAATGATAAAGCACTGGGCTTCTGCACTGAGCTCATGGTCATCACCCCAGCCGTGTGTTCCAACCCAAATCTTAGCCACCCAGAGCCCAACTAGGAGAGGTCAAAGGTTTCCAAACCTGATGAGCTTCACCAGCCCTAGATGACAGGAAGCTTTGAGATACTAGATATGTGGTTGGATTTCCAATCTTCTGGAAACCTAGGAGAGGCATCATTTTCCTCAATGAAACATTTTATGAGGTTCAGTGCCCTAGTTGTCTTCCAGAAGGACTCTTGAATTATATTGAGCACTATATCTGAACACCGGAATATAGTCTCACAAAGGCAGGATAAGTGCCCAGAACAATGTCAAACCAGAGTACTGGGGAGAGAGATAGCTTGGGGTAGAAACAGACCTTTTTCTCCTGAATTTTAGACCCTGCGCACACTCAACCTCACTAATTGACCCAGGTGGAGTGTTTGTTACACAGCTGTACAGGAATGAGGCCTGTTTTCTGCCTGTCCAGACAATGAGAGAGACTTCTTCTAGCAAGCCTGGGATACAGAGAAACCCTCAGGCTACACTGGAAATAGTGAGGGGAACCCCAGAACATGTATTGCTATGAAAGAAATCTCTGTGTTAGGAAATCATTTTATTGAATACAAATTTCCTTGGTTGGTGCCATTCATCATAGCTACTCTGTAGCTTCACCTATGGGAATACATCCATACATACACAAATACATGGAGGTACAGGCTCTTTTTGAGGAGGCAGGTCCTGGAGCCTAAGCATTGCCCCTGAGCTCCTTTAGCTCAAGGTTAGAGCATTAACTTTGAATCATAGACCCACTTCTGGGTTTTTCTGTGATCTCTTAGAAATAACTGTCATGGACTTTCCTATGCTGGCTGTATTCAAATTCAGATTCTCTATACCTCAGCCTCCTGAGGACCTGGGATTACAGTGAGAAGCCACTCGAACCTGCTTCCTTTTCTTCTTCATTTTTTTAATCTGGACAATCTGATTTCTTAACATGGTATTTCCAATGTTTTGAATTTATAAGTTAACTATCCAATGTTCATTATTGCTGCTTTCTCTGAGAAGGATTTTCTTTCCTCATCTTCTCCTCTAGTCACAGGTTTTAAGCCAAAAGTGAGAAATGAGTGTCACAGGATTGAGCAGCAAATGTCCACAGGACATTCCAGTTCTGACACTTAGCATTGAGCTGCAATGAATTTACTTTCTCAGGTTGAGAAGACCAAAAGCTGGAGCTATCCTTATACTGTCTGCATTGCTCCTTTTGCCTATAAAATAATCTAATACTTATGAGTGTTGTGTGTTTACAATCTTAAGTATTTAAAACACTAGAAGCATCTTCATGTTTCTGTTTTTCTCTAGTACCTCTTGAGATTTAGATAAAGGGCTTGTGTGGAGTGACTTCTCGGTGAATCCCTGAGGAAAGCTTCTTGAAGCCTCTTCGAGAGATCACCATTCAAAGACAGCCCTACCAGGAAAGTCTCTGAGACTCTTATCTTCAATAAACCACCAGAAAACCAGAAGTGGAGCAGTGGCCCAGAGGGTAAGAGCTCCAGCTTTGAGACAGAAAGCTGAGCAGGAGACACAACCCAGACCAGGCAGGAAAGCCTGGGGAAGTGATGTCAAATTAACGACTGCATGGCTGGAAGTGGAGCTGTGGCAGTGGGAAAGCCTCATCCTTGGACAAAACAGCTGAGGAATGCATTGAGCCCTGAGTTTAAGTCAAGGGATGGCCACAAAAATATTTTCAAAAAGAGAAGACAAGTTTATGTATCAGTGCCCTACCTACTTATGAGTGTATGTTACCTCCCTGTGTGCAAAAAGACCGTATGCAATGCTTCTCCTTTTTATTTTACTGGTTTATGTTTCAGAATTGGTCATTGCACATACTGCATCATTCTCTTCATTTCAGGCCCATGGCTTTTCTCTTTCAGAGTTCCAGGCCTGTGTCCTTATATGATGCACACTGAAGCTCTCAGAAGTCTTTATTTACATTTTATTATGAGGCCAAGGCAAGAAGAGTCACAAATCAGGCAGGAGAAGTGAAGGTCAGGTTTTGTAGAAGTAACCAGTATTCAGAAAATTAAACTTGGGGATGTAAAATGGTAGCATAATTATGTAAAAACTATAATTAAGGAAAAGATGAGGGGGCTGGGAATGTGGATTACTGAGACAGTGCTTGCCTAGCATGCAAGAAGCCCTGGGTACAATTCCTTGGTAGCACATATACAGAAAAAGCCAGAATTGGTGCTGTGGCTAGACCTGGCAAAGAGATACCTTGGTAGGTAGGTAGGTAGGTAGGTAGACAGACAGACAGACAGATAGAGATAGAGATAGATAGATAGATAGATAGATAGATAGATAGATAGATAGATAGATAGATAGATAGATAGATAGATAGATAGATAGATAGATAGATAGATAGATAGATAGATAGATAGATAAGTGATAGATGAATCTGGTCTTGGATGCCAGGAGGAAAGAAGGGAACAATTCCCAGACTTGTGGCCTTCTATAGTGTGCCAGGCCACCAGCATCGACATCCCACAACCAAAGAGCAAGAAGACAGTCTCTTTCCCACTTCTCAGGCAGCCAAGGGCTCCAGGGCCAAGAGGGCAGAGCCAGGTTCCAACTAAGGTGTTTAACGCCCCTGCCTCTAGTTGGGGTGGGTATTAGCATTAATGATATGGAGAATGAAGGGAGGAGAAAGGCCTGCCAGAGGAAGAAAGGCCTTCAAATCTAACAGATGGAGAGCCTAAAACCCACTCCGGAAGACCAGAGAACAGGATTTTTCTACTCTTTTCCTCCCCTCTCCCTCACTAAACTGACTCTCTATTGTTAACCTAAAGATAGCCTGAGGCTGCCTTTACCTGAGGGAGGAAGTTTAATTTGTCATTTTTTGAAGAGGCTGAGAAAAGCCTTACCCTGGTATAACTCTAACAAATGTTTCAAGTTTCCCCACATTACTGGCTGTGCCTGGAATGAATTAAGTGGTTTTGCAGCTCACTTCCCTGTTGAGTGTGTACATTCTGTTTCCTAATCCTCCAGGTCTGGTCTCTGCACCTGGCCTGGCTTTTGAAACTGTTTTCTGTCCTTCAATTACAGTGTTACACTGGAGTCCTTCCTGCAAATAGTGCGAGGGCTTGGATCCTGAGAACTTAATTTGAACCCAGAATGGGTCAATAATGTTTCTTTCCTGCTTCTATAGCTTAAGAACTCTAACAACATTTGAGTGCAAGTAACTTCTCATCACCAAGGGAAACACAAGAAGCTCTTGATATCTGACGTTTCAGAAGTGGAAGTCAGAGTGCCATAGACTTTCCTGCCTTAGCTGGCTTCACCTTGTGATCCTGAGACCTCAGCCTCCTAAGCTAGGGTGATGGGCGTGAGCTACTGGTGCTCTGCTAGGTTCATAACTGTAATGATATTGACAATACAAATCAACTGCTTATCACATAGGGCTTGGGAAGCATATTAACCCTTTCAACACTGGACCTTTCAGAACCCTGTAGGACACTAGGTTATAATTCTAGAGTCTGAGAGGATGGGCATATGGATCTACTACATTTAAACCTGGAGCTCTGACTCCAATTCTGGTGTATATCAGCATTCATTTCCCAGAGAATGTTCTCCTAATTAGAAAATAGGAAAAGTACTTTGATTAACCCTCATTTTTTTTCCAGTTGTGTGTCTCGAACTCAAGCCTGGGCACTGTCCCTGAGCCCTTCAGCTCAAGGTGAACCCTCTAGCACTAGAGCCACAGCACCAGGTGGGGTCT